>NC_059328.1:205942710-206245488 GCF_018350155.1 Leopardus geoffroyi | reverse complement strand
CTAAAGCTGTTTTAATATTTGGGTATATTAATAAATTATCTATAACTTACTGTATATGGAATTTGATGTTCCCTATCCGAATGGGTGAAAAGAAAAAAAAAAAACAGGCAAAGGCATTGCTTTTTTCATTTTCTACTTTTAAGAATTGTCAAAACCTCTTTGTTTCCTTTCCCTGAGTGGACCCTGCAGGCAGGCAGTGGAGGGTAATTTTAGAACTGGGTGATACATAGGAGGCCCAAACTGGGGAGGTCATGACCTATGGCTTCTATAAGTAAAGAGTTTCTATTTTGGGAGAGCACTGTTTGTGATGTTCCCTGATTATCTGCAGATCTGACAGCACTGGGTGTTGCAATTGGCCTCCAGCCTCATTTTCCTACTGGGTTCCTCGAGATAAAAGACCCAAGCACGGTGCATCTGACACTGCTTTTCTCTTTTTGTACTTGTGCATTCTTGTTTCTCCCATATTCTGACATGTCTTAGGATATTTTGTTAATATGCATATTCCCTTTTCACTCCTGAAAATTTTTCTTTTCTTCTTTCTTTCTTCCTTCCTTCCTTCATTTCTTTTCTTTCTTTCCTTCTTTCTTCCTTCCTTCTTTCTTTTCTTCTTTCTTTCTACCTTCCTTCATCTTTCTTTCTTTCTTTCTTCCTTCCTTCCTTCCTTCCTTCCTTCCTTCCTTTTCTTCTTTCTTTCCTTCTTCCTTCCTTCCTTCTTTTCTTCTTTCTTTCTCTCCTTCCTTCCTCCCTCCCTCCCTTCCTCCCTCCCTCCCTTCCTTTTCTTCCTTCCTTCCTTCCTTCTTTTCTTCTTTCTTTCTTTCTTTCCTCCTTCCTTCCTTCTTTTCTTCTTTCTTTCTCTCTTTCGTTTTTTCCTTCTTTCCTCTTTCCCTTCCTTCCTCCCTCCCTTCCTTTTCTTTCTTTCTTTCTTTCTTCTTCTGCCATTTGACGCAGACCTGACTTTTGCATTTCTGGAGAGAACGTTGTTTGAATCATAAGGATCTGAATAAAGGCCATGGTCTCTGTAATTTCTTTTCCTGTACGGGTTCCTTAGCGCTGGAGTTTTAACGTTTGAAGCTGCTGGGCAAGAGCAGAAGTCAGTAGACTTTTAATGTTTGAAGCTAGTTGAAACTATTAACTTCCATCATTTAAGAAACGTTAACAACCAGAATGCTTTAATCCAGCATGAAATAGGTAGAGTGTGCACTTTTAAGGGCCCTTGGAAAGAGGTAACATTTTAAACAAGTGAACTAGCTTGGAAGATGGTAGCTTCCAGAATCTCAGGAGAGGTTCCAAGAAGTTAACTTTTAATCATGTGATATGAAATAACTTCTTCCCAAAGAATGGGTCCATTTAGGCAACAGGATGGCCCTCTTTCCCACGACCAGAAAACACTACACAATGTTTCTGATCACATGGCTTTATAAATACATTTCACAGTTAAGTGTGTGGGACTGGGATTGGGTAAGTAACATTTTCTTGTTTAAAACTGTCAAGGCAAAGAACTCTTTTTCCCCTGTGGTTTAAGAAGTGTTCTGAGACACCAATATATTCCCTCTTCTCAAATCGAATGTGCTCATCAGGGAAGCACTTGGAGTTCATAGGAACCAGCTGTTGGGACTAAAAAGTCACAAGTTAGAATCTCTAATGCAGGGGTTGGCAAACATTTTTATGTAAAAGGCCAGAGAACAATATTTATTATTTAAATTTATTTTTTGTAGGTTAAGAGGCAATATTGAAGATACTATGTAGGTACTTAACACAACAAGAGAGAAAATACTTTTCACAATGTTTTTATTGACGAAGTTAAAAAAATAATAATAATGATCACTGTGTACAATTTTTGTAATGCAGGTCTACTAATGAGAAGAATGTTTTTGGGGGAGGGATAATGTTGCACTTAATTTGGATTCAAAGTTACTTGTCTGTCATCAAAGCAATTGTGAATGTGCATCTGAAAAGCCACTCTTAGCTGGTGGGCCGTAGGCAAACAGGTGGCAGAGGGGATTTGACTTGCAGTCCACGTGCTAGCAGAACTCACACTTTTTCTTTTCCTTTTCAAATGTTTATTTAAATTTTAAAGTTAGTTAATGTCAAGTGCAATATTGTTTTCAAGAGTAGAGTTCAGTGACTCAGTTCTTAACATGTGATACCCAGTGCTCATCACAATAAGTGCCCTCCTTAATACCCATCTAGCCCACCCCCTACCCACCTCCCTCCATCAACCCCCCAGTGTTTTCTCTGTTGGTAAGGGTCTCTTATGGTTTGTTTCCCCCTCTCTTTTTCCTTTGTTTCCTCCCCCTCATATGTTCATTTGTTTTGTTCTCAAATTCCACATGTGAGTGAAATCATATGACATTTGTTTTTCTCTGACTGACTTATTTCACTTAGCATAATACACTCTAGCTCCACCCATGTCACTGCAAATGGCAAGATTTCATTCTTTTTGATGGCCCGGCAATATCCCATGTTATATATACACCACACATCCTCTATCCATTCATTAGTCAGTGGACATTTGGTCTATTTCCATAATTTGGCTATTATAGATAGTGTTGCTAAGAACATTAGGGTGAACGTACCCCTTTGAATCTATATTTTTGCGTCCTTTGGGTAAATACCTAGTAGTGCCATTGCTGGATGCTAAGGCAGTTCTATTTTTACCTTTTTGAGGAACCTCCATACTGTTTTCCAGAGTGGCTGCACCAGTTTGCATTGCCACCAACAGTGCAAGAGGGTTGCCCTTTCTTTTTTTTTTTTTTTTTTTTTTTTTTTAAATTTTTTTTTTCAACGTTTATTTATTTTTGGGACAGAGAGAGACAGAGCATGAACGGGGAGGGGCAGAGAGAGAGGGAGACACAGAATCGGAAACAGGCTCCAGGCTCTGAGCCATCAGCCCAGAGCCCGACGCGGGGCTCGAACTCCCGGACCGCGAGATCGCGACCTGGCTGAAGTCGGACGCCTAACCGACTGCGCCACCCAGGCGCCCCGAGGGTTGCCCTTTCTAGGAGAACCCATACTAACCACTGCTCTCTGGGCGCTGTCTCTGGGTTTATTTCTGCTGCCTGAGGGGACATAACAAAAGTAGAGAAATATGCATGTTCAAGGATGTGTATGTATAAAGCAAAAGTAGCACTTTATCTCCCACATGTTTTAAGTTTATGTATTTATTTTGAGAGAGGGAGAGAGAGAGCACATGCCCATGCGGGGGAGGGTAAGAGAGAGAGAGAGAGAATCCCAAGCAGGCTCCCCATTGTCAGTTCAGAGCCTGACGAGGGGCTCGATCTCACGAACTGTGAGATCAAAACCAAGAGTCGACTGCTTAAGGCTGCTTAACCCACTGAGCCACCCAGGTGCCCCTCCCACTTTTTTTTTTTTTTTTTAATTTAAGAAGTATGGCTCTCTCTGCATGTACTCACAGTGGTAGATTCTAGCTTCCTTTCTTTTCCGATGAGTGGGTCAGTCCCAGGATGCCATTCTGCTAGGTGTGGCCTCTGGCTATCGGGAATTCTAAGTATGTTTCTTAATGTTTTAAACTGGCTGCCACATGTCAGGTGGTGGGGAGGGAGTGGGGAGGAGGGGTAACCGGTCCCACAGTTGGGAACTTGCATTTGAATGGACTGCTAACATTTGCTGGGCATTTGCCAGTGAGCCATGACCAGGCTGAGCACTCTATGCTTATCAGCCAATTTAGTTCCCACACTAACCCCTTGATATTCTATTTTTGTCCTCATTTTATTTATTTTTTATTTAAAAGAATTTTTTAATTTTATTTTTATTTATTTATTTAAAAAAATTTTTTTTTAATGTTTATTTATTTTTGAGACAGAGAGAGACAGAGCATGAACAGGGGAGGAGCAGAGAGAGAGGGAGACACAGAATCTGAAACAGGCTCCGGGATCTGAGCCCGACGCGGGGCTCGAACTCACGGACAGCGAGATCATGACCTGAGCCGAAGTCAGACGCTTAACCGACTGAGCCACCCAGGTGCCCCTAAAAGAATTTTTTTTTAAATGTTTATTTATGTTTGAGAGAGACAGACAGAGCATGAGCAGGAGAAGGGCAGAGAGAGGGGGAGACACAGAATCCAAAGCAGGCTCCAGGCTCTGAGCCGTCAGCACAGGGCCCGACGCGGGGCTCGAACTCACGAACCGCGAGATCGTGACCTGAGCTGAAGTCAGACACTTAACCGACTGAGCCACCCAGGCGCCCCATCCTCATTTTATATATTGGAAGTAGAATTCTAGATAATAGCAGAAGATAGCTGGGTCCTTACTATGTGCAAGACTCGGTTCTCAGTGTTTTACAGGAATCGTCTCATTTAACTGTAACCTAATGCAGTGGTACCATTGTCCTCACTTTATAGATGTGAAAACTGAGGCATAAAGACGTAAACAGCTGCCCGGAGTTGCTCAGTTGGTAAGAGGCAGAATGGGGCTTCAAACCCAGGCAGCTTCGGGACACAGGCACTTAACGTTACGCTGTTTTTGCGAAAGTATGTATTACTTACCCGAGATTTGGCCCAACTGAGATTTGAATTTCAGGTGTCTGACTCTAGGACGTCTCTCAATCACTGTCTTACCCAACAGTCCCCCATCTTCTGCTTTGTTACTGGGATCGATCCCTCATTCGTGAACGAGGTGGTTCCAGGATGAAGGCTGTGGGCCCATTCATCCTGCGATCAAAGCAACAGGCAGGGGGACAGAGCCCTGGTTTCACACTGGTTCCCAATCCACAGAAGGGAGGGAGCCGCACAGGATGGGTGTGCTCTGTGGGTCAGGACTTTGAATGAGGGAGGCCGGCTGATCTGCTTATCTCCTCCTTGATCCGGGGCAACTCACTTATCTTTTTTTAATCCTCAATTTCCTTATCTGTAAAACACAGCTAATACAACTTCCCTGGAAGGGAATTTAACGAGAAGAGGCTTTAAAATGTTCTTGTCTTCTGTGACGCGTAGTTTTCTGTATCAGCTTGGCCAGGCTACGGCACCCAGTGATCTAATCAAACATTAATCGAGGTGGTGACATTTTCTAGATACGGTTAATATCTACAATCGGTTGACTCTCCAGAAAGGAACGCATCCTTGCTGATGCGGGTGGGCTTCTTCCAATCTGTTGAAGGCCATAAGAGCAAAACCTGAGATTCCCCAAAGAAGGAATTCTACCTCAAGACTGCAGTCTAGAGATCCTGCCAGTGTCCAGCTTGCCCATGTGGCCTGCAGAGAAGATTCTGGAGGACTCTGATACTTTCTCAGATAGGCAACTTCACCCATGGTCACCAAATAGTTGTAGCTATTGTGTCCTCCGCCCCATAGAAAATCTTTGGATCTTGGTGATACGAATAATTGAAGCAGCCACCTTTTACTTTCATTTGGTTTACACACTCGAGGCCCTGCAAACTCAAAGCACGTCTACCTCTGAATTTCATTCCAATTGCAAAATGTATTCGCAACACAATCTTCTCTGAGCGGCGCTGCTGTGGGAAAAGTACAGATACGGTTCCATCATCATAAAGCCTGGCTGATGCACTGATTAAAGGAAAATGGCATGGTGAATTGAAAGATGTTTTAACTACTATATCTAATTACAAAGAAGAACATGTTACCAAAATGTGAATGCGTCCTATAATAAAAAAAACAAGAGCAATTAACAATCAAACAGGCAACTGCTTTCTTGACAGACAGATGACACAGAGCAGGACTGACGAAAATGCAGGAAGGTTTTGCTTGACGAGGAAAGCTGAGATGTTCCTTCAAATTGTAAGGTAAGACCCAAGGAGCCTAAGACTTGGTGATTATAAGGCCAGGGAGGGACTCAAGCAGCACTGGAATGGCTGCTCTTGGTTCTGTATTACTGAAGCAAAGTCCTATTTATTTTCAGAATGGGGGGCCAACTTGTATTTTACCAGTTGGCAGAAATCTGGATGCAAAAGACGCTCGTTTTCCTGCGTGTAATTTTACTCGGAGATAAAGGAGTACTTATCTTTTTAAAATGCCCACTTAGATATTTGTATTTCTTTACTGTACTATCCTTTAGATATTTTGTTTTATAGTCAGAATGTCCTAGTCTGACCTCCTGCCTATCCCATAGGGATCTGTGTGGTTAACGAAGTTAACATCCGTAAATTACCATGAGCTCCAAGGATTAAAAGTCCTGGAGAAGTGAAGAATTTCCTAATCAACCCAATTCTTTCCTCTTTCGGGCGGGAGTATGTAAGGCGTTCTCTTTCTCTTGGCAATGCAGCTGTTATTGTCTCCAACATTATTCTCAATAAGTCTGAGAATGGGCTACTGGGCTGATCGTGACCAACCAAGGGGTTGGGTCCTTGATACTCAGTCTTTGGTCTCAGGGCACAGAATGTGCATCTGATGGCTCAGAGTCAGGCATGAATTTCTTGGCTGGAGGCCCTGGTCTGCAAACAATGGCATGCCTAAGAATCACCTCAAGAGCTTGCTAAAAGTGCAAAAACCTGGGCTGCACCTCCAGAGATGCTGAAATAGTAGTTCTGGGGTGAAATTCAGAAATTTTCATTTTTAACAAGAATTTTTAACAGGCAGGCAGTTCATAAACCACATTAAAAAATGGTTCTTTATTTTTGAGAGAGAGAGAGAGAGAGAGAAAGTAGGGGAGGGGCTGAGAGAGAGACACACACAGAATTTGAAGCAGGGTTCAGGCTCTGAGCTGTCAGCACAGAGCCCATCACAGGTTCGAACTCATAAACCGTGAGATCGTGACCTGAGCTGAAGTCAGACGCTTAACCGACTGAAGCACCCAGGCGCCCCTCATAAGCCACATTTTAAGAAATACGCCTCTACGGCAGAGTGATCAACCTCTCCTTTTTAAAAAATAAAATAAAACAAGAAAACCGGGTGCCTGGGTGACTCAGTCAGTCAAGCGTTTGACTCTTGATTTGGGCTCAGGTCATGATCTCTCGGTTCGTGGGTTTGAGCCCCCCATCGGGCTCTGCCCTGGTGGCGTGGAACCAGCCTGAGAGTCTCTCTTTCTCTCTCTGCCCCTCTCCTGCATGCTCTCTCTCTCAAAAACAAATAAATAAACATTTAAAAACAAACAAAAATTACCCCCCAAACCCCTAGTAGTAAACGTATGCACATCTAGCTGTAACATTTATTTATAAATAGATTTATTTATAAATGATCTACTGCTCTGTTTTTTTTACATACACACATTCTGCACATTGTAAAACATAGGAGAATGGAAGTTAAACATTTCAGGATGCTCTCGAGAAGAAACATAATATTTTGTAAATTTTAGAACTTTATTCATCCTTGTGTATACTCTTTGCTCTCACTAGAATATTATTAACATATTTAACTCTTAGTTATCACTAGTTATATTTTATTTTTTTTTTTAAATTTTTTTTTCAACGTTTATTTATTTTTGGGACAGAGAGAGACAGAGCATGAACGGGGGAGGGGCAGAGAGAGAGGGAGACACAGAATCGGAAACAGGCTCCAGGCTCTGAGCCATCAGCCCAGAGCCCGACGCGGGGCTCGAACTCACGGACCGCGAGATAGTGACCTGGCTGAAGTCGGACGCTTAACCGACTGCGCCACCCAGGCGCCCCAATCACTAGTTATATTTTAAATAAGAGCGGTGTGATCAAACATGCTCCATTATTTTGAATATATGGGTTAAATATATTATGAAGCAGGTATTTGACAATCTATCTCAAACTTCAGTTTATTTTGATCCTTGGTTATAACAGATTTCATAGCTGAAAAAAATGCCTTTCAGAGATGCATAAGTTCAAATGAAAGATGCGCATCCGTGGTGGGGCCTTCTAAACTGTGATACTTAAAAATTCTGTCAATCATTCATTTTTATTGAAATTTGGTAAATTTCCAGTCTCTGATGTTATTTAGTTATTTTCCCAAGTTAATCAGAATATGCTGGATTTTTATGCTTCTTTTAAAAAAATTTTTAAGTTATGTTTGTTTATTTTGAGAGAGAGAGAGAGAGAGAGCGATTAGGGGAGGGGCAGAGAGAGAGGGAGACACAGAATCTGAAGCAGACTCCAGGCTCTGAGCTGTCAGCACTAAGCCCGATGTGGGGCTTGAACCCACAAACCGTGAGATCATGACCTGAGCTGAAGTCAGACGCTTAACCAACTGAGCCACCCAGGTGCCTGTGATTTTTTAAATCCTGAAATTCCTCATTTAGATGTTTTGAAAACAGGTTGGAAAGTTCTTTTCCAGGTTTGAGTGCACAGATCTGAATTTTTATAGTGACATACATTCTTTTTCTTTCACAAGATCGTGTAACAATGACAATATTTCTAAGCTTTTATTTTCAGATGCCTGAAATTCATAGCTTGAACCATTTTCTAAAAACAATATTATTTTTCGGTTATTATTAAACTATCACCTCAATTTTGAGGGGATAAGTGAAATTTAAATATATAGGCAGAGATAAAGAGACGTAAATACAGATACGTAGAGATATCTGATATGGATCTGCTACATAGCATACCACTGAGAACGACCAGTCCTTACAGAAAATGTTGGCAAATTTGGAACACGTGTGTTGTAGTAAAAGAAAAATATGTCACTCTTTTTTTAAGTTGAGAAACTTTCAAGATTATAAGTGATGGCCGGGGAACCTCCGTGTTACAAAAGCTTTTCCTGATCACTGCATCTGATGACAAAGCATGATGAACATTTTGTTACAGGAAAGTCTTATTTTTTGGAAAACTAAGGACTTCAATGGCCTCCTGAAGAAATCTGTGCACTTCTGGCTTTCACTTCTTTGTTGCAATAGCTCTGAGCCGGGTAGGAGTTTCAAGTGCAAGGGTATCTCTGTAATCTTAGCCCAGAATTGTTTGTGCCAGACAAATACTTTTTGGCTCTCGTTATTATGCAAGAAACCTCCTAAGTGACTTCAAAACATTTTCCATTAAGGTTCAGAGAAATTTTGTAAAGCCCTGACTGTTCTGTGGCTTTAAAAAATTGCTGAAAAAAAAAAAAATCACAGTTTGGATTTCATGTTCTTGATGCTTATAAGGTTTTAAATGCCTGGCTTATCATGATGACTTAAAACCCCTCCTTGTATAATATCTCAGGACACATCACACACACTTAGGGCGAGGTCATTGTCGGGTATAGTAGATAAAAACTCGTGCTTCCAATCTCATTTTTCCGGTCATCTTTTTGTCATTGTTTTTACTACTGTGACACCAAAGAGCATGCATTAGGGACAAGAGAAGTCTCAGCTTTGCCTTTAAAAAAAAAAGTTGTTCTGTTGTACCTCCATTATTTGTATTATCTTCAAAGCATGGTTTCCCTGCTGGACTCTTTTTTTTTTTTTTTTTAAGTGTATTTATTTATTTATTTATTTATTTTTGAGAGAGAGAGAGAGAGAGGAGGGCAGAGAAAGACAGAGAGAGAGAGAAACCCAAGCAGGCTCTGCCCTGTCAGCGCAGAACCCGGCGCGGGACTGGAACTCATGAACCGTGAGATCATGACCCGACCCGAAACTGAGAGTCGGACACCCATCTGACCGAACCCCCCGGGCGCCCCATTGCCACACTCTTTCTAATTCACTTGTTCATTTTGTTATTTGTTTTAGTTAAAATCAGGTAACACCACTCTTAAAACAGGTTAGCCTGGCACATATAAACTGCAGAATTTTCCAGGATGCAATGCTAGAAAGCTGTGACTGTCAATCAGGCTCTTCCCTTAGGTCACACCAGGGACTAAGGAGCATGCCAGGGACAGTCGGAGTGAGGGCACAGGGGCCAACCCATACCTTAAATATGAAGAAAGTGTAACCTGTCTTCTTTATTGTTACAAAACACAAGTAGAATGTCTGAAATTGTCTTCCTCCGCCCCCAAATCACTTCGAGCATCCCCTGGGGTGTGTGCTATGCCTCTTTAGAGGCAGTTGCAGGGTAGCCAGGAAACGTGCTCACACATACAGGACAGATGGAGGCAGGAAGTCCAACCCTCACCCTCTAGATCCATCCCTGGGGCCGTGAGGCCATACTGAGTGAGGTACAGAGTATAAAGCACTATCCTCACTCCACATCTGCCCTGAGAGTTTATATTTACATTGATTTAACTGTGATTTCAAGATAACGTATCAAAAACGAGGACAAAATGGCTGTTAAAGCTTCAATACAGATGGCACTTTACATGCCCTTCATCTTTCTCAAACATACAGACCAAGAATGTGGAATCGCATGTCTTGGCCACCGCACTGTCCCACGGCTCAGAGCGAGCGCCAGCAGGCATCAGGTAAATATGTGTTGACTGAACTCACGGATGAATACATAAGCCGCACACTTCTGGCCTCGCGTTATTTTCTTACTGTTGGTTTTCCTTTGCCCTGTTAACTTGCGTTTTTATTTCCTCTGGCGTTTTATTTCCTTTGCACTGTTAACTTGTGTATTTCATGCGTATTTGTAAGCTGCTTTGAATCGAGTAGTACTAAGATGATTTATGTTATTATAATTACAGGTATTCTTTATTGAGTGCTTATGTGCTACGGGGTGCTATTTGTTTTTGCTAAGTACTCCACAGACACCTACTTAATTCTCACATAACCCCACAAGGTAGGAATGACCACTTCCACTCTAGCACCAATGAGTTACTTGGAAAAGTTAAGTGACTTGCATAAAGTCACCTTGGGATTAGATGGAAATTCTGCGATTTTAATTCTGATTTACCTTTTCCCAGAATTTGTGTTCTTTGTGCTTATAGCTGATCACTGAAACATTGTGGGGTGTGCAGATAAAAGAGGAGGACTTTTTTTTATGGCTTTGCAGATGTATTTTATGGTTTGCTAATTGTATAAGTTTTCTTGGATTCATGATTCTGAAATGTCCTTGAAGATTTTATCTGCACTGGGGCCAAGTTGCATAGGCCACATCTTATATAGGCTACCTAGATGATATTTGGCCTGATATTGTCACTTGAAATTTTATGCATCTGTGAAAACAAATCATTTAGTTTTTTGAAAGGAAATACGGCAAAATCAGTCCTGGTGACATCGTTAGTATCTTCACCATGTGGGAAAACAAAAATTTGTCCTTAATTTGTGAATCAAATGGTGACTCCATAGACCTAACAGGAAGCAATCAGAAAGCTGGGCCATTCAGAAGAATGTAATCTAGTATTGGGGCACCTGGGTGGCTCAGTAGGTTGAGCATCTGACTTTAGCTTAGGTCATGATCTCACAGTTCATGGGTTCAAGCCCCGCATCGGGCTCGCTGCTGTCCTCACAGAGCTTGCTCTGGATGCTCTGTCCCCGTCTCTCTCTGCCCCACCCCCACTCATGCTCGCTCTCTCTCTCTCTCCCAAAGAAAGAATATTTTATGTTTTATTTTTTTAATGTTTATTATTTTTGAGAGAGAGAGCACAAGTGGGGAAGGAGCAGAGAGAGAGGGCGACACAGCAGGCTCCAGGCTCTGAGGGGTCTGCATAGAACCCATGAACCGTGAGGTCATGACTTGAGCTGAAGTCCGATGCTTAACTGACTGAGCCACCCAGACGCCCAATGAATAAACGTTAAAAAAAAAAAAAAAAAGAATGTAATATAGTATTTTGTCTGGGGGGTCTCTATATCAGACACGCTTAGTTGGATATTCCAAATTTGAGTGTGAACAATATTTTTCAGCTTCTGAGCATGACCTTTTATTAATGGGATCATTTTCAATGCGACAAGAGCTTCATGCAAAGGATTCGTCTTTTTCTGTCGCAAGCACCTGCCATTCATCCCAATGTTCCTCAGTATAGATAACTTCCTTCTCATTTTGGAAAAAAGAGCCTTAGGTCTCTTCTTTACCCTTCCCCACCTCCTCAAAATGTGAAATCATCTATAAGCTTTAAGAGTCATTGTGGAAATTATTCACCCTTGCAGAATTTCATGGTAATGAGCACAGCCACATTCTGGCTACATTAAGTGTGTGTGAATGACCACAACCCCACTGCTCCACTCATTGGGCACCTTCCAGTATTGCTGTGTGTCATTAGCACATCAGCTGTCACAGTCTTACTTAATCTTCTCCATCCAGGCCCAGGTGACTTCAAGGCATTACTCTGCTTTTGGTTTTTAGATAAAACACTAAAGACAACTTTGTAATCTCTCTGATAGGTTCTGTAGGGTTTAAAAATGAAAACGAAGTGGTTTTTGATTGTGTACGAGTGTTTACAAACATGTAGGGGACTCCAAGGGCGGTATCACGGATGCAACTTGAAAACTGAAGTTGTTTGACTTGTCCCTCGTTTCCGTACTGGATTTCTTGTTGGGGTGCATGAGATCCCCAAACCTGGAAATTGAGACAAAGTTGAAAAAGAAATAAAGTTACCTAATTCTCGATACAAAACAGTGGGAGTGGTAAGAAGGAGCCTCACAGGAGCAAATGTTCTAGGAACGTGTCCTCTGTGAAATTTGCTTGAGGCTGAAAGCATTCTCACTTGCTTTAAAGAGTTAAGGACTTGAAATAGCCCTGTTTTCCTATGTTAAGATTCATGTGACTTATCACATGAAAAGAAGAAAGGAGAGAGATGCATTTTGTTGGGGAACCCCCGTTTCCCTCATTGTTCCTTAAAAAACATTTTCAGATGACTAAAGGGCCAAAGGGACATACACAGAAATGGTTAAATTCTGACTTGGAATTCCGTGGGAATTAGCAGTCTGTCGACCAAGGCCCTGGCCTAAAATGTCATGGTTGGCCCATGACTTCCTATGGGGCTGCTATTGATGGCCAGTTTCTTGTTTTTCTTTCTTCGATGCGTACATATGCCCAGAGGCTATTTGTAATGGGAGAATTTTAAGAAATTCATAAATTTGAAACACCCCACACATACAAAATTCTTTCTGAATGTGTCAGCTTAATGTTCTTTTCCCAAATTCACATAAAATAAAGCAACACAATAGCCATGTCTTTGCAATAGTCTATCTTAACATTTAATTTTTATTGATCTTTAACTACAATGCTAGGTAACATGAAGAGAGCAATATAAATCAGCCGTCTGAGTTTAAATGGCCAAAAGTTATCTTTTGATGTTTGTGTCTTTGAAATAAACGCACCTCACGTTTAATTTCAAAACAAACAAACATAGTCTAAAAAATAATACAAATTTGTCTGCCTTGACATGTACATTTTACAAAGTGTTTATACAGTATGAATTAACTTGCTTTGTATATAGAAGAAATGCAGATTCTTCAAAGGGCAAGCATCTGATCTTTAGGAACGGAGTTCATTGAGGTTAAATTGTGCTCAGGGAGTTTAAGGTAAAAAAGAAAGAAAAAGGAGATTATACCTCTCCTTATGGCAGGAAGAAGCTCATTTCCAGGGTAGAAACTTCTGAAACCCATAAAATACGTTCCAGATTCAAGACTTGATGAGTTCATGCATCATATCTGGACACTTCACTCCTGCTATAGACAAAGTCTTGGGACCAGTTCCCTTTCACTTACTGAAAGGGATAAAAATGCCCAAAGTGTATGCGAGAGACAAAATTTAAAAATTAAAGTAACTGTAATTCTGTTTTAACACTAATGCTCTCCTTTTATGCACCAGATGGTTCAAACATCGAGACCTCAAAACTCAAATGTGTGACAAAACCAGAAACAGAGCACCGATGAATATCAGTTAAGACCTAAGAAAGTATTCATTAAAATTTAAGAAGAAGGTAAAAATACCTGAACCAGAGGTTCCTAAGCTTTTTTGTGTCGTGGACCCTTGGGCACTCTGGTAAATGGACCCTGTCTCAGAGTACTGTTTCTACATGCAAAAAAGCAAATTACATAGGATTTCAAAAAACCCCAATTATATTGAAATATAATGTTGATCAAAATACGTGAAAAAAATACCACCCATCCAAATTTGTGAGATCATAATACCTGTGTCTATTAATGCATCAAATAACAAGAGTTAGCAAGAGGTTTAATAACTGTCATGTTGAAGTAGGAATGAGCGTAAGTGATACTTTGAGATCTTTACAAAGTTATAATGTGATATGAAAATATTTACGATTTCTACTGCTGGCAAGGTCACAGAAACTGCTAAGAATACTATAGTTTGTTGAAGGAAACATGAGATTTCAGTTAGACATTAGTGAAAATGAATGTATAATTCGTTTCCATTCAACTTCACGGACCTCCCTGAGATCTATTGGAAGAGTCCCTTAAGGATCTGTGGACCCCGGGTTACAAAGCCTTGCTCCGAATATAAGACATATGCCCTTGACCACGAATGTATTGTTTCATGGGCTTGGCTTTGGTCAAGATTTAGCTTAATATTTTGGTCATCTTAGCAAACGTGGAGAGTTCATCATCACATAAGCATTTATTCCAAGGATGTAAAAAACAAACAAAAAAACCAACAACTGCCAAATGGTTTATTTGTTTGGCTTGAGGTTGTTTCTTTAGACGTGCAGGGACATCTGTCCTTTTTAAAGGCCCAGACCCCATTTAAAGTTTATTCCATTTTGCCCATAATTACATTCTGTCAAAGAACACCATTTCATTTTTCTTCTATTTTTTAACTTTTAACATGAATGCGTCTGTTCAAGTAAGTTGTTGCAAACTCTTCAAGGGAAGGAATATATCTTTTTTTTTTTTGTATTTAGAAAATTCTTAGCAGATATGCACAAAGCAGAAAATTACTATTTGCAGATTGAAAGAAATGACAGGCTCTGAAATACCAGTATTCATACTGCACCATTTGAAAAATCTTTCCCTTGAGAAGTTGGAAGTTCTTTGGATTTTTTCTTCTTCATCCTTCTATTCACTTGAGAAATAAAGAAGAGAAAGAGAAAGATGACAAATGGGATGGGTATGAATAAATTATTCCATCGAGAATCTGAGAGCGTCATGAAACCTTATCACTGTAGATTAAGAATAGGTTATTTGGCCGAGCTACTTATCAGATTAATGCCACATCTTCACTATATGGCCACCCAGTATCTAATTGAAAGCCCCTATGACAGGGATATCCTTCCTAAAATAGTTAATTCATTTTCTCAGTAATTATCTCATCGTTAGGAAAATTCCTCAGAATGAGGGATATTTGTCTTTCCTTTGCGCTTAAGAAATTTTCATGAGAGAATGGGTTGCAGAGTTCCAGGAGGCAAGAATTTTGCCCTGAAGGGCTTTGTTTGAATACTGGAGAAAACAGACATTGATTCTCACTGTAGCCACAACTAAAACGATGGCAACAAAATAACTTTTAATGTGCCCATGTGACTAAGACATCATCTTTTGAAAAAGACTTGCGGAATCTATCATGTGACATGTGTGGTGTGATAGATACACAGCCCAGTTTTAACTTCATAAACTGGTGTAAGTTACTAAGCTTTTTAAACCTTCAGTCCTCTTCTGAAAAATGGCAATAGTAGTATCAGTCTCATAGGATTTCCGATGCAAATAAGTCAGACAATGCAAGAGCATCATCACTTCAGTGCTTAGTATATTAGCAAGAATGTTTTCAGCTACAGATAACAGGAAGATCCCAGTCAAAAGAGCTCACACCATGTGGGGCGGGGAGGGGAGGGGGGTTTGTTATCCCACGTATAAGAGGTTTGGAAGCTGGGATATTTTAGGGTTTGACTTATATCATCAGAGATCTAGGGTTTTTTGTTTTTGTTTTTAGTCTTTCCACTTAGACTTCTTCATTGTGTTACTTTTATCCTCACACTTGTCAATATCGCCAAGAGGCTTCAAGCGTCATGTTCTCACAGCATAAGCCCCACCACGTATCTTCGCTTGCATCTGGTTGGTCAAGAGGCAACACTTGCCCATTTCATGAGGGTTTCGATGACTATAATTGGCTTAAATTAATAAGGTATTATTTCCTGGGCCTGGGAGGATCACTCCCACTCGTTTCCAGAGGATGGGTACCTGATTACTGAGCAAAACTCATGATCTATTAACAAGGAAAAAGTGGAGGAGTGGATGCTTGGAGATAACCAACAGTGTCTGCCATATTACCCTTCACATACTATGTTATATACAATCAAGGAAGACAAAAAATTGTGGTTCAGTGAATATAACTCCACCAATTCCTTACTGTATATGGTCTTAGACAAGGTCATGTAGCCTTTCAAGAATCAGTTTTTACATCTGCAAAATGGAGGTGAATAATTATGCCTTTTCCTCAGGGTCATAAAAATATAATGTATATGTGGGGCACCGGGGCAGCTCAGTTGGTTAAGTAAGCATTGGACTCTTGATTTCAACTCGGGTCATGATCCCAAGGTCATGGGATAGAGCCCTGCCTTGGACTCTGTGCTGAGTGTGGGGCCTGCTTAAGAGCCTCTCTCTCCCTGTGCCCCTTCTTTGCTTGTGTGTGCTCTCTCTCTCTCTTAAATAAGGAAAGAAAGAAAGAAAGAAAGAACGAACATGGAAGCCATTTATCAGGAGAGATCTCTACAATGTTTATTTAAACTTGTAAATAGACAATAAATTATGATAACTCCTTTTTTTATGATGAAGAATATAATCATTCAGCTTTTCAGTTTCAAAGCTGGCAACTGAACCTAGCTCTCTTGTGGTTTCTCATCTGATCTTAAAAAAAAAACCTTTTATAATTGTGTACAACAATAAATACATAGAAAAATGCATAAAATACAAAGAAAAAACTTAACAAGTTGATGTAAATTGAATACTGTTGTAATTCCTATCCAGGTCAAGAAATAACACTATCAGTGTCCCAGAAGCCCCGTGTCTTCATACAACTTGTAAATATATATATATTTTAGCATCATCGACACAGTTTATTTGTTTCCAGTAGTTTGACACTGTGTCATACCTATCTCACGCTATTTTATGTTTTTTTATTAATCATTATTTTCTCTATTCTCCCACAGTAATCACTACTCCTGCACAAACATTAATTGTGTATGTGTTGGGCACCATGCCAGGCATGGTTCTGTCTTTTCATGAAGACACTCTTCCCATGATGGGAAGATCAGACTTCTGTTAACATCATCATTTCTTTTGCTAAACTCCAAGGGTCAGGATTTCAGATTATTGTGAACTTGAGCAAGTCTTTCACAAAATTTGCAGAATTATCTACCTCTATGTTTGTTGGTCTTTCTTTCTTTCTTTCTTTGCAAAGATTTGTCAATTGTTAACAAAAAAGTTTTTTAGGAGATTCAATTTTTTTCAGTATCCTTTATTCATTTTTCTTTCTTTTTGTTTTTCTCATAGAAATCACCTCCAAATTCTGCATTATGCCTTGACATGTGCTGCTGTATGATAATTAAGCAGTTTAGTCATGATTGGATTTGAGAATTTCCACTTCCAATCAAGATGGAACCATAGGGATTGGATTTATTTTTCCACCTAAAACAACCAAAAAACTGGACAATAAAATGGCAACAGTCAAGATATTGGATATTGGGCAACCAAAGCCAGTAATCCCTAACAGATAAGAAACAAATGAGGAGAGCTTTAGTGTTGTCCTTTATTTCCTTTAGGAAGGTTATTTCCTTTAGGAAGTTTCCAGACCGCAGTACACAAAGTGGAACACAGGAAGCTGTGCACAGTCTCAGAATTGAGGAAATATCTGGGGAGGACAAGGCAGCTGGAGTAGGCAGGGCAAAGCACCCAAAGGAGAGAGCTGTATAGAGATAGAATGCCAGAAATTTGCAGAAAGTCTCTCCTAAACATTCATTTGAGCTGATTAACACATGTGTACGGGGAAAGTCCTTGAGGCTGGAAAAGAACCACTCAAGAGGATTAGAGAGAAGGGTGCCTGAAGGTCATCACACAGGGCCAGGAGTAGTGCTTGTTTCCAAAAGCCAGAGTGGAAAATCTCATAATTCATGGGGTGTCAGTTAGAGTACTAAGAGTTGTCTATCGTCAGTTTCAGGGAAGGTAAAACCTAGACTAAACACTGCCCTGGTTCTGCCCAACTAAACAAGATCTGGAACGCTCAAACCATTTTCAAGTGATTTAACTGTGTCGCAGAATAAAGTTCAAGAATATTTATAGGAATACACACATAACTGGCACCCAACAAGGTGAAGTTCAAAATGTTTGGCACCCAATAAATAATTACCAGGCAGGCAAAGAAGCAAGCAAATACTATCAATAATGGAGAGAAAAACAATCGAAACTGACCCAGAAATGACACAGATAATCGAATTACTAGACAAGGACATCATAATAACTATTTGTTATTATTGCTGTACTTCATATATTCAAGAAGCTAGAAGAAAGATTGAATTTGTTACGTAGAGACATGAAAGACATACAAATGACTCAAATCAATTTTCTAGAGATAAACACCATAGCATCTGAGATAAAAAAAAAAAATACATGAGGTGGGATTAACTGTAGATTAGATATTGCAGGAGAAAAGATTAATGAATGTGAAGACCGCAATATTAACTACTCAAAATGACAGAGAAAAAAGACTGCAGAGAGAAAGGACAGAACTTAAGTGAGATGGGGGGAAATTTCAAATGGATGAATATACATGAAATTGTCATGTCCATAGGAGAGGATATGGGATATTTGAGGAAATGATAACTGGAAACTTTCTGAATTTGATAAAAACTACAAATTCACAGGTATGAAAAGATCAACAAATCCCAGGCACAAGAAACATGAAGCAAATTACATCAAAACACATTATAATCAATTTGCTCACAACCAGTGATAAAGAGATAAACGTTAAACATAGATACAATAAAAGGGATGATTGTGCTTGAAACTTTTCTGTTTTCCCTATCTCATACCACACAAGCACACCTCTCTCTCTCTCTTTCTCTCTGTCACATACACACATGAACACACACACACTTCAATTATTTCAGTGAGTTCTTTCGTTCCCTAGCATTCAGTTTGATTAAAACTAAGCATTTGCTTTGTGTAACTACAGAAGGACCATTTTTATTTTAAAAGTTAATTCATTTGATCTGATTTAGAAATAGCATATCCTCTTAACCATAGGAACTTAAACTCTCAAGTGAAACAGCTGTTTCCATACTCTTGCCTGGGAACCAGGCCACCAGTAAATGTTTCACATGCACGTACAATGCCTTTAAGCTCTTGATGATTATCGACAGCAATTAGGATGCTATGACATCTGGTGTCTCCTTGATTACATCTTTCATGAAAGTTCTAAGTGTTAAGAAATAAAATGGTGAGGATGAGCAGCCTCTTTTATGGAACAAAGGACCCTTCTTTAGATCAGGCAACCATTTGGGAGTAGGACGGTCATTTTCCACCATGGATGATATGGGGCAGCACTGTAGAATCACGAATGGTTCCTAGAGATCAGCCTCCTTCCCCCTCTACAATTACAAAAGAATAACAGATGCCCCGGGGGTATTTGATGACTAGCTTTGTTTCCAGATTAGAAATCATCAACTCCTAGACATTCTGATGTAATGAAATTCCAATTGGACCAAATAATCTGATCATCGCCTTGATATTGGTTGCAGTGGAGCTTGCTTCAAAAGTTATTGCCAGGCTGGATATTTCAGCAGTCGCCCTTGATCATTTGAAGCCCCAAGTCCCCAACAACGGCCCCAACTAATCAATTCTGAGATTTTCAGACCACTTTTATAACTTTGATTATTCCCCAGTCCCCCTTCTCTTTACATTCTTTTGTAAGTGATCTTTCCATTTGTTCTCCCTTTGTGTCTACACTTTAGCAGTATCTCTTTTCATAAAGCCAAATAACATTCTACAAGTTCCTTATAATGTGAAAATGCCATCTTACCATTGAACAATTCACAAGCCTTTCATGGTTTTGTTGCTTCAAAGTTTCTCTGAGGCTACATATCTGCCGGGTAGCTTGGGTGCCAGCATTTCAACCCGGCAAGATAACCCACCAGGCAAGAATGCCATACAGCTTACGCTCACATCTAATGGTATAAAATTGAATGAAAATTAGAATGAGATACTAGAATATCTATAATATGTGAAATCACAGCTAAACATGTCTGCTATTTGGGATCCTTAATTACAAAAGCACCATTTACATGCATCTCATCCAAAGAAAGAAGATTCTCACTATCCTAGAAATGTTAATATTCAATTGTCTTCCAAACTTTTTGATTTTTATCGGAATATTCTCAAACTAATAAATCATTATCAGAGCATATTTGAATTATTATATTATATTCTCAATTGTCTTCCAAACTTTTTGATTTTTATTGGAATATTCTCAAACTAATAAATCATTATCAGAGCATATTTGAATTATTATATTATATTCTCAATTGTCTTCCAAACTTTTTGATTTTTATTGGAATATTCTCAAACTAATAAATCATTATCAGAGCATATTTGAATTATTATATTATATTCTCAAAAGTAAAAAAAGAATCTCTTAAGAGCATGTTTATGTAAAAGAAAACAAATTAAAGAAACTTTTGTGTAAGGTTGCAAGTGGTATTTTTCTTTCTTTCTTTCTTTTTTTTTTTTTTAGTGTTTCTTTATTTTTGAGAGAGAGAGAGAGAGAGAGAGACAGAGTGCAAGTGGGGGAGGGGCAGAGAGAGAGGGAGACACAGAATCCGAAGCAGGCTTCAGGCTCCGCAATGTCAGCACAGAGCCCCACGTGGGGCTCGAACTTACAAGCCTTGAGATCATGACCTGAGCCGAAGTCGGACGCTTAACCGACTGAGCCACCCAGGGGGCCCTGCGAGTGGTATTTTTCAAAGACGAAAATTATACATCTGCCTATGAGAAATGTCCTCTATTAACTTTTACTTTGTACTTTACTTTGAATAAATTCGGTTCTCTTTGATCGCATTTGCATGCACCTCTTAGAATCACCAAGCAGAGGGGATCCCCATGAGACACTGTGTTGGGTGCCCCCTCAGAGGCGTGGGGATTCCTCCAGCTTTTCTCTCTTTTGATCTGCTTCTCTACTCCTCAGTAAGGGCAGCCATGGGTTCTGGTGTTGGCTTCAGCTCTTGGCTCTGCTTTCTACTTAGCAACCTTGGACTTGAATCATTTGGCCTTAGCTTGCGCGTGAATCATTTGGCCTTAGCTTGCGTGCGCATGCACATGTGTGTGCAAGATGGTGATCGTGGAGTTGATTTGCTCCGTGTACTATACTCCGATGTAAGAAGTGGCCCATCTTTTCTTCTATCCAGTTTTTGCCACTCTTACCTGTTACTAATTCCCTGCCGGAGAGGGCTGCTCAGGTCTGTCGTAGTGAAATGCTTCAGAATACCTGGAAATTATCCACACTTCTTACAAACTATCTCAATTGTCTACAAATGTTGTTAAGAACAATGGTTGATACGGAATATGTCAAATGCAGATACACAAAACAAAACAGTTTTGCATTCTGTAGGCTTTGGCGAGCCAATATTTATTCAATCCCTCCGATACAAATTCATTCAGTCATTCACTGAAGCATTGGAAAACATCTTGAACATGCTTGAGGTGCTGTGCTCGCTGCCATGTGATTGTACCTCTTTTATAGCCCTTATCACAATGCTATTTGTGCAGTGGTCACCTCTGCTAGTGTCTGGGATTGTCCAAAGGGTTGGGATTGTCCAAAGATGAGTTATACAGATTTCCTGAGTTAATAATCTGCTAGCAAGTGTGATGTCTTCTCGAGGTTGCCTTAACATCGTGGGGAATTAATTACCATGATCTTTAACGCCTTCGGTTTTATCAAAGTAAAATGTCTAGACACCCACACTTTTCCTTCAGTGAGAGAATACACCATGTATCCTGCACTGTTTCTGCCAAAGCATTCAATCCAGATTACACACGCACTGAGATGTGGACATATAGCTGGGGCTTCTCGACTACTTTATGCATCTGTCTTTCCTCATGGTCTCCCCAGATAAGCTCCAGGTCTTAACTTCCCTGTGTTTGATGCCCACCGTTCTCCCAGTCACCCTGGAGTAAAGACTCAACATCATGTCTGCTCTTTCCTCTTGAGTCAATCCAGACCAAATAACTGTCAATTTTCTTCCACATTGTTTCCTCTAGTTATGCCCTTCCTGTCCATTATCTCCTTAGCTCACTGATTCATTGGTTAGTTCATTCATATTTACTCACTTTTCCTGAAAACCCTCACAGAGTGTGTGATTTGCAGGGTAATGTTGCCACTGAAATGTAAAGATAATGACGATGTAATTTTCATTCCTTAGGAGTTTAGAGACTGGCAAGGGTGACCGTGTATAAAGAGCTATACTAAGAATCTAGTGGGAGATACAGGCCAAATGGCAAGAGGGTTGTGGAAATTCAGATTGATGTCCCCCCCCGCCGCCGCCATGAAGTTTCCACAGTGTTTGCACAATTGAGTACAAATTCCTCTCCCAGGCATCTCAACCCTTCAATAGATGGCATCACCCTAACTTTCCAAGTTCGTCTCCCCTTCTCCCGGGTTTGTGGTCCCCTACGTTCCGGTCAAATTTTCTCTCTCTGATCCCTGAAAAATACCTTCAAGTATTCTTCTCTCTTTCTCTTCTGTGACAGCAGATGTGCCGTCAGCGGCATGTCAGCACCAAAGAAGTTCATGAGGATTTCTAGGGAAAGTTACAAAATACGTTCAGTACAAAAAAAAATATACATTTCGTAGCTTTTAACTAAGTCTATAATTCAAACCCTTTGAACACGCAGGAGCTGTCACGTAGATCCTGAAAGCTTTTCCCAAAGAAATTTTTATACCAGAACATCTGCAACCAGTTCTTGAATTTGCACGTCGCTTTAGATATCAGGTTCTTTCTCCAAGTCCAGATCACGTCTTGTTTTATTGAAATAACATAAATGAGTGATCCTGCCTTCTTGCAGAGTGTGTCTTCCAACCTGGAATGTTCCATCGCTACCAGACTTTTAAGTTTTCTAAGATCTGCCATCAATATTTTTATCACCAGGTTTCCAGATTTCTCTACTACTTCTTTCCATTCCAGTAACATTTTTTGGGGGGTGGGGCAAGGATTTAAGGGTTTTTGTTTGTTTTGTTTTGTTTGAGGTAGCTGTTTTTCAAAAAAAGGCAATTTTTCCCTACCACCTTCAAGAAGCCTTCCCTTCCGTCTCACCTAACCATGGTTTCTTAGGTATCGTTAAGATGAAAACGCAACACGGGAATTAAGAGGCAAGGCACTGGTGTGTATTGAGTAGCCACTTATGGACGAGGCACCATGGCAGACAATGTACATAAATAATTGTACACAATCCTCACAACTGCCCTGCCAAGGGAGTGCTATTATTCCCACTTTACGGATGAAAAATTTGGGGTTCAGAAGGATTAAGAGGCTCTCCCCGGGGCATGTCTGGATTCCAATGCTGCTTCGTCCTTCGGTGATTCCGAAGCCAGATTCTTCTTTGCCATGGTGCCATGCCTCCCCAGTGTTGTTTAATCCCAGGGATATTTCTTGAAGGGCTATTTAAACTCCAGTCTAGAGTACGTTTGCTGGTGGTAATGGTGAGGTTCTCTACTTTTTTATCCTCCAAAGTCCTTAGTACAGGGCTCTTGAATACCAAAGACTCGTTGAGTTAACGTTGCATAAAGTGTGTCAAGGGAAGTTTTTCAGCCTTATAAACTTGGCTGTGTTACCTTAAGCATTTTTCTAGTGTTGCCCATTTCCTTGATCGATTCTTACAGACTAATAATCTGTTCCTAAGTTTTTCTAGAATGAGTTACAACGAGTTAGCGTATTCACTGCTTCCTTAGCCTTGTGATCATGTGCTGACGGTTGCCGAAGCCCATCAAGGATAGGCCCAAGTTCATGTGCTTTTCTGTGATGTACAGGAAAAGCACTTAAAAATTTCTGAAACATCTTGTAGACACCTGTTCTTTTAGTACAGAGTTTCTCAACCGTGGCACCTTGGCCTTCTTCACTCTTTGTTATTGGGGGCTGTCCTGCGCATAGCAGGAGCCCTGGCCTCTACTCGCAAGACGCCAATGGCACCCTCCCCACGTGTGACAACCAAAAATATCTCTAGGCATCGCCAGGTATACCCTAGGGAGCAGAATCACCCCAGTGGATAACCACTATTTTAGGATGTTACAAATATGTAGTAACTGAGAGAGAAAAGAGAACAAAGACTTCCGTCTCCACAACACAACCCAGGCTTCGATTAAAAAGCATCTTTTAAAGATGCCTGAATATGTCAATGATTAAGAAAGGGTTTCATTTGATTAAATTTGGACTATGAAATTAGGTCAATAGCCATCTTTCCCTTAACTTTTTATATTATTCACTGGATTGCAAGTCAGGTAAATTTTTCTCCACCTTAAGCACTTATATTCGAGTGACCTGTTCTGTGGCAAAGAAGAAAACCTGAGAATTTTTGGTTTTGCCTTCTCCCCTCGGTTGTGTATTTCAGTCTTATTAGGAAGACTTGAGAATATGGTTGTTACTGACAGAGAGTCAGGGGTGCCTCGGTCAAAGTGACTGTGTTTTCTAAGTTGATTTGCCTTTTCCTGAGTCAATTTAACTTCTAAAAAATTCATTACCCCATTTTATTTTTCAGTTGGAAGCCCTTTTTTACTTGACATTTAAAAGGTACTTTACCAAATGGAATGGTTAATTACCAAAGGGGAAACAGCCTACCCATGCTGAAATCTAGAATGCAAGACAATTAGTATCGATGTTTTCACTAAGCTGTCAAAAAAAAAAAAATCTATTTTTCCATCATAAATCTGGCAAACTCTTGATTTTCTGGTGACGTCTGCTTTCCGACCGTGTGCAATTAACAGTGGTTTCAGAGCAATAATCCTACCCCTTCACTGTGGTCCTTCCCGATGTTTACACGCTCTTCCAGTAAGACTGTCTTAACAATTAAAGGATTATTCAGTTACCCTGCATTTCTCATTCTTCAAACATTCACCAAACTTTAAATACAGATAACACATCTTCAGGTAATATTTTAAACTTTGGGTAGCACTATCTTATCCTGTCTTCACAACAGGTTATGGGATTGATATTTTTATTGTCATGTCAAAGAGTAAAAATAAAAAGAGACTTTGCAAGTTTAAAGGATGGGCCCAAGAAGCCACAGCATGTATGTAATTTAAGACGTATTGGCCACCAAAGTTCATCAGGCAGAAGTCTAGGCCAATGGTGCCTAATAGAACTAGAATATAAGCTCAAAATGAATGAAAGACCCAAATGTGAGACCCGAAACCATAAAACTCCTAGAAGAAAACACAGGCAATAATTTCCTTGACATGGGCCAAAGAAACATTTTTCTAGAGATGTCTCCTCGGGGGAGAAAAACAAAAGCAAAATTAAACTATCGGACTACATCTACACAGCGAAGGAAACCATCGACACAGCAACAAGGCATCTTCTCCTGCTGAATGGGAGAAGACGTTTGCAAATGATAAGGAGTTAATACCCTAAATATATAAAGAACTTCTATGAATCAACACCAACCCCCTCCCCACCAAATAATGTGATTTTTAAAAGTAGAGAAACAGGGGCAACTGGGTGGCTCAGTGAGTTAAACGTCCGACTCTCATTCAGGTCATGATCCCAGGATTGTGGGGCCAGGCTCCTCACTGAGTGTAGACCCTGCTGAAGATTCTCTCTCTCCTTTTGCTCCTCTCCCCCACTCGTGTGCATGCTCTCTCTCTCTCTAAAATAAAAAAAAAGTAGAGAAAAAAGTGAAATTAATTTAAGTAATATTTTATTAAACACATATATTAGAAAGAATATCATTGCAATAAGTAATCAATATAAAAATTATCCACGAGATACATTTCATTCATTTCTTCCTACAAAGGCTTCACGGTTCAGTTTCACAGATGATAACACACTCCAGTTCGAGGAGTCACTTTTTGAGTGCTCAATTCAGCTGTGTGTGGCTTGTGGTTGTGGTTGTGGGCACACGCCTCTAGGCATCGTGACACGTCAGGTATCTAAGACAGTTTTTCTCCTGATATAAAGCTCATCTTCCAGGGCAAGAGTCAGATAATAAATAATAACATGTAGGGAATAGAAGTAAAGCCATGTCTTCTGACTCAAGCTCACGAACATTTTTTCGGGGGAACGCTTGATGAGTTGCCCAGGTTTTCAGACCGCGAGCATCAGGGCCAGGGTTGTCCTGGGAAAGTCATCTGCGGAGAAGAGGCAGTGGAAAGCTGCGGTGAGCTGGGGCAGGTCCCAGGGCATGAGTGGGGCAGGCTGGGGTTTGGTGAGGAGGCTGTTCAAGGCTGAGACTTCCAGGAGTTGACAGGTGGAAACAGGAACGGATGGTCAAGTGCAGAACATGCTGTGGAAGGCAGAGGACAAGAGGTCCTGAGGCCTGGAGCCTGGGGGTGTCAGGGCCGGAGAGGAGAGAGCCACCATGGATGGACACTTCCCTGGAGATCTGGCAGAGGGTTTTGGGTTCCCCCGAGGCCCGGACATCTGCCCACCAGACCACCTGAACTCTGCGGCCGCTCTGTTGTTCACGATCTCAGTCAAGGGCCTTCAAAAGGCAGAGCAAAGGCTGCTGAAGGTCTGGCTTCCTGTTTTGTTCAATGCTTTAAAAAGGCTCTTTCACTGTATCTGAAGGTTGAGAGGCTGAAACAGTGAACAAGTGAGGATCCAGCACATTTTTTTTGTGTAGACCTTTAGGAATGCTCAGCCCGCTGTACCATCTCTGTCCTGCAGTGGCTGGCTTGTTAGTTTTCTCCCTTTCACTGGCAACAGCCCTGCTGGCTGGCGTCTCCTCTGGTGCTCTATCTGCTGCCGGCATTGACCCACTCCCCACAATGCCCACCTCACCTCACTGCCCCTGCCTCATCCGTGCAGGGACCCCACTGCTCCCTCAAGCGCCCGCGGGGAGGGGTGGGTCTCAGCCAACCTCAGGGACTCGTGTTGCAGTCCTGGTCCTTTACTGGGTGGATCTGCCCCCTCTGGCTCAGGCACGGACTCATACCTGTTCGGTTCCCAGCAAAGCTTGGGCAGAGGGCACGAAAATATACTTAATACCTGACGGATAGGCCATTCCAACGGAAATGAAGAAACTCGGAATAAAAGATTCAGGCTGGGTGGCAGATGGGGGGAGAGAAGAGGCCTCGCTAAGCCTCCCTCTTCTCTCCTCATACTGAGAGTGTAGTTGAGACGTGCTTTGAACTCACTCTGAAATAGTCGCTGTGGTATATAGCCCGAGAGGTGCACTTTTTACCAGGCCGTGTGCAGCCCACATCTTTTGGGGGGAGATCGTCAACGTCTCCAAAGTGGGGTTGTTAGCACACTCCTGGCACGCACCAAGTCACTCCTCATGGGCTGGGGAGTCGTGCCAGGACCGGGGGCCGGACAGACAGCAAGCAGCTCAGTGTCTCGGCCGCCGCAGCAGGCCTGCTCCCCGGTTCCTGCAGTGGGGAGGGGGGAGGCGCCTGGCTGGTCGGGCTCCTCCCGGGAAAGCTTACAAGGAAGCTTCCCCTCAGGCACACCTGTGTCCAATTAGGAGCAGGCCTCCTTCCAAGTTCAGGAAGGTGCCAGCGTTTTCTAAGGGTCTTCATGTTGGTCCTCTAACTTGTTTGTACTGGTTAGCTGACCAGTCTGCAGTGTTTTCAAGGGCGCAGAGAAGAGCCATTGCAAGGAAAAACAGAGCTTGCTTTTATAAATGCTGCAGGGGCTGCTCAGTCCCAGGTAGAGTGCTGGTGTGTGTGTGCTTTGCATGTGCCTTAGAAGGTTATGTCTGTGCTAGCGGGTCGCCCGGATTCCACCACCATGGACTCCCTTTCTTTTTGTTTTCCGTATCAAGTTCTCGTTTAGAAAGGCTTACCGAACAACAACAAAACCACTTGCGTTTATTAAGGAATTAAAAAAAAAAAAATGACAACACGGTTGGTGCTCACTGTCCAAATCGAAGCCATATACAAGTTTAGAGTAGAAGAAGAAAGACCCTATTTATTCGTACCCACCTTTTCCCTTTCCTGGAAGTTAAGGCTGTTACCGGTTCAGATGACCTCTCCCCATTTCTTTCCCTCTGAATGCACTAGAAGGTTCGTAGAGAATACGCCCTTGTTTATCCATATACCCATATTACCATCCCCGTTTTCTTAACCTGGGTGAAAGCATCAGGCCTATAGTATCCGTGTAAAAAATGTTGTTATGTGGCCTGCTTATTTGATTCTATAACATAACTTGAAATGATGCCCGCCCTTTTTATAGTTACATAGTGTTCTGTTGCAGGCGTAAGCTATTGTTTATTTAGTTACACCTTCATTGTTGAGCGTCTATTTCACTCCCTTTGCTACCTGAACTACAATACTGCAAAAAGTATAAACACTTTGGCACGGATACCTTTATGACATTAAATGATCATTATATTTTTTTTTCCGAAAAATTTTTTTTATTAACCAAAGACACATGCAACTCCCAATCAGTCTTTCCGATCAGTATGAGATCACTGTAGTAGTATTATTGCATTGAGCTGAAGTAATTCTGGTCAAAAGCTTAGGAATGTGATTATTTAATTAGCCTGTTCAGCCTAATCTGGGAGACATATTTGATATCTGTTCGACTCTTTGAAATGCTGAAAATAGTCTTCAGACCTTCCCCCGACCCCATGCCACCTCATTACATTACTACCTTTGAGAACATGAAAGATCTGACCTTGATTGTGAATGTATTTGACACACTCCTGCAACTCAGAGAGAAATGAAAAATTCAACCGGTTGTAGTTTTGGTTTGCAAAATTTAAAATGAAAAGCATAAGCAGTTTGGCTGACTTTCTTAATGGAAGTGTCTAATTTGCCTGACTGAGTTGACTTATTAAATAAGCTTAATCAACTTCTTCTTTGGCACTTTGTAAATACTAACTCTGTGGGCTTAACCACATATAGCAAATATACTACTGATTTTATTACTTTTAATCGTAAGTTTCATGAGAACCTAGTAATCTTTATCTTTCAGAACGTTTATGGAAGTGCTTTGTACATTATAATTTTATTGGAAATTCTTTGTAATTCTGACATGGTAGAAATAACTCTGTACTTTGATCTTATAAGCAGACATGGGTTTGAATTCAGCGTACATCACGATTAGTTGTATGGTCTTGGGAAAGTCCCTT
Source organism: Leopardus geoffroyi (assembly GCF_018350155.1). NCBI lineage: Eukaryota > Metazoa > Chordata > Mammalia > Carnivora > Felidae > Leopardus > Leopardus geoffroyi. Next base: position 206,216,536 of record NC_059328.1, on the reverse strand, counting down.
GATATCTTTGAATCTCCTGTTCTTTTCATATAATAAGTGGATAAGTAATGATACCTACTTTAACCACAAAGATTGTGAGGATTAAATCAGATAATGTTTCTAACAGTACCTAGTTTATTGCTTGACATATTAGAGGCTTGATATTATTATTAAGCTATTATTATTGTTATTAGCCGATAAAAAGACCACGTGTTTATATTTCTTGAAAAGATACGACTGAAATCAGAAGATGCTTCGATTGGTATAATAAGTCTTCCTGTGAGAGTCTGGAACTCTTTTTAAAGTTTCCTTGAGAGAATAAAGTGGTTATTATTTTTTAATGGTTATTTATTTCTGAGAGAGAGAGAGAGAGAGAGAGAGAGAGATTGCATGATCAAGGGAGGGGCAGGCAGAAAGGGCAACAGAAGATCTGAAGCGGGCTCTGTGTTGACACAAGAACTCCCAAGAACTGTGAGATCATGACCTGAGCCAAAGTTGGATGCTCAACCGACTGAGCCACCCAGGCACCCCTGAAGTGATTATTATTATAGTCATGTTTTACACTGGAAAACTGAAACAGTGGGATTAAACAAGATCTCCTGGTGATGTAGAATGTCAGGTGTGGGACCAGACCTGCCATACCAGTGGGGGTGACCTCGATACTTGGCGATTAGGCACATTTTAAAGGCCAGTGCCCCTTTAAGACCTCCTTTAAAATATTGGAATGGGGAGGCAAGTTTGATGGCCATGTGATACCTGGATGCAATCACTATTAGAGACAGTATACTTAGAAGGATATGGTTTGCCCAACAGTGCATCTGAATCTTTCTTTTTTCAAAAAATTTTTAAAAGTGTTTATTTTTGAGACAGAGAGAGATGGAGACAGACAGACAGGCAGAATGCAAGAGGCAGAGGGGCAGAGAGAGAGAGAGAGCAAGACACAGAATCTGAAGCAGACTCCAGGCTCTGAGCTGTCAGCACGGAGCCTGATGTGGGGCTCAAACTCACAGACCATGAGATCATGACCTGAGCCAAAGTCAGATACTTAACCGACTGAGCCACCCAAGCGCCCCGGAGTCTTTCAGATCCCTAGCTGCACTCTGACTATGGGCTCTGATTTATTTCAGAAGTGTTTTAAGAAGAATGTAATTTTTATTATTCAAGGCGATCATTTCAATCCACGTTTTTGATCGTTCGCATTGCATCTTGCTAACTCAGTCTCTTCAAGGCAGTTATGAGGGTTGGCTCCCTGGGTTCTAAGGTTTGCAATGAGCGTGGGGTGAGTATATCTGGAGGAAGAACAGCCCAAACTCTGTGGATCCGGACCCCCTTAGGGCAGACAGACAGTTGTAGACACATCATTTGTTCAAAATTTTTGTTTTCTTTCTCATTTTGGACTCTGAAACACACCTCATTGGCTACAGGCGTCTCATCAACGTTCCCAGAATGCTCCACATTAGAAATACCCACGTATAAGAGCTTAACGAGATGTTTTTCTGAACCGCTTTTCAGGATTTTATTAAGTGGTACCCGAGACGACCGTTCCAGTGCAAACAGTGTGCTGGTTTCCAGGGTCCCTGATCAGCGTGTTTCAAGGTGAGTGAAGACAGCATCCCAATAAAAATGGAGCATCCTGTTAACTCCCACTTTACTTGTTTGGGTTGGCTGCAGATGGGGATATTTTTAGGACCAGAACAAATATGTCACCTTCCTTGTGGGAGTAGATTGTATCTTCAGAAAAGTCTGTAATTCTTACTTTAAACTTAAAGCAGGACATATTTCCCAAAGCTAGTCAGTAAACAGAACACTATTATCTAACTGTTCCTGTGTTTGTATAAATTAAAGAAACATCGGTCATATATTACTTAGAATTTTAGGGATTTGGGCACCACCCAAATGCATAACAGATTAATTTCATGGTTTCTACATGCATTTGCACAAATTAAAATATAAGCCCTCACTGGGTTGTTTTGAACCTCTTTCTTCAATTAATTCTATTTGCAGAGCTGGTCAGACGGTGGTTTTCAGGAACAGCCCAGGTTCTTCTATATGTCGTTACTATACGCTTCAATCCCTTTATGTTGTGTATGTAGAAGTGACAGGACTGATGTCTGAATGATAAGTTAACCAAGCTGTGTCAGTTTCCTCCCAGCGATAGGTCTTGTATACTGAAAGCTTCAAAATCCCTCCATAGGAATCTTTTTATACTATTGACAAGCGAGCATAAACTTTCCATGGACCGTGGTAGATTTCCCATCCAAACATCGAAGAAACGATTCTTACCTTTAATCCTTTTTAAAGGAAAGCCAATTCTTGGTTAGAACATTTTTAATTGTTAATTTTAACAACCTTTAAATAAGTTACTGATCTCACAAAGCTTTTCAACAGCTAAATAATGAACCCAAGATCAACTCCAGTGGTCTCGGTTTTTAGTGAAGAATTAAAGCTTTTGGATCTTTCTCCTGTCAATTACCTGTTTCTGGACTGTAGTTCACCGGCCCATATCTGGTGATACCCGATATATATAGGACAGCTCTAAAGCTTTGGCTTGTGCTAAGTCAGGGACCTGGAAGCAATAGTGGGCTTCTGGTCTAAAGTCAGATTCACGGGCAATTTTCTTTGTAGTCTTGCCAAGGGTGATTTGATAGAGCACTTCCCTCATCAATGAGCACAAAAGCAGGGAATAAACTGTGCCTGGGTATCTTTCCTCTCTAGCTCTTTCCTCTTTCTCCTTTCTGTCCTCTCCCCACCACCCCGTTCCCATTCTTCCTTTCATCCTTTAGAAAACATGCACAGGGAAGCTCATAAGACATAAACATTCTGCTTAATAATTATAAAACAAATATTCATGCATTCTTCACCCAGGATGCAAGATTGTATGTTGCTAGCACTCCAAAGACCTTGGCAAGTCCCTTCTGTAAGTAACCCTCCCTCCCCACCCTGCTTCCTTGCTAGAGATAACTGCTATCCTATTATGGTATCCTATTATGGGATTATGCTTCCCACACACCTATTATAGCATTTATTTCCTTGCTTTTAGTTTTAGTTTTATTACCTAATTATACATGCTTAAAGAATATAGTTTAATTTGTTGTTGTTGTTGTTGTTGGCAATAAAGTTTAATTTTGCCTGGTTCGGAGCTTTATACAAATGGAATCACATAAGATGTATTCTGTTCCATCTGTCTTATTTGATCAATCGTATATCATTACATTTTTAAATTTGAAAACAATTTAAAATAAAAAAAATTGCAAAAATAAAATAGCGCAAAGAACTCCCATTTATTTACGTGCCATCCAGAGTTACCTGTTTTTTACATTTTTCTTTATTTGCTTCGTTATGTATGTGTGCTCTCTGTCCCTGCATGTATGTAATGTTTCTGAACCACTTGGGAGTAAGTTATATATCATGGCACTTTTTGCATAAATACTTTTGTGTGTATTTCCTAAGAATGAGGCATTCTCGTACGTAACCACAGTATAGGGATCAGCTTTCGAAATTTACATTGATACAATAGAGTCTACTGTCCATAATCCAATTTTGTTAGTTGACCAATAACCTTTTATAACATTTTCCCCCTTCCAGTGAACATTTTTCTCTCTACTATAGGACCCAGTTTAGGGTCACTTGTTATATTTAATTGTCATGTCTTCTTTAACTTCCCTTAATCTGGAATATTTCCTCACCCTTTCTTCTTTTTTATGTGATAATGACTTTTGTAATACATACATTTCCTTACTCCCTTTTAAACAGAGTATTCTTAATTTTGTGTTTGTGTGATTCAACCTTATTTCTTAAGATTCATCCATATTGTATTTCTTGTGTGTTTTTTTTTTTCATTTTTGTTGCGAAGTCATGTGTGTAACATTGTCAACATATGGATGCAAATGTAGCAGTTAATAATTTTTTCATATGTGTGCTTCTAACTTTTATTAAAGAGAGAAATTAACCGAGCTATTTTGATATTGCATCATTGATTTTTGAGAAAAGCCCCGCCAGTCCATCTATCAAATTGCACCTAAATTTACCTGGTGTAGCCACCTGATGCCTGAATAATGGCACGAGGAGATGTAAACAGCCTCTAAAGGGTCAGGATTGCAAACTCGAACCCACAAAATGATTGTAATCACTATCCTAAGACTTCAGCTTTAAATATCTGTTCTGAAAAGAAACAAAATGATCAGCCACCGAAGCCATTGAACTAGGATCAGGGGGTATTAGGATGTACAGTTAATTGGAAAATGACTAGTGATGGATAAACCTCAGAAACTTTAATATTCAGGGATGCTTATGTGAGACTTTTAAAAATACTTTTAATCAAATGAACTCAAATCCTTTTGGTTAAACCCTTTTCCTCAATTACTAGTTCTCTTTCTACTCAAACCAACCAGAATTCATATGTTATTTGCTTTGCTCCCATCAAGATATTCTTTCTCCTGTTTAAGAGTGATCGTCTTTGTGATACTTCACTTTGAAGTCAGTACAGGGTTGCAGTACATGACGACTTTTACGATAATAACCCTACATTTGAGCCAAAGGAATTCCAAGAACTAAGTTTGTTCCAGGAAGTGGTTTTAACCTTCATTCTTCCATGTTCCAGTTCTGTATTTATCGTAACTTGCTTTAAAAAAGGTAGATGCTTACCCATTTAATATGCACATTTCCAACTTTGGAACCTAGCCACCTTCCTAGTTATTTTCAATTGATTCAAATATTGGGATCATAGACAATATTTCCTTCTTTCTAGACTAGATTTGTCTCCGGGAAAAAGTGATCACTGATGGCCGCAAAGATTGGCCATGTGCTAGGTAATTGTGGTCTGATCCTTCTAACAAAGGGGCATGGGGGTAGAATTTCGATTACCTTTAGAGATTTGAAATTGCTGGAAAGAAATAATAATACATATACACATTTTTTTTCGCAGTAAGGTGGAGGGAGAACTAAAAAAAAAAAAGTCATATTTGAAGGTAGCAGGCAAGTGGGCAAAAGGGTTTCCGTGTTGACAGATGACTCACTTCGAGAATAATAAGATGTAGGTTCGAACAATGCAGCTATACAAAGGTATCGGATTTCAAGAGAGTAAATTTTGGGGAATTAAGAAATCTGGCGAAGAAGGTGCAATAAGAGGAAGTCTAAAATTCGCGAGCATGAAAGCAGCTGAAGAATCTTTTAAGACACCGTAATTAAAGCTCAAAGAACTGCAGTCTTTCTGAAAAAGAAGAATGCGGGACTTAACAAAAATAGCATGTGCGTAACACGCTGGAGAGCGCACGCAGAGCTGTGTGAAGATCTTAGAGAGAGAAAAACAAATCATTGCAGAGCGATTGTCCAGCTTTCTAAATGAAGCTGGAGGGGGCTGCACAGAAAATGAATACAGAGAGTTATCTGAGGCACTGGCTAAGAAAAATAAATAAATGGACAGAAACAATCAAAATTGGTTATTTTTAGTCATTGGCAATGATAAAACAATTTTTATCTGAAACAAAAAAGCAATGACCAAAGCCAAAACCAAAACGATATGCTTGAGAGAATAAAAGCCGGAAATAGACGAACTGATTGATTTTGAACAACCAGGTTAGCTCTTTAAAGGGAAAGTATATGGACAACTGGGAACAATTAAATTGTAGTTTAATAAATACATCGTGAGCTTTCGAGATTCAGTTAGAATGGATGATTCAAGTGAAAGGCCATGAAGTGGAGGGTATTTGGAGAGAAGTTCAGGAAGATTATTTTGGGCCAGAGAAACAAATGGTTTGGGTCTAAAAGAAACCCAGAGATAAGAATCAGCATGGAGAAGCCCATATGAAAGGAAGCAGGAAACGGGGTATTTTCCCTTATTGAAAAAAATAAACGGTGGTTTGGGGGAATATCTATTGGTAAAGAGGGAGACACATCAGTGGAATATCAGATCTTTTTTTTTAATCTCACTCTTAACGTGTGTTGTGCTCTCGCCTCTGGTTAGATGCTACCCATCTAAAAGCTCTCCGGTGCTGGCCTTCAGAGGTATAGCTAGCTGTCAGAGGAAGAAGCGAGACAGCAGGTGGTGGTCCTGAGGACTGGAAGGAATCTGAAACAATATTGAGTCCAACCCTGTCATGTACAGATAATGAAACAGACCAGGAAAAGAAGAGATCTACCGAAGGTCGATAATTGGTGAGTGTCTGCCATGAAACCTCTCCTTCTACATGGACCTTCCCCATCTCATCATTTGGCGGAACTCCCTTCTTGTGGATAATTTTTCTGGAAGGAAAATTTTCTGTGGCACCAGAGCCAAAGGAGACAAATGACCTGGGCTTGGCCAACTAGTTGCTCGGAAGTTTGGCTTCGAGGGAGGGATACAGAGAGATGTGGGAGGCTTAGGAGTCATTGCCACAACAGTGGGATGTTGTATAAACCAGGCAGTTCTTGTTGCAAGGTTTTTGTTGTGGGTTCAGTTGCCAGGTCGTTAGATTTCCCTAGTGTTCATCCATTTTCTAAGTTAGGTGTTCTGGCCTATTGATGATTTTGCATCCTTGATATCCTTTCAGTGATACTCTGTTTTGCTTACCATAACCAGAGTCTGTTGCAACCATGAGCCATGTTTGGTATACAAAGTTCAAGTAAATGCAGTAAATAAGTTGGGTAAATAACAAACTGCCTCTTAGTTCATTTTGCTCCCCATGACTTCCCTTCCCTTCCCTTCCCTTCCTTTATTTTCCTTTCCTTTCCTTTCCTTTCCTTTCCTTTCCTTTCCTTTCCTTTCCTTTCCTTTCCTTCCCTTCCCTTTCCTTCCCTTCCCTTCCCTTTCCTTTCCCCTTTCCTTTCCCCTTTCCTTTCCCCTTTCCTTTCCATTCCTTTCTGTTCCTTCCTTTTCTTTGTTTCCTTCCTTCCTTCCTTCCTTCCTTCCTTCCTTCCTCTGCTTCTTTCTTTCTTTCTTTCTTTCTTTCTTTCTTTCTTTCTTTCCTTTCTACTTAAGTTAGTTAACATACTGTGTAGTATTGGTTTTAGGAGTAAAACCCAGTGATTCACCCCAACAAATGCCCTCCTTAATGCCCATCACCCATTTAGTCTATCCCCCCTCCCCACCTGCAACCCTCAGTTTGTTCTCTGTATGTAAGAGTCTCTTATGGTTTGCCTACCTCTCTGCTGTTTTTTTTTTTCAATGTTTAGTTTTGAGAGAGAAAAAGTGCAAGTGGGGGAGGGGCAGAGAGAGAGGGAGATAGGATCCGAAGTAGGCTTTGCTTTGGATTTTCTCTCTGAAAACAAGGAGGCCGATGTGGGGCTCCAACTCAGGAACTGCGGGATCATGACCGGAGCTGAAGTAGGACGCTTAACTGACTGAGCCATCCAGGTACCTCTCCCTTTCTGTTTTTATCTTTTTTCTTCCCTTCACCTATATTCATCTGTCTTGATTCTTAAATTCCACGTATTATTGAAATCCTATGATATTTGTCTTTCTCTGGCCAACTTATTTCACTTAGCACAGTACACTCATTTTGTTGCAAATGGCAAGATTTTATTCTTTTTCTTTTTTAATTTGCATCCAAATTAGCATATAGTACAGCAATGATTTCAGTAGATTCCTTAGTGCCCCTTCCCCGTTTAGCCCATCCCTCCTCCCACACCCCTTCCAGTAACCCTCAGTTTGTGCTCCATATTTATGAGTCTCTTCTGTTTTGTCCCCCTCCCTGGTTTTATATTATTTTCGTTTCCCTTCCCTTATGTTCATCTGTTCTGTCTCTTAAAGCCCTCATGTGAGTGAAGTCATATGATTTTTGTCTTTCTCTGACTAATTTCACTTAGCATCATACCCTCCAGTTCCATCCACGTAGTTGCAAATGGCAAGATTTCATTCTTTTTGATTGCTGAGTAATACTCCATTGTGTGTGTGTGTGTGTGTGTGTGTGTGTGTGTGTATGTGTATATATATATATATATATATATATATATATATATACCACTTCTTCTTTATCCATTCATCCATCGATGGACATTTGGACTCTTTCCATACTTTGGCTATTGTTGATAGTGCTGCTATAAACATGGGGGTGCATGTGTCCCTTCAAAACAGCACACCTGTATCCCGTGGATAAATGCCTAGTGGTGCAATTTCTGGGTCGTAGGGTAGTTCTGTTTTTAGTTTTTTGGGGAACCTTCATCCTGTTTTCCAGAGTGGCTGCACCAGCTTGCATTCCCACCAACAATGCAAAAGAGATCCTCTTTCTCCGCATCCTCGCCAACATCTGTTGTTGCCTGAGTTGTTAATGTTAGCCATTCTGACAGGTGTAAGATGGTATCTCATTGTGGTTTTGATTTGTATTTCCCCGATGATGAGTGATGTTGAGCAGTTTTTCGGGTGTCGGTTGGCCATCTGGAGGTCTTTGTCTATTCATGTCTTTTGCCCATTCCTTCACTGGATTCTTTGTTTTTTGGGTGTTGAGTTTGATAAGTTCTTTATAGATTTTTGGATACTAACCCTTTATCTGATATGTCGTTTGCAAATATCTTCTCCCATTCTGTCGGTTGCCTTTTAGTTTTGCTGATTGTTTCCTTCGCTGTGCAGAAGCTTTTTATTTTGACGAGGTCCCAGTAGTTCATTTTTGCTTTTGTTTTCCTTGCCTCCAGAGATGTGTTGAGTAAGAAGTTGCTGCAGCCAAGATCAAAGAGGTTTTTGCCTGCTTTCTCCTCAAGGATTTTGATGGCTTCCTGTCTTACATTGAGGTCTTTCATCCATTTTGAGTTTATTTTTGTGTATGGTGTAAGAAAGTGGTCCAGGTTCATTCTCCTGCATGTTGCTGTCCAGTTTTCCCAGCACCACTTGCTGAAGAGACTGTCTTTATTCCACTGGATATTCTTTCCTGCTTTGTCAAAGATTAGTTGGCCATACATTTGTGGGTCCATTTCTGGGTTCTCTGTTCTGTTCCGTTGATCTGAGTGTCTGTTCTTGTGCCAGTACCATACTGTCTTGATGATTACAGCTTTGTAGTATAGCTTGAAGTCTGGGATTGTGATGCCTCCTGCTTTGGTTTTCTTTTTCCAGATCGCTTTGGCTATTCGGGGTCTTTTCTGGTGCCATACAAATTTTAGGATTATTTGTTCTAGCTCTGTGAATAATGCTGGTGTTACTTTGATAGGGATTGCATTGAATATGTAGATTGCTTTGGGTAGTATTGACATTTTAACAATATTTGTTTTTCCTATCCAGGAGCATGGAATCTTTTTCCATTTTCTTGCATCTTCTTCAATTTATTTCATAAGCTTTCTATAGTTTTCAGCATATAGATTTTTCACCTCTTTGGTTAGATTTATTCCTAGGTATTTTATGGTTTTTGGTGCAACTGTAAATGGGATTGATTCCTTGGTTTCTCTGTCTGTTGCTTCATCGTTGGTGTATAGGAATGCAACCGATTTCTGTGCATTGATTTTATATCCTGCAACTTTGCTGAATTCATGAATCAATTCTAGCAGTTTTTTGGTGGAATCTTTTAGGTTTTCCATACAGAGTATCATGTCATCTGTGAAGAGTGAAAGTTTGACCTCCTCCTGGATGCCTTTTATTTCTTTGTGTTGTCTGATTGCAGAGGTTAAGACTTCCAATACTATGTTGAATAACAGTGGTGAGAGTGGACATCCCTGTCTTGTTCCTGCCCTTAGGGGGAAGGCTGTCAGTTTTTCCCCATTGCGGATGATATTAGCATTGGGTTGTTCATATATGGCTTTTATGATCTCGAGGTATGCTCCTTCTATCCCTACTTTCTTGAGGGTTTTTATCAAGAAAGGATGCTGTATTTTGTCAAATGCTTTCTCAGCATCTATTGAGAGGATCATAGGGTTCTTGTCCTTTCTTTTATTGAAGCGATGAATCACATTAATTGTTTTGCGGATATTGAACCAGCCCTGCATCCCAGGTATAAATCCTGCTTGGTCGTGGTGAATAATTTTTTTAATGTATTGTTGGATCCGGTTGGCTAATATCTTGTTCAGGATTTTTGCATTCATGTTCATCAGGGGAATTGGTCTATAGTTCTCCTTTTTAGTGGGGACTCAGTCTGGTTTTGGAATCAAGGTAATGCTGGCTTCATAGAAAGAGTTTGGAAGTTTTCCTTTCATTTCTATTTTCTGGAACAGCTTCAAGATAATAGGTGTTAACTCTTCCTTACATGTTTGGTAGAATTCTCCTGGAAAGCCATCTGGCCCTGGACTCTTGTTTTTTGGCAGATTTTTGATTACTAATCTGATTTCCTTACCAGTTATGGGTCTGTTCAAATTTTCTATTTCTTCCTGTTTCAGTTTTGGTAGTGTATATGTTTCTAGGAATTTGTCCATTTCTGCCAGATTGCCCATTTTATTGCATATAATTGCTCATCATATTCTCTTATTATTGTTTTTATTTCTGCTGTGTTGGTTGTGATCTCTTCTCTTTCATTCTTGATTTTATTTATTTGGGTTCTTTCCTTTTTCTTCTTGATCAAACTGGCTAGTCGTTTATCAATTTTGTTAATTATTTCAAAGAACCAGCTTCTGGTTTCATTGATCTGTTCTACTGTTTTTTTTTTTGTTTTTTTGTTTTTTTTTTGATAGCATTAATTTCTGCTCTAATCTTTATTATTTCCTGTCTTCTGCTGGTTTGGGGTTTTATTTGGTGTTCTTTTTCCAGATCCTTAAGGTGTAAGGTTGGGTTGTGTATCTGAGACCTTTCTTCCTTCTTCAGGAAGGCCTGGATTGCTATATACTTTCCTCTTATGACTGCCTTTGCTGCATCCCAGAGGTTTTGGGCTGTGGTGTGATCATTTTCATTGGCTTCCATGTACTTTTTAATTTCCTCTTTAACTGCTTGGTTAGCCCATTCATTCTTTAGTAGGATGTTCTTCAGTCTCCAAGTATTTGTTACCTTTCCAAATTTTTTCTTGTGGTTGATTTCAAGTTTCATGGCATTGTGGTCTGAAAATATGCACGGTATGATCTTGATCTTTTTGTACTTACTTAGGGCTGATTTGTGTCCCAGTGTATGGTCTATTCTGGAGAACGTTCCATGTGCACTGGAGAAGAATGTATATTCTGCTGCTTTAGGATGAAATGTTCTGAATATATCTGTTAAGTCCATCTGGTCCAGTGTGTCATTCAAAGCAATTGTTTCCTTGTTGATTTTTTGATTAGATGATCTGTCCATTGCTGTGAGTGGGGTGTTGAAGTTTCCTATTATTATGGTATTGCTATTGATGAGTTTCTTTATGTTTGTGGTTAATTGATTTATATATATTTGGGTGCTGCCACATTTGGCACATAAATATTTAAACTGTTAGGTCTTCTTAGTGGATAGACCCCTTGATTATGATACAATGCTCTTCTGCATCTCTTGATACAGTCTTTATTTTAAAGTCTAGATTGTCTGATATAAGTATGGCTATTCCGGCTTTCTTTTGTTGACCATTAGCGTGATAGATGGTTCTCCATCCCCTTGTTTTCAATCTGAAGATGTCTTTAGGTCTAAAGTGGGTCTCTTGTAAACAGGATATAGATGGATCTTGTTTTCTTCTCCATTCTGTTACCCTATGTTTTTTGATTGGAGCATTGAGTCCATTGACGTTTAGAGTGAGAGAGTGAGTACTGAAAGATATGAATTTATTGCCATTATGATGCTTGTAAGTTGGAGCTTCTGGTGGTGTTCTCTGGTCCTTTCTAATCTTTGTTGCTTTTGATCTATATGTGTGTGTATATATATATATATATATATATATATATTTTTTTTTTTTTTTTCATCTTTTCTCCCTTCAGAGAGTCCTCCTTAAAATTTCTTGCAGGGCTGGTTTAGTGGTCACAAACCCCTTTAATTTTTGTTTGTCTGGGAAACTTTTTATCTCTCCTTCTATTCTGAATGACAGCCTTGCTGGATAAAGAATTCTTGGCTGCATATTTTTCTGATTCAGCACATTGAATATATCCTGCCACTCCTTTCTGGCCTGCCAAGTTTCTGTGGATAGGTCTGCTGCAAACCCGATCCGTCTTCCCTTGTAGGTGAAGGACTTTTTTTCCCTTGCTGCTTTCATGATTCTCTCCTTGCCTGAGTATTTTGTGAATTTGACTATGATATGCCTTATTGATGGTTGGTTTTGGTTGAATCTAATGGGAGCTCTCTGTGCTTCCTGGGTTTTGATGGCTGTGTCTTTCCCCAAGTTAGGAAAGTTTTCTGCTATGACTTGCTCACATAACCCTTCTACTCCCATTTCTCTCTCTTCCTCTTCTGGGACCCCTGTGATTCTGATGTTGTGCCTTTTTAATGAGTCACTGATTTCTCTAATTCTTAAATCATGCTCTTTTGCCTTAATCTCCCTCTTTTTTTCTGTTTCATTATTCTTTATAAGTTTGTCCTCTATATCGCTGATTCTCTGTTCTGCTTCATCCATCCTTGCCGCCGCTGAATCCATCCGTGATTGCGGCTCAGTTATAGCATTTTTTAATTTCATTCTGGCTATTTTTTACTTCTTTTATCTCTGCAGAAAGGGATTCTAATCTATTTTCAACTCCAGCTAGTATTCTTATTATCGTGATTCTAAATTCTGGTTTAGACATCTTTCTTGCATCTTAGTTAAATCCCTGGCTGTCGTTTCTTCATGCTCTTTCTTTTGGGGTGAATTCTTTCATTTTGTCATTTGAAGGGAGAGAAGGAATTAATGAGGTAAAAAAATTGAAATTAAAAAAAAATTAAAAAAATATTAAAATTAAAAATTAAACACACACACAAATCGAATAGATGATGCTAGATGCTAGATCTTAGGTGTGTTTTGGTCTGGGGGTTGAAAGTGGTTTGACAGATTAGAGAAAAAAGGTGGGGGGGGGGAAGAAGAAAAAAAGGAAATCGTTTGAGAATTTGAAAAAATGAATACACTGAAGTAGACTAAAATGAAATTATGGGGGTAAAATAGAATTAGAAAAAATGTACACAAAAGTAAAGAATATAGTAGAAAAAGTTAAAGAAAAATATTTTTAATACAAATTAAAAATAAATATGATTTTTTTCTTTTTCTGTATTCAAGAAAAAAGAAAAGAAAAAGAGAAAAAAGATAAAAAAAGAAAAAGAAACAAATCATTTGAAAAATTGAAAAAGTGAATACACTGTAATAGACTAAAATAAAATGATGGAAGTAAAATAGAACTTGAAAAAATTTACATCAAAGTAACAAATATAGTAAAAAATTAAATAAAAATATTTTTAATAGAAATTGAAAGTAAAAACGAAGATTTTCCCCTTCTGCATTCAAGAAAAAGAAAAGAAATGAAAAAGAGAAAAAAAGAAAAAGAAAGAAAAAAAAGGAATTGTTTGAAAATTTGAAAAGGTGAATACACTGAAGTAGACTAAAATAAAATGATGGAAGTAAAATAGAATTTGAAAAAGTTTACACAAAAGTAAAAAAAATATAGTAATAAAAATTAAAGAAAAATATTTTTAATAAAAATTGAAAATAAAAATGAATATTTTTCTCTTTCCGTGTTCAAGTAAAAGAAAAGAAGTGTAAAAGAGAAAGAGAAAAAGAGAAAAAAAAGAAAGTTGAATAGATGAACCCGTTACCAGATTGAAGTAGGACTGCAATTGCTTCGTTTTCCCCTAGAGGTCAGTCTATGTAGCTCTTTATAGTCCATAAACTAAGCCGGTGGTGAGACTTGTGTTCTTGAAGAGCGAATTTGGCCCAGTTGGGCGGGGCTCAGTGTAACGGCTCCGCTTTCCACTAGATGGCGCTGCTAGCCTACCGGGGTGGATTGTTGCGGTGGTCGTAGGTGCGAACGCGCATGCGCGGGAGCGGTGAAAATGTGCCACCCAGCTACCCGGTCTGTTCTCCCCGATCAGCAATTGCGCACCCGTCCTCTGTCTTCACCTTTCGTCCACTCCCCGCTTTTTCACTCTCCGTGACCAGGCCCCAGGCAGCACGTCTCTCCCGAATTTTGTCTCAGCTGCAGCTGTTTTCCCTGGCCCCTTACTTCCAAAGGACTGCAGCTTTGACCTGTTCCGCTCCTCTGCGGGAGGGTCTCACCGAGCAATGGCCGAATGTCAGATGCACCAGGAACACTTGCCAGACCCTGCTGCTGCCGGTGCCCTGAGACTGCGGCCAGGTGCCAGCCTGCCCCAGAAAAAGTTCGCGAGACAGTGTAGCAGCAGCGTTTCAGGGATTATGGAAAATCACCGCACACTTCTGGCATCAGGCTTCACCCTTAACGACCTTGTTCGGGCACCAGCGAATGTGGCCGTTTTCGGGGGTCTGCTGGGACCGGGTGGCTTCAACAGTCTCCACCAAACGTCCTTCCAGAAGTGGAACCGCTTTTCCCCGTGTGGCCCGAGAACCTCCCAGACCCGACTCTGCTCCTGGGGACTCGCCCTTCCCACCAGAGCACCACCAGGTAGGGAGCTGCGGAGTCGCAGCCGTTGCGCTCCCCTTGTTTACAGTCTTAATGGAATTTAAACCCTCTCCTTTCTCCTTTCTCCCTTTTTAGTTTGGTCCCTGCGGCTGTTTCCCATTTTCCACTTTCTCTCCAGCTGCTTTTGGGGAGGGGTGCTTTTCCCGTATTCTCCCCCGCCCTAGTCTCCATCCTCTCTCTGCCTGCAAAGGCGGCTCCCTGCCTGCCGCTGGCTTCTCTCTCCCCAAGTTCACCTCTGCGTGCCGCGTACCTGCTGAATTCTGTGGTTCAGGTTGTGCAGATGGTTGTGTTAATCCTCCAATCAGTTTTCTAGGTGTGTAGGATGGTTTAGTGTTGGCCTGGCCGTATTTCATTGACGCGAGACACACAAAAAGCTTCCATGCTGTTCCTCCATCTTGGCTCCTCTGGCAAGATTTTATTCTTTTTGATTGCTGGGTAATATTCCATTGTATATCTATACCATATCTTCTTTATGCATCCCGTGACTCACTTCTTTTAAGCAACGTCAGTATGTATCTCCACCCTGTCCACCATCACCGTTGGAGGGGGGTTGTTGAAGGAGAAGCAGAGCTGTGATGTAATGAGCAAAGCTACATACATGGGGATGGATGAGCTCATGGAAAAGTGAACAACTCCTGTTTTTGCTGTTGTATCATTGTGAACAAAGGAGAGATATTCCCAGGGCGCCTGGGTGGTTCAGTTGGTTAAGCGACCGATTTTGGCTCAGGTCATGATCTCGCAGTTTGTGAGTTCGAGCCCCGCATTGGGCTCTGTGCTGACAGCTCACAACCTACTTTGGAGCCTACTTTGGATTCTACGTCTCCCACTCTCTCTACCCCTCCCCTGCTCACGCTCTGTGTCTCTCTGTCTCTCTTTATAATAAATAAACGTTTAAAAAAATTAAAAAAATTAAAAAAAAAAGATGTTCCCTCTTTTTCACTGTTAAGAAGGTAGCCATGGCTTTGTCAGATGGGAGGTATTCTTTTGCCCCAAGAGAGAATAGAAATTTGCATTTGGATTACTCAAGAAAGAGAGGGGACCAAAGGGCAAAGGAGAGGCTGATAGGTTCCCTAAAGGTAGGCACCTGAGTCCTGCTCTAACACTGCACTCTACAAGTGGCAGTGCCTTTGGCAAGACCCCACTGAGGCTGAGCAGCAGAATACCACGTGAGTACTTAAGCTTTAACTTCAGCAACCCTAGATCGGGGAAAGTTGTGACATATACCTGAATGTTGGGAAACAAATTCCTACTTGTTACCTGTTTCATAATGCTAGGCATCCAAATAAAAGCCATCCGGAGACATAGTCAAAGAGTCTGTAAGGTGTGAAATACGTGAATATTGGAATCCAGAGTGGGCAGAATTTGCCGCTTTTATTTTGGAAGTTTGATGTGGTGTGGTGTGGCTAGCGTCTGGCCCCGACCCTTGCTGAGAAAACCAGGTGGCTTCCTTTAGTTTAGAGAACAGACGACAGAGGGAAGTTGGCAAATGCTGAGCAGGGACCCGGAGAGGATTAAGGGCAGTTGCTATTAGGAAATCTCATTTCACACAAGGATATCAGAAGGCCTTATTTTAGTATCATTGTGGAGTATTTACAACATTTCATTCCCTCATTTATGTCACTAATGTCTTCTTCAGTTCCCCCAAACGTTACTAAATAAGGCACACTGGTGGGCACTCTTCAGATCATTTTCTTATTGGAGCCTCACGATGAAGGCCCCTTGAGTATGGCGGCCATCTTAGCCTCATCTTGAATTGAGCAGGATCAAGTGGTAACAGTCACAAGAGTTGTGCGCTTTCATCAGCTAGTAAATGGCAGAGCTGGTGACACCCAAGTCTTCAGACGCCAAGTCCAGTGCTTACCAACCGTCGCTGCCACCCACCAAGTTGTCACTCTGACTCAGTAACTGTGAGATTTCCAAAGCAGGTTTAGGCAACTAAGGCAGATTTGGAAATCCAGCCAAAGCGCACTGAAGCAAAGGCGTGGAGATATGGAAAGGGTCCAACCGCAGATGGTACAGTTTATGATGGGAATAATGGGACAAAAACGATAATAATGATACTTAACGTTGATTGAGAAATGGGTTTGGCTGTTTACCTGAAATGTCTTATTTAAGCCTTATAACAAATCCAGCTTCCCCACTTTTTAGATGAGAAAACTGTGGCTGAGAGGGGTTGGGTAACTAGTCCTAGCTCCCATAGCTAGCAAATGCCAGAATCAGGATCCTATCCTTGTTCTGCTTGGCCCCAGTATACCTGCTCTTTGTCATGGGAAGCAGATATGGTGTGTTGATTGGAAAAGAATGTTTAGGGGTCCCTGGGTGGCCAGTTAAGCGTCTGACTCTTGATTTTGGCTCAGGTCATGATCTCGTGGTTCATGAGATTGAGCGTTGCCTTGGGCTCTGCACTGACAGCAAGAAACCTGCTTGGGATTCCTTCTCTCTCTCTCTCTCTCTTTCTTTCTCAGTCTCTCTGCCCCTACCCTGCTGGTGCTCTCCAAACAAACAAACATACATTTAAAAAAAAAAAAATCAAGAAAAACATTTAAATCACCGAATGAGACTAATCTTATTGGCTCAAAGTAAAATAGAATTTCTTCACTAACCAGACTGATTGAGGTTAATGAGGAAGACTGATCAGAGATATAAAGGACTCATGCCATCTCTGCTCATCTGAGTTGGTGAGCAGGTCTCAGATGCTGCTGTTCTGGGAGCTGTTTGAAACAGTCTTGAAACACAAGGTGTCATTGGAAAATGGCATTTGAGTAAGGACATGCCTGCCCACCTTCACAAGACTAGAATGCTGGGAGGGACCTCCAAGATCATCAAGCCCATTTCTTTGATTGTCCAGATGAGGCTGGTTTGTTTTAGTGGTTGGCTGTAGGTCTCGCTGACAGCTGGAGGCAAGGCTGAGACTAGAGACAGGTCTTTCAGACTTCTAGAATCATGTGTTCCACCCTCCCACGCTGCATCGACACCCTAATTTGACTTCTCACCGTGTCCTGTACACCAAAACTTGAGGCCATGGACTTGGTTATGCTTTCCCTTGGCATTATTTCCCAGTATGTGAAGTATGCTAACTGTGCATTTGAAATAAACTAGCTACTAAGATCTGCTGACAATGTGCACCCAAAATAGACTCGAGCAATGAAATTAATGCCGTACAAAATCCTTGGTCTGTTCAAGAATGTTTCTCTACCAACTCTTTGGAAAATAATCCTCCTAAAAAAATTCGATTCAGTCATCACCATTCCAGTTTGGAAGATTCTTTATCTATTTGTGTTTTCTTCAGGGCATAAATTAAAAATGCATATAACAGCAGTTATTATTTTCCCATGCCATTGAATGGGAAATTAAGAGTCTAGGATTGAAATATTGATGTAACATGATATAGATCTACTTTTCCTTTTTTCTTTTTTGAGAGAGAGAGAGAGAGGAGGGGCAGAGGGAGAGAGAGAATCTTAGCAGGTGCCACGCTCAGTGCAAAGCCTGACCTGAGGCTTGATCTCCCCACCCTGGGATCATGACCTGAGCTGAAATCAAGAGTCAGATTTTCAGCCGAGTCACCCAGGTGCCCCTAAACCTACTTTTTCAAGGAATGAATATAGCAACTCCGATAAAATACTGTGTTTAGAAATTCATTAATTCATACATCAGTGAATCTTCATTTACTTACATAGACAAGAAAGAACACTCTTCCTAAAAATATTAGGAGGGCTTTGTGGGGTGAGGGAAATGGGATGGGAGGAAAAAAAAGAATGAAAAATGAGTAACCAGTTAGCACAAAGACAATAATTCACACTTGTAGAAAGAGCTTCGAAATGTTCATGAAATAGAGTTTCTCTGGTCTGTCTACCTTTCAGAGGCTGGTATTTCAAAATTATTTTTCTAAAGAGTAATTGTATCTGGTGACCAGCCATCTTTGTGGTTCTGTGGCTCTGTAGAGGCCTGGCAAGTTTCTGCCTAAGATGGCTGTTAATATCACCCACTATGTCTTCTGCACTGCCAAGCTCTAAGTTACTGGAGGAGTCTTCCTACCTGATCATGACAGTAGCTGTTGGAGCCTCTGAAGCTTAATGAGTGACACTGACACATGGAGTCTTCATGGCCCTACAAAGAGCTGATCACAATGGAAATGAGCTTTATAAAAGGACCACTGGAAAGACAACCCGTGTAAATGACAAAGATTTCCCATTGGTCAATGAGTGGGAAGGACAAAAGGGTGGGGAGAATTTCTAGCCATTCTTCCCTCATCTCTGGATTCATGGAATGACAGACTTACCTAGAAAAGCTAAGGAAAGCTTTCTTTTTCTCAAAGTTTGCCAAATGTGAAAGGAAAACAAAGTCACTTAAATGGAGGGAACCTCGTAATCCTCTTAACTGTTTCTTGCCTATTCTTCCAGAAGGTTTGTGCAAACACAAGTGAATATAAACAACTATATCTATGCATATAATTAAATTTCCTTTATACTTGTTCTTTTCTGCTTACATAAATGAGATTATAGAATATATGTTTATTGTGCCTTAATCTTCGGAGATTCTTCTAAAGCAATGTATATACACCTAATCCATTTTCTTTTAACGGATAATCAATATTCTATGGAGTTATCATAATTTCTTAATGCAAGTTACTATTGTTTCTAGTTTTGGGTTATACATACATCTATTTAGGAGACCATAGCCATTGCATTTGTTGTATGAGATGTGTGCATATTTAAGATTTTGATAGATATTGCCAAACTGTCCTCCAAAAAATGTCGCCCTACTTTTTACATGCTCACCAACAATCCATGAAAATGCGATTCTGCAACACCATCAGACATATCAGATTTTAATTAAACTTTTAAATACTTATAAAATTTCAATTTAAAAAAAAAATTTTTTTTTTCAACGTTTATTTATTTCTGGGACAGAGAGAGACAGAGCATGAACGGGGAAGGGGCAGAGAGAGAGGGAGACACAGAATCGGAAACAGGCTCCAGGCTCTGAGCCATCAGCCCAGAGCCTGACGCGGGGCTCGAACTCACGGACCGCGAGATCGTGACCTGGCTGAAGTCGGACACTTAACCGACTGCGCCACCCAGGCGCCCCTACTAATTATTTTTCTATTGGCTGTTCATTCTTTCTTATTGATTCGTTAAAGCCCTATATATATGATGGAAATCTTGTCTTTTTCTGTTTATCTTTGGGTTTTTTTTTTTTTCCTCTCTCTCTCTACACACATACACACACATGTATATATATATATTTTCTATAGACGTCTTAATATTTTCCTTTACATCCTCCAGGTTTTGTGGAATGCTAGAAAGTTTTTAAGATTAGGGAATTTTAAAATTGGATTTAAATACAGTTCAATTTTATTGGATATCTTTGAACTTTCCTTAAAATGAAGGGTCTGTGAGCTTCTCTAACCAATGCCAATTTTATTTTATTTTCCTATGATAGTGTTCTGGGAGTAAATCACTATAGAGGTACAGGATGAAAATACACATCGCATCTGGGAATGATGATTAAGTTCAGTAAGGAAGGGCGGCTTCCCCTTCTACAAAAGAGAATTCCTCTGCGCTGGGGAGAAAAGACTTGAGCTTAAAGGTTAACGTGCTTACCCCTTACAAAGGAGGGGTCAACAAAGCACAGTCTAAACTTGAGCAAATCTTCACTGTTCTCTGAAGGAAGGATGGCTTGCACATGGAGAAGGGCCAGAGGGGGACAACACCATTATTCAGGATGAAGGGGGTCTCTGTCATACCTGAAGTTTACATTCCAGGAAAATATAGCCTGTCCTGAGCCCACTTATACAGTGGACCCCCACTGTGATGTACACATCACACCGCAATTATTTCTACTTCTACATCCAGATATTGGCACTCAAGGAGAGGTTGAAGATGGTTGTGGCATAAAAGTCCTTGCTCTGTGTTCTCTTCCATCTTCTCGGAGAGCTTAAGCAGGGTTTCTGCAATAAATCCTACTGTTGAAAATCCCATATATGCTTTCCCTTGCAAGCCAGAACTATTGTGATCCTTACCAAAAGGAG
This sequence comes from Leopardus geoffroyi, assembly GCF_018350155.1. Lineage (NCBI taxonomy): Eukaryota > Metazoa > Chordata > Mammalia > Carnivora > Felidae > Leopardus > Leopardus geoffroyi. The sequence continues at coordinate 206,196,138 of NC_059328.1, read as the reverse complement.
TAGTTCACTGCAAAATTTGTCTTATGCAATTAAATGGTGTGGCGACAGATCAACTGGCGGAAAGTTGTTTCTAAATGGCAGGTCAGAGGAAGTGTCTTTTTTTACACCTAGGTTGTCGTGGAGGCATTCCAACTATCATTTGCCCCAAGAGTTGGGTTCATTCCTATAGCAGAGACATCTTCCAAGGCGGTTGTGATGGAAAAGGCACCCCTGTCAGGGCTGCCAATAAAGAGCCCAGACCTTCGAGGAGCATGGGAGCTGGGTAAAGCCTGGGGGACATATGGGGTCCGGCAGAGCCAAGTGGATGAGGGGGCTACAACCGGCTGGAGGGGGGAGGTGAAGGAGAAGGACAAGTGACTTGAAATGGTCGGGACTAATTTTAGAGGTACGTATGCCAGTATTGTTGACTGGCACCGTGGTAAGGAAGGGCAACCAGAAGGGAAGTTCCAGTAGCTCTGCACTGAAGAGATCTTGTTTTGCTCATTCAACAAGGAAGACGGAAACCAAGGTACTAAAACAGAAGCCAGAGGGACAATTCGTGAAGGAGGAGAGTGACGTTGCCGGGATTAGAAGTTCTATGTGTGGGATTTGCTGGCCCCTCTCTTTCTCTTGCTCTTTCTCTTTTTGTCTCTCTTCCTGGGGTTTTCCAGATCTTTCCCTCTTGCTAACCCTTTCGTTTTTTCATGTCCTCTGAGTACACCTAGTTTTTTCTCCCCACATTCGTTAATTAATGGCACTCTTACGGCATAAAATCATAGCTATTTTTGCTGAATATCGGCTCAATTTTGATTGTTATTTTTTTTCTAAAGATAAGAAAACTCACTAAAATTCTAAGTTGCTTTTTGTCATACCCTGGTTGTTTGCCCCGCTTTTACCCGTGTCTATGGGAGAGACTTCTTAACCCAAACTTCCAGCTCGGTCCCAGTCTTCAGTGCTTGTCTTAAGAGGGCTGGTTAGTGTCTCCCTGTTGTCTCTACCCAGGTGAATCAGCAACCAGGAATCCCTGCTGTACCTCTGGGATACTGGGCTTGCTGGGCTAGTATGTGTTTTGTTCTTGAATCCTGCCATGAGGCCCCAGGCATGTATCTGGGTTCTTGTCGCGTTCCCTATGCCCAGTTCCTATTTGTAATACTAGGCCTCGTGGGATCAGCCCCTTAGCTTGTGTTTTTGCCAGAATTAAAGAAGTGTGATCCCAGCAGGATTTGGTAGTAGACTGGTTATCTATTATCCACTTTAAAGACCGTGTTGCTGGCCTGGGTGTGCGCCCCCTCCCCACCTCCGTTGTCTAGTTCCAGCTCCTAGGGCCCCCTTGCTCTCCCTCAACCCTTTGCTGCTAATCCATTTGTTACAGGTCATGTCACAAGACCCCACAAGGTTGACTTGTATGTGACCTTCAGGTAATTTTTTTCTTCCTTTTGGACTAGTAGCCTGCAAAAGAAGAAAATTCCTCTCACTGCGTCTAACATCTTTAAAACATGAGTGAATCAAAGCATTTTCCTTTTCATTCAAAAATGACTGACCGATTTGCCACAGGCTGGCTTTACCCACATGACTTTAAGGTACACACAGGGCACATAGGGTGAGCTGGTCATTTTCATGAGGGTGGAAGATCTGGGGAGAGGGAGGGTGGGAGTTTGGGAGAGTGAGGGAGCTGGTTTGTTGAGTGCCAAACCCAAGGCCTCAAGGTTTCTCAAGGTCACTTGCTGGCAAAGTGGCTACTTTATCAAATTAGCCCTTTTATATGGGTATCCCTTCCCTGTTGTAACCCGAAAGTGCAAGATCCACCTTTATTTGACAGGAGGCAAGCAATTCCACTAAGCACAGTGAGGCATCTTTATTCATGGCTGAGGCATCCCACTGATTCGCGATAATGAAAAAATGGAATCCCCTCTTCCAACGGTGGCTTAAAAGGATCCTCCAGAATTGGCCATGTGTAGGAATCTTTGATAAATGAAGCCAGCCAAATACAAGTTAGCTGCGTTGGAGAGTGCATAATCTACTGTTCTACCGAAAATACTGTTGGAGAAAACATTTCCAATTAACTCATCAATGCAAAATTGTGGCTTTTTATATTTAATTAATAGAACGTTGGAACAAGGAACAGACCTCTTAATTTTTCTAGTACAGTGCCTTCATGTTCCAGAAAAGGGAAGTGGATTCCAAAGAGATTACATGCATTGTTGAAGGTTACTCGGCTTGTCATATAGTTGGGTCCAGAATCCAATCTTCTGGTGCTCCTTCTGTTGTCACACTCTTTCTGATTCATCCCAGGTTAACAGAGGGCAATATCCCAACACATATGAGTTGTTCTCAAGGCTGGCTACACATTTAGAACCATCAGAGAAGCTTTTATAAAACACAGATGTCTGGGCCCTACATTCACTGATGCTAACTTCTACTTGGCCTCCGGTGAGCCTTGCCAAGGAAAAGTTTTTTATAAAAACTACCCCCTTGTGATGGCAATTTATAGCTGAGGTCACAACTCCCTGGTATTAGGGAACAGATGATTGAGAAATTCTGTTTCTCTCCTAAACTTTGTGATTCATGCTGGTAGAGACCACAGACTCTGTTAAACTTTGTACCATACAGGGGCACCTGGGTGGCTTAGTTGGTTGAGTGTCCAACTCTTGATTTCAGCCTTGAGTGTCCAACTCTTGATCCCAGGGTCATGGGATTGAACCCCGTGTCCAGCTCCACGTTGGGTGTGGAAACTGCTTAAGATTCTCTCTCTCTCTCTCTCTCTCTCTCTCTCTCTCGCTTTCTCTCTCTCTCCCTCTCCCTCTCCCCCTCTCTCCCTCTCCCCCTCTCTCCCTCTCTCCCTCTCTCCCTCTCTCCCTCTCTCCCCCTCTCCCCCTCAGCCTCTCTCCCTGCTGCTTGTGCTTTCTCTCTCTCTAAAGTAAAAACAACAAACAAACAAACAAACAAAAAACCCCAAAACGTTGTACCATGTAATCTCCCATTAACCTTATTTTATTTAAAAAAAATTTTTTTTTTCAACGTTTATTTATTTTCGGGACAGAGAGAGACAGAGCATGAACGGGGAGAGGGGCAGAGAGAGAGGGAAACACAGAATCGGAAACAGGCTCCAGGCTCTGAGCCATCAGCCCAGAGCCTGACGCGGGGCTCGAACTCACGGACCGCGAGATAGTGACCTGGCTGAAGTCAGACGCTCAACCGACTGCACCACCCAGGCGCCCCAACCTTATTTTATTTTTAATAAAATGTTCTTTAAAAATTTTAAGTACATAGAAAAATAAAGGGAATAATAATTTATGAAAACATCTGTTTGCACCATCCAGCCTTGACACTTGGTAACATTTAATCAAATTTGCTGAGTCTTTTTTCATGACTAATAACTGAAATGAAACCCTGCAGACAAAGTTGAAGTATACCCGTTGGGGCTCTCATTTTATTTCCAGGTTTTTCTCTGTTATGATTAAGGTCAAAGAACAGACAAACAATTTACTGCCTCCTTTCTGCCCTTCTGCCCCCTCAGAACCCAGAGGGTAGGCCTACTGGCAATAAGGAAAATGCCCACTGAGCTATCAAAGAGCATTAGGACCCTCACATTAAGTGATGATGTTGTTACCTCCATGGAGCGCAGCTGAGGCAGGATAGTAAATACCTCATCTGCATCTTGGAAGGAGGAAAGTGGCTTAGGGAGATGTTTATGGAGGTCAGTTTTCATGCTCACAAAAGGACTCAAGAATCACAGACCACAGACACGTATTTAGGAATGCAAAAATCTAATAGCTGAAGATACGCAGAGCTATTCTTTTTCTTGGCTGAGACTGATAATTTTCCTCTTTTCCCCATAAATTAGGGTTTAAAAATGTTGTTGCTACCACTTATTTCTCTTGGCGTGTTAAATGACTGAGTTTCTTTGTTCCCTCTGCCTTTTCTGTGGCCCCTCTTGAGCTCCTGCTCTTGAGTAAATAATCTAGTTTTTCTGTGGCTTGTGTAGGAGCTTAGCACTCCTTTGGTAACTTTTTTCCTCTGGCGATGGGCTCCATTGACCACGTTCAGAGTATAATATGCTCTCCTTTTTTAGTTTCTAAAATTAAGGGCATTTTGCTTTATTGTTCTCCAATGGACAACTGTCCCTTCCCTCTTTGCTCTTCTGGAAGCACCTTGACCTAGACTTCTGTTCTGATTTCACACTCTGTCCATTTATAGTCAGCCAGTGATTCAGCCAAAGGCAGCAATTCCCTTGGTACACTCTGTGTGGGGTATGTTTCTGCTGAATGGCATCATGTCTATGCTTTAAATTTTTTTTTTTTTTTATTGTTAAGAAAACAGAAGAGAAAGAAGACAGGTGAAGGCTTCAATCCTTAACATATTTCGGTTGTCTCTAGTTTTCACTTCTAGTCTAAGATCGCTCTGTCTCTCCTCCAGCCTTCTCTCTCTCAACATCTTGTCTCTCATCATTATGTTCCATACCACACCAAATGAACTTGGGCTAAAGCTCATTGTTTCCCCTTTCTAAGTTTTTCTGCTCAGTCCTTGCTGCATACTCCATAGTTGTCAAATCAAATTTTGGCCAAGAAAGAACAGACCTGGGAGATTCAAGGAACTCCCACAAGCAGATGCATGCATTTCTATAGGTTAATGTCAAGTACGCCAAACCATTGGAAGAAGAGGAAGGAGACCATGGCTGTGCAGTCCCTTGAAATACCACATCCACCCATTTAAGAAATTGTACTGAAAACACAGTGAGTGCCTGCCATTCTGTTCACAGAAGTAATTTGCTCTCTTCTCAAAGCCTTTGAATTGTAAAGTGAGAGCTGCTCTCACTGTCTTACAGCTTGAAGATAGTGGCCACATAAACATGGGAAGAAAACAAGACTTGAAGCTTAAGAGTGAGCTGTTTCCCTAATGGTTGGGAAGCATTTACTCTCCAGGGAGGCTGAGAGCTTTGTCCACCAAGGCTGCCTCCTTCCTCTCTTCACCTGGAACATGCCTGTGATAAGAAGTTATGAGTCGTTAGGCCTCCGCATACGTCTCTGATGTGCCTCTCAGGAACATATCTCAGGCCGCTAAACTGGGTTTACCCTTTCTTCGATTAAGCCAGGCTGGTTCTGGCAGAGGGTCTCGATGGGTGAGGGTGGTGGATGATGCCCACATTTGCTTTATGTTGTTCAATCTTATTTTGAAGTCCAACCTTTAAAATAGCTTACAAATGGCTTATAGTCATTGACGTTGTTTTCCTTTTAAAAAGTTCCATTGCGTACTAATGAGAAGTTTAATGCTAACAGAAGCTACATTGCCATGCAGGCTGAAGTTTGCCATATGCTTAACTCCTGTTTCACACAAGCATTAGGTTTGCAGAACGCAGAGTTGCCACAAATATCCAAGTGCAGAATTAGGTCCCATGTACAAGTATGTGAGTGAGGAATTTGGCTCATGCGTATACCCTTGGAAAAAATTTTCCCATAGTTTTCTTTTCTCTAAGGTATTGAATGGGCCAACACTTGTGTCCTCATGTTTCAAATATTTCGGCCCCCCTGAAACATTTTGATTGCCTCTTACATTGACTAGAATTGCACAATACTATGTTCCAAATGATATCTTTTTCACTGGCTTCACGTAATTTCAGAAGAAATCCTCTGCTTCATACCCTATACCCTTATGTGTATGGCTTCTATTTTTACTTTGCTGCTCCCTCTGTTTTCCTTCTACCATTTCATCCAACATGTTTCAAATTTGTGTAGTTGCTTATATTTGAGGCAATCATACTTGAAACTAACAATACTTACTTTATTTAAAAAATATTTGTCTTGATGCAATTCCCAATTGCAAGCCTTGGGAAGAAGGAATAAACCCATGATGTAATCGGCAGAGTTGATGTGTTGATTCCACCCTTGTGGGACTTGAATCTTTATTTTATTATCTTCAAAAGTCAACAATAATAGAAACTGAAGAGTAGTCTTTCAACAGTAAAAGCTAATTGTTTTTTATGTGAACGAGACGATTTGAGAATAAACACCAGTGGTTGTTTTATTCCTTGTTCTTTTCATTTCACAAGATCATCAGATATGTGCCGAGGTAACTTAAGATATGAGGGATGTGTGTGTGTGTGTGTGTGTGTGTGTGTGTGTGTTTGCATTTTAAAGTATTCGATGTTTACTGGTAAGTTAACAATGTGCCTTACTCAGGAAACCAGAAGACCTAGATACTAGATCAATGCCTTAGACAGAGAAGTCACCATGCTCCAAGGGGTAGAGAGATACCCATGAAGCTTGACTTCTTCTCATTGACAAAGTAAATTCAGATACCCAGTTTCTCTGGGGCAACTTGACTTTCAGGGGAAAATCCAGTCTCATGACTCTGCTTTCAGCTAAGAGTCTACTGTAATCTCCTGGAAGGGTCATTAGTTTATGACGTGTAGACTTTAAGCCTGTCTCTTAAGTCTATTAGCTATTATCTAAATTAGCTTTTGCCTCTGACTTTTTCCTGCCTGGCTCACGTGCTCAGAACTGGCCTTCAACTTTGTTTGACAAACCTTCTTCTACAATCATTTCGTATCCCTCCGTCTTGATCCTTGATCACCTGATGAAGTGGCAGGAAAGTCCGTCTCTCTCACTCACTGGTGCTGGTATCTGATTTTGGCCAGATTCAAGCCTGAACGTTTGCTGCCAATGGTCAGTTTTTCCTGTTTTAACTCAGTATCTAGGCTTCTGGAACAGACCTCTTCTTCCACTCCCCACCCCCCACCCCATCTTGAATTCTGATACTTCTGTAATCAAACGGAGTTTTATCTTTGCTCTTTGCTTATCTTGAATTGCCCCATGGCAAATCTCAGGCAAAGATTTGGGTATAAAAGTTAAGTGGGGAGATGATCTTAGGAAGCACAGAGAGGGAGTTAGGAAGTGAGACAGGGAGGAGAGGGGAAAGAAAAAAGAGCACATTAATTATTGGGGCCACTGCTGTGGGAAGATTCAGTCCTTGGGTGGGGGTCAAGGGGTAGGGGGACCCTCTGAGAGACTGTGGGAGAAACTGCCTCAGGATTATCCAACTAATGAGGTGCAAAAATTGAGGTATTTATCCACTCACCATCCCTCATGGTTTGAGGTTTACCCTTAACTAGGTGTTAACTCCTGACATTTCCAGCCTGCCCTGTGCTGGCTCCTCTGGTCAGATAAAGTGCGCTGACAGATGGAAACAGGTGCTTGCGGTAAGATCCTGGCAGCGTAATCAAGAAGGGTCTACCAAGCTGCCGTGACCTCTAGGGTGGACTGCATCAGACATGGGTGGGGTACTGGCAGCATCCAGGACACTGAGTCTCAATATTCCGTGCTTAAAAGAACCCATTAGAAGGAACTGTTGCTAGGAATCAGGAAGTGCTAGGGATGGGGAATTTCTTTCCTTGGAGGAGAGGGGATTGTCTTTCTGGATGGTCCTTTCCCATCAAAGCAACATCTGAGGTTCCTCAGAGGTAACAAAATAGCCTTTTCCCCTGTGGGTGAGAGATAAGGAACAGAAGAAACGGGAAGGAAAATAAGAGTATAGAAAGGGTGTTGCAAAATGAGTAGCATTAGTTGTGCCTCCGTCCTACCCGCAAAGTTCTGGCTATTCTGAATTATTCTGTAATTTGGTCTATGAGAATTCCTTCTGTTTTCTAAATTAAGTGTTGTACAAATGCCTCCAGCCAGACATTTTTATAAATGATGGGTCAGGTCCACTTTATTGCTGTTTGCGCTTCTCTTAACTCACATATATGTTAACCGGCTTGATGAAAGAAATCTTTTGCTTATGTCTTAAGCACAAAGACCAGCTCAGGGACTGAACCTGACATTCAGCTGAGCTGGACTCCTGTGCATACAGCAGAAAAATGAACAAAGACTCCTATCAACTCTGTTTCTAATTCCGCGTTGGGGGAAGTATGGGTAATCTAAATGAAACTCACATATGCATAGTTTATTTGTAGATATGGTTGTATAAGAGATTTGTAATGAGTTGTATATGCTTAATTTGAATGCTTGGTAAATTTTGGTTATACGCTTATGCATATGGTATGTGCATTAAGCCCTTCCAAGGGTTTGCCTTTGGTTACAAAGTCTCAGCTTAAGAACTCTGGCAGGACAGACCCTGCTACACATCTGGTTGTTTCTTTGTTCCCAGGCAGTGACTAATTTTGATCAGAATTACTTGCACCTCCTACCTTCCAAGTAAACAGAAGATAGACTCCAGAATATAAATCCCAACACTGGTATTTATAGAGTGAAATTTAAAATTCCCCTACAGGTCATAGGTTCTCAGCATTCTGTGCTGGAAATGAACTTTCAAAAGATTAAGAAACAGAGGCTCATGGAGGAAGAGTGATTTAGCAGAGGTCATAGAGAAAATGGCTTATCTTTAACTTGTATCTAATTTTGGTGATACAGTTGCTTTGTTGGTAATAGACTATCACAGGTTTGAGTAATGCTAGTGTCTGGCCTCATGTAAAGTTAAGACTCATTTATGGATTCCTTTCAACACAGTAAAAGCTATTGCAGTCATAAATTTCCTCAACGGTGACAGCTGCTGTGCAAGACAGTAGTAAAAATTCTAACATCAATCTCTCTCTTTTTTTCTGAAGATCTCAGTACTTTATGGACTTTTAAACCATCCTTTACAAGTTGAACTGAGGCCATATGGCAGTAGCTTTTGCTAGAAAGCAGCCAGTGACAAGAAGAGCCTTGATCGATGCACATTAAGGAAAAATGCTGGAAGAAACGGAAGATTAAGAGCTGTTAACTTGGGGGAGGGGTATTTATACGAAGCTTTCAATCCTGGCCAGGAGATGCCGTGAAGGAATGACTCCGTTGGCAATTGGCAAAAAGAAATATGAGGCTAAAAGTCATAGTAAACACTCTTTCTTTGTTTCTCCCCGAAGAGTGCCAACACATTTTTAATTCTCAACAGATACATTATACCTAGAGCTAAACAAGGCACAGATTTATCTTTCTGGGAATAAGTATGTATTAACTCTGTAACAGTCTGGAGAAGGATTGAATCATTTATTCCATGGTCAGTAATAAACAAAAACACACAAAGGGAAAATTATTCCCCTGCACCCCATAGACCTCTCACTGTCTGCTTTTGTTTAATAACTATTAGCGTTCATAACTATCAAAGTTTTCTGACTTCTTGTCAGAAAAGATCACTGCATCATAGTTACAATGTATCCAAACAAATATGACAGATTTCTTTGATGCAATGGTAATGTGTTTCAGAAACGGATTCCTTAATGGATTATAGGCTTCTCTTTTCCTTTGTCACATTCGAAAGGCTGAACAAAGTATTTAAAATACAACATGCTAATGACAAACACCACATGCATAAGGTAAGCAGGAAAACAAAAGATCTCATATTAAGGCACAAAAAATGTGTTGATGACTTTAGTTCAACAAGGGAAGATAAAATAAACATAGAGCTGTAACTGATGATTTAATCTAATTCATCTTTAAAATCCATGCAATAGTCAAGAGTTAAAGACACCTGCCACCGGGATGCTGAAATCTGAGAAAATGTTACTTGCCCTTGATGGCAATTGGAGCTAATTTAATTGCAATTACTGCACAAGATTTGTTGAATGACAGTCTAATAAACTCTGCTGAGGTAAATATCATATTATTACAAATATAATTTCTGATTTTCCCTGCTTGAAGTAGATGAATGACAGAATTAAATGCCATTTCCTAAACACTTAACCAGCAGCCATCATCACAGCTGTTTATAAGGTCTTTAGTCTGTTTTCTGATTGGTGACTCAGAAGTCAGAAAGCCACAGACCTGTGTCTATTTACATGCCTGAAAAAGTCATTTCTCTCCCCTGGAGGAAGGAGGAAGGAAGGAAGGAAACACATTTTCCCGAGCTCTTCGACTATGAGATCAATGGCATCAGAAGATGATCAGAACGGAAGTGATATGGTTTAGACTAATACGGATGTTTATGTTCAAGGTTGAATCTAAATGTTGGTGCGCAAGTGTGAGGTTGAGAGCCAAGCTAAGCGATGAAACTGAACTTCATCTTCCATCTTCCAGTTCCTTTCAGTCAAAGAATATTTCCTGGATAACGGAACAGTAAATGGGTACCCATTTTATGGATACTGACACAGTTAAAATTTATTTGAATTTACTTGAGTCTTCAATCACAAGGAGACTTGGAGTTGAATTTTTTGGAAATCACACCTAGCCGTATTTCCAGAGAGGAGTAGCGGAAGAGCAGGAAGTCAATGGGAGAGCATGGTTGGTTTCCTGCCTTGATCAAATTAGCCTGGTGACCCTAGAAGACACCCCTGTGAGCACAGAAGTCGGCTTGTCTCTAGAAAGTATTTACTCTGGGATAATATGCGATTTCTGTCTTTAGAAATCTGCACCATTAGATCATTGTTTTGGCTAAAAGAGAATGGATGGTGTATTAGTTTGCTAAGGCTGCATAACAAAGTACCATAGACTGGGTGGCTTAAATAACGTATCTATCGTCTCACTCTCCTGGAGGCTAGAAATCCAAGATCAAGGTACCAGCAGGATTATTTCTTTTGAGGCCTCTTTCCTTTGTCTTACAGGTCTATCTTTTCACTGTGTCTTGACATAGTCTTACCTCTGTGTCTATCTACTATTAGAGTACTAGTGGAGTGTTCTCTACTCTCCTCTTCTTAAAAGTACCAGTCATATTGGATTAGAGACCATCCAAAGACCTCCTTTTAGCTTAATTATCTCTCTGAAGACTCTATTTCCAAATAGAGTCACATTCTGTGGTACTGGATGTTCAGCATATGAATATTTGGGGGCACAATTCAGACCACAGGTGTTGGGTTATGGAAGTTTTATTGAGGCAACTTGGTTGCCTGAATAATGATACTTTGTGTTGTGGGGATATTGAGAAAGGTAAGTGGAGAGTTGAGATAGAAATCTAATTAATTAAAAGATTTTCTATTGAGGGAAATGGTTACTTTAACCCTTGTCCCTAGATTTCCTCCCTAACACACAGCCCTGTCCTTTGAGTGCCTCCAGAAAGAGGAAGTAGCATAACAGAGTTGTCATGGACCCCTGTGCCACCTATGGAATAAATATGTCATCAGTACCATGGGAAGTCATGTCTTGTCATGGTTGTCACGATGGGGAAAATTTTTATCACTTCCCTGATTATGAGTTTCTAAGAAGGGAAGGTGGCCAGCGCTCCTAGTGTAGTTCTGTTTTTCCACGTCTAGCCGGCTGCTAAGCCATCAGCCCTTGGGTTGATGCTTGGAAAGTTTCTTTATTAACTAAAGCACATGTGTTTTAGGAGAGAGCTCTGCCTTGACCCTGCTTGCCTCCCAGTAACTGTGTTACCAGACCAAAGTGGATCCCCTCCTCGGTGAGCTATAAATAGAGACCACACCAGGTGGAGATGCCTCACAAAGTTGTACAAATAATGAGACCACCAGGAATAATTTCCAAAGCCATGACTCTCTGAACAGGGTTGAGCAGGCTCCTTTTATTGAGGCTTGGGGATGAATATTCAGAGGGGGATTTTAACATTATAATGAAGCCGAGGTAACTGCTTGCCACTTTCTGATTCACCTGCAGGGGTCCTCCTCAAATATTTCTTGTCTTGGTCCAGCAAGCCGTTAGGTAGTTTTTAAAAGAGGAAATTGACAGTTAGGCAGAAGCTTCTAGGAGTTTCCTGAGTTTAGGGGGTCAATCCTGAGTTTAGAAGGTCGTCTCTCCAGTGATAATTGTTTCATCAAGTCATTTGTATTGGATTAGATAATTCTTTTATTAGATAAAATAAATAAAATAAAATTCTTTTATTAGATAAATTGTGCGTTTATCCATAGAGATTTCCACTCAAATCTGTAGTTTGCAAGCAAGACTGGCTTAAATAGTCTGATAAGTAGGTTCTTTTAGTAATAACTTTCTCATAGGTTTCCATTCCTTAACTCTTTAAAAAAATTTTTTCTCCCCCCCAGCGGAGGGACAGAGAAAGAGAGAGAATCCCAAGAAGGCCCCTCACTGAGAGTGCATAGCCCGATGCAGGGCTTGAACCCACGGTTTGTGAGATCATGACCTGAGCCAAGATCAAGTGTAGGACGCTTCACCGATGGAGCTATCCAGGCGCCCCTCTGTCCCTTAAGTCTTAAAATCGAATGGGATTTCTAGCTCTGGGCCATGCTGTCAGGACTCTACAAAACAATGTTTCCAGGTGCTTATTTTAGGATTTACATTAAGGGTGACTTTTAGGTCACCTATATAATGTACTTAAAATACTTCTTCCCATAATGAAGGTTAGCAGTAATACAGATGTGGGAAATGTTAAGGTTATCCAATCTAAATATGTTTGACTTACCTTGCATAACTTGAACTTGAATAGCTCTTCACGGTGTATAGGACTTAGGGTTGGTAAAGAACATTTGCATTACTTGTTTGGAGACTCATAGCATCCATAGGGGTGGGATGAAGAATTTTGCAGATGAAGGCATTTTGCTTCAGAAGTCAGATGATTTATCCAAAGCAGTATGTCTATTATTGAGTGGAGGTACCATGAACTTGGTACCATGGCTCCACGTTCGGTGGTCTTTCTATTTCCTTGTGTTTGCAGAAAACTACGTCAGTCATTGAAACCTGATTTACTGTGTAGGAGAGCATTTTTCTTTGACCACTCACAGTAATTGACACAATGTGTTAAAGAAGACTGACTTAACCTAAGTTCCTCATCATATAGTGAAAAGAATCATCCTAGGCCTTTCATCTTCATTTGTAAACTTTAAAGATAATTTCTGTGCCTATTTCTCAGAGTACCTGTAAAAGAATGATATAAGGATACTCAAGTCTTAAAGAAAATTAAAACTATTTTCCTTTATTTTTGTTTGGGTATACCTTTTTTTATAGTTAATATGGTTGGGGATAAATAATCATATTCAAAAGGGAAAAAAAAGCCTAATATTTTACGGGGAGCAGGGAAAGGCTCAGAGCGCCCTGGAGGAAGAAAAATGAATTGGAAAGATGACTCCATTGGAAGTAATAACTTCTCAGAATTTATAGAATGGTTTGTCAAAATCACTTATTATTCACTCGTTTAATAATTTCCTTGCCCTATTTCTTTTTTTCTTCACAAACTTTCCTTCCCAGGTTTTCTGTAGCTCTTTCTCAGAAGCACCCTACACTTTGTCCTATGGTTTATTTTCAGTAGTTTGACCTCGCTGCATGTGATAGGACTCGGCCCTGACCTGAGATGAGAACCCATATTCTACTACAGGGTCCAGGCTCTATCCAGAATATCTGGATGTTCCTGATTTAGATGTTCACTTATATCTGACATCTTCCTGATTCTCATATTATTTTCCTCCTGTGTGAACAATTTTCTTTTCTGAGATTTTTAGTCACATGTACAGTATCTTTGAAGGCATCCTAAGAGGCATCAGGTACCAAGCTCTCTCAATGTTTTATGTGTTCCCCTCTTCATTTTTTTTTTTTTTTTTTGGTTGCATGATATTTAAAGGTTGGTGTACTCAGGTTGTTTAGGTTGAAGTGTACAGAAGCCCAATTCAAAATAACTTAGGCAAAAATAAGAACTTGTTAGTTCATGAAGCTAGGATGCCTGAGATCAGGTGGGTCTTACTTTACGCAAGGTTGAAGTTGGGGTTTCAAATGAAGGTGAAGGTGAACTGAAGTTCATTCACTCTCTTTTTTCCTCCTGTATCAGCTGTGTTTGCCTCGGTTTGGCTTCTGTTCTAATTACTATTGCCACAAAACAAAATACCTCAAGCTCTCCACTACATGCCTGGTATTCTGTGGGTCACAAATCAGAAAGGGCAGAGCAGGGATGACTTTTCTCTGCTGTATAATGTCTGGGGACTCCACTGGAGAGAATCTGGAGTTCTGAGGGCTGGAATCATCTGCAGGCACATTCACTCACATGAATGGTGATTGGTGCCAGTGGTTGCTGGGAAATCAGCTGGAGCTGTCAGCCAGAACACTAACACGGATCCTTTCCCTGTGGCTGCTTGGCTGGGTTCCATGAGCAAGCATCCCAAGAGAACCAGGTAAACCCGATTTGCCTTTTACCTCCTAGTCTCTGAGGTCACACAGTGCTGCTTCTATTTTCCATATTCAAGAGAAGGGAACGTAGACCCCGTTGCTTCATAGGAGGCATGTCATAGAGGAGCATGTGATGAGAGACATTTTTGCGATCATCTTTGAAAAAATATGATCAACCGTGGCTTCATTCTCAGCCTGGTTCTGCCCACATGCGGTAAGGAAGGTCCACAGGAGCTCTGGCCATACATGGTCCTAATGCTGGAAATCTCTGAAGGATAAAGACTCTCTCTATCCTCCAGTATCATTGTCAAGCCCCCCCCCCCCCAAAAAAAGGGGCTCTCATTGGCCAGCCTGGGTAACATGTCTCTGGCTGAGAAGTAGGGCCACTGACATTAGATGCTGAGAAGGCTACAGTGAGCCAGGGGTAGTCAATTCCCAAAAGGAAAACAGTTCTTTTGACACCAGAAGAAGGCCTACTGGCAGACAATAACAACCAATTGGTTTCCTTAATCACTAAATATTATACGCTGTTCTCTCTTTCTTACGCTAAATCGACTTGTGTGTGTCACCACCGGACCCCCGCCCAGACCTACTAATTCACAAACTTTGGGGACTGGGGTGCGCAGCACTGTCTTTTTTTTTTAAGTTCTTATTTATTTTGAGAGAGAGACAGTGAGAGTGGGGGAGGGACAGAGAGAGGGAGAGAGAGAGAATCCCAAGCAGACTCCGCACTGTCAATGCAGAGCCGAACCTGGGGCTCTATCCCATGAACCACAAGACCGCGACCTGAGCCGAAACTGAGAGTCGGGAGCTCAACCCACTGAGCCACCCAGGTTCCCCAGCCCTCTGTTCTTTTAACATGGTCTTCAGGTGATCCTGAAGCAGGCTAAACTTGAGAACCACTGCTCTAGATGCTCCAAAGAGTTCGTTGAGTGTTGAACGGGCAAAATGTATCTCCCAGAACTTTCTGTAAAGAAGTCCTTTGGCCAGATGTTTGGATTGCCTGGGCATTGGACATTTGTCTGTCTAGTTAAAAGAGAACACTCTGTCAGGGATGGTAGTTGCTACTGGCAGAACTGGAACCAGGACCGGACATGGACGCCGTGCCCCCCTAATCCACTGTGAACGCAGGCGGGGTCTTCCAGGGGCGGGCGGGGAGAGGGGTCAGACAGGACTCTTCTCCTGGTTATGGATAGGACCTGCAACTGTGTTTAGACCAGCTATGCCAGGAGCCAGCAGCACTAAAAGCAACGGAAGGAAATGTTGCTTGTCCTTAAATTTACATTTTCTTTTCATCATGTTGACATGAACGCAGTATGGCAAAAAGATAACTCATTCCAAATAGCACAAGATGTTTGCTCTATGCACCCCAGCCCCTGTGCCTGTATTTGTGAAGAGACACACGGACACAAAAGCACATGGGGCCAAATTATCTCCTGTTTCCACATGTACAACTACTAATGATTTCAATGGGAGTGGCCCATAATAACCAAGGGTAGGATTTGGCCCATGCGATTTAAATTGAACTAAAGCCCAATTTGTAATACTTTAGTTGAAAACCAGCAGTGATTATAAGACTAGCATGTGATTAAAGCTTCACCTTCAAAATCTGCTGGCCAGAAATAAAAAAAAGTTTAAAAAACCATTATGTATTTTTTTTTTTCAACTTGTAGTAAAGGATGAATTGTTAAAACCTCCAGCCTAAGAAAAGAATGAAAGTATTGGGGGAAATTGGATATTCAGGGTGACTGTTTTTCATTACTCTGCAGCTAATGAAAAAACGTGAGACTTCAAATAGGATTGTGCTTTCATCGTTTCTATTTCCCCAAAAGGACCTTCACCACGATTTCTGAGACAATATCTACAATTCTTTTTCTGAAGTCAGTCTAATCCTAGAAAACATTTTATGAATTTTCAAATTCTTCAGTTTTAATGATTACGATTTTTCATTATTATTGTGCCATAAGTGATCCAGCAGTTAGTAGCTTAGAACAGCCATTCATTTTGCTTATGATTTTGTGGGGTAGAAATTCACGGAAGGCTCACTTGGCCATTTTTTTTCCTGCTCCACCGGGCATTAGCTGGGATGTGGGGCTGAAGGGTCCACTTCCAAGATGGCTTCTTCCCTCCCTGTGATGCCCCTCCCTCCCTCCATGGCCTCTCCACATGGCTTGGGCTTCACAGGGCATGGGACTCTCAGGGAACTCTCTCTTCTTTCCCACGGGCTGTTTTCCAAAAGACATGCTAGTTAATGCTTCGCCTAAAACTGGGACATCACTTCTATCATATTTATTGGACGAAGCGGTCACAGGATCCACCCAGGCTCACAGGGAGGGACACCAGATTCTGCCCACTGATGGGAGAATGACAAGGTCCCAGTGTAAATGCATGTGGGGGATGGGAGATAGCATTGTGTCCATCTTTGACACACATTCTCAATACCTGAATTAGCTTAATATGTCTTTATTTTGACAGCCATTACAAACTTTTGTACCCTGTTTGTGATTCCAGGTTCTGTGGTCACAAAAACCAAATAGCATATCATTTCCTATTGTTAAACGTACCGAAACCAATCATTCTTTATGCAAAGGAAAAGCTGTAGCCATATTTAGGTGTTCACTTAAAATTACTAGATTATGAAAGTAGAGATTACTCTTTTCATATGCTAATTGGAAATGTGAACAAAAATAAGCAGGCTGACTTTGGAATCATGAAAGTTGTTCTGCCCAGTTACCCTATTTTAGAGATAAGATGATCTGATGAGATTGCCTAAGCACACACAGCTAGTTTATCTTAGTTTGGGTCTCTCCTAAGGCAGACTCTAAGATGGGGACTTGGTCATAAGTTGATTTGGGAAGTGATCACAGACAGCAGGTGTGAGAAAATGGGGAAAGGGACTGGGAAGGAGGAAATCCAATAAAAGCAAGTCAATTAGTGGGTTACTCAGGTGGGCAACTGAGGCTTTATCACACTGGGGACCCCCCGCACCCCCCAAAAATACCGCATGAACACACCTCAGCAATGTGCTGCCGGAGGATGGAGAGCCTGTTTGTTTATCCACTTGCCTTGGTGGATGCTTGCCTCTGACTGAGACTTTAGCTCCTGCTTATAGTTGAGCAAGTCTTTGTGATGCCCGATAAATCTTTTAGAAAGAGAAGAGGGACCCTGGTCCTTGTGTGGAGAAGTTGATTGTACTGGAAACTGTCCAACAGACCAGCTGGTGAAGTCAGGTGTGTCAAGGGGGTGTGGGAAAGGGCATAAATGGCATCTGCTACATGGTTGAAACTGGACCAATTGGTAGAATGGATTTTGAAGTGTTATAATCACTATCATTCTGGTGGCACTGACTATATTCCAGGTGCTTTACATGTATTTAATTGAAGCATCATAACCATCCTATGGAAGAAATATTATATTACCCCTTTTTGATAGATATGGAAACTAGGATTCACAGATGTTTACTAAGCCTCCAATGGCTTTGGAGAACCACTGATCTGCTTTCTGTCTCTATGATTTTGCTTTGCTAGAAATTTCCTACAAATGAAATCTCACTACATGTGGTATTTTCTGTCTGGTTTCTTTCACTGGGCTAAATGTTTCCAGGTTCATCCATGCTGTCGCATGTATCAGTAGTTTGCTCCTTTTTGTTTTAGGGGTAAACCACATTGATTTATCCATTGACCAGTTGATGGGCATTTATGTCGTTTCCAGAGTTTATCTAGCTATTATAAATGATGCTGTACGAAAATTTGAGTAAAAGTTTTTACTTTTCACTCCTCTTGAGTAAACACCTAGTAGTGGAATTGCTGGGTAAATGCTAAGTATATGTTTAACTTTTTCAGAACCTGTTTTCCAAAATAGCTCTATCATTTTATATTCACGTGAGCAACCTGGGTGTTGCAGTCTCTCCACATCTTTACCAACACTTGGTATTGTTGGTAACTATTTCAAGGGGCGTGTAGAGGTGTTTCCTTGTTGCTTTAATTTTCATTTCCCTAATGACTAGCGATATGGAGCATCTTTTCATATACTTGTTAGTTATTTGTATATCTTCTTTGGTGAAATGTCTCTTCAAACCCATTTTTTACTCGGTTGTTTGTCTTCTTCTTAAGGCCTAAGGGACCGTAATATTTCTAACACTCTTCTGTTTGTGGCTTTTCTTTACCATTGCATAGGATTGTCCCTTGAGTGATAGTGTCATGGTCAGATAATGTTAATACCTTAAGTGGCCTTGGAGATCATTTTTAGTATTTCCTAAAGTGGTGTTCCAGGGAAGAAGTTTCTAGGAGCTGTTAAAAAGTTTCTTTGGTTAAAGAAATATGGAGAGACGTGCTTATACTATCCCTCACCTGAGAGGGTCATATGTCCCTATATTAAAGGCCCTGAGAAGTTCTGCAATAAAAATGGGCTCCTTGACCCCAAATCTTTTAAACTTACCTGAGCACAGATCACATCAACAATTGATTAAGATTAGTGATATTAGCATATATTTGTAAAGTAGAGTTTGTCTGAGCTGTGTTCTATGGATCTATGTGTTCTATAGATGAACAATGAAAAGAGGAGGTCCAGAGAGTGTAAATGATTTGCTCAAGTTAGTGGCAAAGTTGCTGGGGAAGAACATAGTTTTCTTGATACCCATCTTGGACCTCTTTCTGCAGTGTCCCCTTGGGTTGCCACTAGCTACTGCCAAGACTAAAAGAAAAGTCAACAAGTGAGGCTGGAATGTATATGATCCATTCCAGCCAGTGGTTTGGCATAGGGTGACTGAAGCTTCTTTAAAAGAACTGATTCTAACACAGGAAAAACTTGGGCCTTCCTCTGCTTCCTTTTTTTCTTGCAAGATTCTTTAGTATATTATTTCAGTAATTGCTTATTTATATCGGGTATGTAACAGGCAATGCCTTAGGGACTAGGGGTACAGGAGTGAAGGAAGCATAGTCTCTGTGTTCATGTGGTCAGTTTGAGGATAAACGTGTTCCAGAAGTAAATGGATAGATAATGTCAGGCCACATAGTGTTTCGTGCTAGGAGGAAAAATAAAACAGGGTGGGGGAAAAGGTATAATAAAGAGGGAGTGATTTTAGTAGAGTCTTGGATGAAAGGAGGGAGATAGTTATGTGACCATCTCTGGGAAGGAAGCTGAAAGCATGCTAATGGGAAATGGAAAATCCCAAGCCTGGAGTGGGGTTGGTGGGTTTGCATGGGGCTAAATGGAGTGACAGGAAGAAGGGAGGAAATGAGCGAGGTTGGGTGGGTCACTAGAACCACAGTGGGGGATTCGAAGAATTGTAAGATGCAACCATTGGCCCCCAGGAGTTTATAATTACGGCAGTTTAAAAATATGAAAACAAACTCTAGAATTCAATTCAGTTCAGAAATGTCTTTTTCTACATAAGGTTTTCATGGAACTGATTCATAGGGGTTCCAAAAACAGGTGGCATGGGAAGGAAATTTTTGGATACTTTTGGGAACCACATACGCTTATCTTGGAGATTCTCAATGTACGTGCCTGTGCACGTGGTTCTGAGAGGTTCAACAATGAAGAAATACCTTGGCTTTGTTTAATTCAACACACACCAAAATATTTTATTGTGGAGATCTTGTGTTTCGTAAAAAACGTTTACCGGTATTCTGAGTGACAGTAGTATGAGGCCATCTATTTGTAAATTGGTGACCTCCTCTTTGATGATCAGACTTCTCAGGAATTAGTTTCTCCAATGTCCTATAAACATATTCTTGTTCTCCTCACAGAAGGTGTTAAATGCAGCACACTCGATGTGCTCTAAGTTCACGGCAACAGGAGAGTGTATTAGGAGTTTAAAAAGTTTTATCTTTGTTTAAAATGATTCAAGTGACACTTTTTACTTTGAAGTACTCCCCACAGTTTTATCATGTCAGCTGCAAAGATCGAACTTAATAAAGATGAGAAATGGATAGCCTTACTAGATCCCGGCTCAGCTGTTTGGGTAGCTCTTCTAAAAGTCTAGTCTTCTGATTTATGATTCGTCTGAAACGCAATAGTTTTAGAGTCCATCATAACAACATTGTTAAAATGCTAGATAAATTCCACCATGGGTATCAGATGAGAAATGTATCCTCTATAAATAATATACTTCAAGACGCACACAAAAGATGGAATTCACATGAAATTTTATGTGCTTCAGAATGAAATAATCCCTGATTCGTGTAGCAAGACCATAAACAATACTGTATGCATATTTATGGAACAAAGCTGTGAGACTTGGCACACTGCCCCCAGCAGTGGTGCCTCTTCGGAAAATGGCAATAAAGCCCACCTGTTCTGACTCCACTAGACCTTCTGCAAAAGTAAAGTGGGCCAATGAAGCCCTGAGGCTGCCTTTAACATGTAGCCTTCAGAAATGAGCTCTCAGTACCTTGTACCCCACGTCACAGAAAACCCAGCAGCTCCAAACAGATTTATCCGGGGTAAGAAGACAAATGATAAGAAGCTAGTCAGCCAAGTCAACAGCCTGCTTCCCTTCACAGGTAGATCTTCCTTCGTCAGATGGTAATGGGTCACCGTGTGGTCTCTGCCTGGGATATTCTGGAAACGATGGTTATAAAGCATTGGGCTTTCCTGCCTGGGGCCTCACGGAGGGGTGTGTCTCCATAAAGGTGACCACGTGGAGCATCTTCTGAACTCATGCAGCTGAAAGAGCACGGCCTCAAGAAAGCAGAGACTTGGATCTCCGGTAAGACACCGGATTAAGGAGCTGTGTGATATCAGGAAGGCCACACCTTCTCTCCAGACTTCGATTTCCTTTTCTGAAGGGAACTTCTGAGTTCTGAAAGCTCTGTGATTCTCCTTTTTTTTTTTTTTTTTAATATTTTAGTGTTTATTTATTTTTGAGACAGAAAGAGAGACAAAGGGAGAGTGGGGGAGCGGCAGAGAGGGAGACACAGAATCCGAAGCAGGCTCCAGGCTCTGAGCTGTCAGCACAGAGCCTGATGTGGGGCTCGAACTCACGAACTGTGAGATCATGACCTGAGCCGAAGTCGGACGCTCAACCGACTGAGCCACCCAGGCGCCTCTGTGATGCTACATTTTTTAATGCCAAAATTATTTTCAGGTTATTGTTACTTTAAATGGTTTAAAGGCTAAGTAAATACAAATGGTTAAGAAATTCTGTTTTGGCAAATGTTTCATGTTTCTATATTCAATATTGCACATTTTTGAACCAGAAATCAAAAGCGCCAAATCATTATTGCACTATATCACCCTTTATATTTATAAGCCTTATGGGAATTTAAAAATACCTACTCATAGATAAATATCAGTCTCCTTGAGATTTTTGGATAGCCTGTTCTTCCAGCTCTCAGTGGGATGTGGAGGTAGTTTACTTTTCCAAGTTCTTCCAAATTGGGGCCACATGGCCTTCTCTCTCAGTTCCTGTTGGAAGAAAACGGGATTTTAATCTATGAGAGTTAATTGCCATCAAGGTTGGTCTTTTCTTCTGCTGAAACGAGTCCACTTTTCTTAGTCTCAGCTTTTCCAAAAGGCCGGCCTCGTCTAATTAGCCTTGTAGAGGGAAGGGCCTGTGTGCCTAAAATGCCTGTGTTCCCAGACTTATCTGTTACCTCCCGACATCCTCTGGGTTGCTTTCATGTCTACCCCTATTCTCAACAGGTAATCTATGTTTTTACATTGTGTGTGTGTGTGTGTGTGTGTGTGTGTGTGTGTGTGAGAGAGAGAGAGAGAGAGAGAGAGAGAGAGGGAGAGAAGGGAGAGAGAGAAGAGGGAGAGCACACAACCTGGCACCAGCATCCTCTGAGCTGTGTCTGCCCTCCGGGGTCAGCTTCATGACCTTCTTACCCGAGACACTGAGGTTATCCAGGTGGAGACTGGCCATGATGGAAGGTTAGATGATTAAATCACTTTATAGTGAACATCTTCGAGCCCTTTGGCTGCTTTGTAAATGTTTTACTGTTCCTTGACTTCATTTTCTGTTGGCATAGCTCTGTTTTATTGGAAATTGCTGAGGAAGTACACTGCCCGTCTTGGTGCCATTTTGGTTGAATTCACGTCCTTAGGGCAAGGAAGGTCTCTGGTAATATTGATGAACTTGTCCATGTTAGGATGAGCACCTCTTTTGGTCCTGCCTCATGCTTACGGGATGCGGGAGACGTGGGTAAGACCGAAGCTCCTGTTACTCGCTGGCCCACTTCCATTTGTCTCCAGGGGGTGAAGAGGGGCTATCTGATGGGTTAGTTTGGGAGAAAGAACATGCTGCAGGCTTTTCTTTCTTTTTCTCTGTTTTTCTGTCTCTCGCCCTACTTTTTTTTGTGTCTATTGCCCGGCAGCAACAGTGCATTCTGATCTATTGCTGGCCAGAGGTTTGTATTTGCCCAGCTCCAGGGACCAAAGAAACGGAAAAGCCTGTTAAATTCAAAGGGAGAAAAGTAAATTCAAAGGTGAAGAAGTCTCAACACTTTCAGTCATAACTTTAAAGCCACATCCTCTCATCTAGCCTTGCTGCCTTCCTCGCTTTCTAAGCTAATATTGATCTCCAAATATCTGATTCCTATGTCTTTCTTTTTTCTCTGAACTCTGGAGAAGTGGGATCATTGGCACTTGGTCCCTTTGACTGAGTCTCAGTTTGGAGACATAAGGGATTTTCTGCTCCTAAGTTTCCCATTTTTTGGAACGTTTCATAAAACAGAAAGAAACTTCCAGAAACTTTTTACACATGCAAAGTAGATTAGCTTTCAGAACCAATTAAGACAAATAACAATGACACTAGGAAAGTTTACTTAGCAACACAACAATCCTCAGAATGGAATGATTTAATCATGTCCACAGAAGATGGAAATGGGAATAATGACCCAGCCTCACAGAAACGTCTAACGTGCATAAACATATGTCCTTTTGGCCTGTAGTTTTCCAGTAATCAGTTTCTGGTTCTTACCCACCTGTGCAACAGTAGGGATTAGTGGAAAACTTTCAATTACACATCATACCACACGCATGCCATGTGGGAAATGTAGCATATAAAAAAACAATTTCTAGCTTTCAAAACAAACATACAAAGGGATAGTATACAGGGTAATTATGGGAAATGGAAGAGAGACCATAATGGTTATGGATGTCTGGGGAAATGTGATGTTAAACTGAACAGAGAGAGAACCGGCATTGGACAAGGGAGGTCGTCCTTAAGTGGCCAACTAGTTGAGTTAAGGACTCTAATCCTCTTCAGGATCACCTGTAATATGCACAGGTTTTTTATTTTGAATATTTCAGAGGCAAAAATATTTCACATACAATATTATGCTTCAGTGATATTTTGATTATTTGACCCCTCGAGAAAATGTCAGCTAGTGAAGGTTTCTTGTTGTAGATTGTTTCTATGGAACTTTAAGTTGACCTAAAAAGGTCTAATCTTTATTAAGCTGGGACCGTTTTGGAAATGGAAGTGTAGTGTTTTCAAAAATTTCACTTGTTTTTCAAATGCGGTAACATTTCTTACAATTATAAAGATATGTATGAATGGAAAGAGTTCCAAAAGTTTTGAGTTTTCTCATAAATATTTTACATGGCTACAGATAGAATATTTTTCTTTCTCTGGTGATCCTGGCATAACTTTTCAGTCCCTGGAAAATAAAGAGGAGACTAAAAGCATTGGGGGTGGGGGGGGGGGGCGGAATATCTTCTCTGGTTGTGTAGGTCAAGAAGGCTTTATCCAGGCTGTTTCTGATAGCAGGTCCCAGGTGAGTGTCTTTTTAGTTGGAGAGTGAATTTTTGTCCCTTGATCTGGCACCTCCTCGTCTGCTGGCTGAAACTCTTTCCTGTGCACCTGCAAGAAAGCCCAAGAAAGTAATTCACAGTTGTTCTTGGACTTCTTGGAAAATTCACAACAGCTTGATTTTAAAAACATGGCTGCTGGAGTGCAGCCTGATTGTGAAGTGTTTTTAAGGTGCTATGATATGCTTTGCAAGCCCCTCACGCTAGGCACAAACATAAGTAAAAAGTTCAAAACAGAGCTGTGCATAGGTAGAAAGCAAATATTTGAAAAACAGTAATAAAAAGCTAAAAGTAATTGGGTGTGTGGGGAATTGTGTCTGGGACTGCCTTCCCTTACTATTCGCAAAAAAATTTTACCAGACTTAAGAAGAAAGTAGAGTTAATGTGTTTTTACTGATGTTTCCCTAGCAGATTCCTTTACAGTCAACTCAAATGAGTCATGCGTGTTTGAATGCAAAATACAATCTGTACATGAGGAAACTTGTGTTCTTCAAGGGAGCATGTATCTTTGGGAGAGGTGCATGTTGAAGAGAGAAGCAAGAAGGCGGTGTCTACTTGCACTGAGACGGTCATTGGTGTGAAAGGCATTGCTGATTTGCTCCCCAACTTCCACTTCACCTTTCCCAACTGAATGGCTGTAGTTGGTGTAGGACTGGTTCCCCCCCACCACCCCCAACTTCTTGGGTGGACCCTGAAGGGCCTGGACTGAGAGTAATTCTTCCACATGGGTTGCTATAGTTGAGTGGTTCACATTTGGGTATGTGACTAGTAGAGTGAACTCAGGGCTTTCGTTTAACAGTAGCCAGAGTAGAAACACTCTCTCTTCTAAACAAGCGGGTCTATGGATGAGAGGCCTGGAATTGCCATTGCCATTTTGTTACCATAGGAGGGGAAGCCAGCTTGAATATAACCCAACTAGGATTAAGCCAGCCAATGCATATTATTTTCTTGGCCATTGGAATTAGTTCAGAGGTGGATTCATTATTAGAGTTGGTCCTTAATGGAGAAGCTAGTGACTTTTGTTCCATGGTTTCAAGGACGTAAGTTCTCACTTCCTCTGGGTGATATGGTATGAGAATCTGAAGCCATTTTGCTGCAACGAAGGAAGCTGACCGGAGGAAGCTTCCATGAGCCAGCATGTGGGGGAGGCAGAGTCTGAACAACTGTAGAGAAATGGAGCTGAAATCTTGACCGAACTTCTCCTGAAATTTTTCACTTTCCTTAACTTGGAATTTTGTGCGTCAATATTTTCTGTTACAGATAAATTAATTGGTTGAGTTGGAAACACGAGTGGATTTCAATACACTTGCAGCCATGATATTCCCCAAAGAAGAGTCGATATGCTATATGGTTAATGCTATCATACACACAAAAATTAATTTTTTAAAGTGTCCTAAGAGCAGCATTAACATGTAGAAGACAAAGTACAAGAAAACATGCAAATTTAAATCTACACCTTCACTATGTAGGTCAAATGTCACAGTCACTTAGTTTCAACTGATTTCCTGGAGAAAACACAAAAGCATATAATAAGAATCAGATGTATTGCAAGTTGCATACAACTAATTGGATTCAACAAAATCTTGGAGATGTTTCTGCTTGTTTTTTGAGCAATCCAACAATTTAGTCAAAATAGAAACTGTCTTCTTTCAATTCAGAGCAACAAATGAAAAATATACAGTACCACATAAGAAAACAATGCAATTTTGTTCAGTTGAAAGATACACACACATACCAAGAAAAACTCCACACATATATACACAAACACACAGAAAAAAATTATACAATGACACACACACACAAATAATTTACCCAAACACAAAACTAAACTGTCTCACATGCTAAAATCCATGGGTACCAATATACAAAAGCAGGGTATCTGCCCTATCTCAGCAATTACAGTTTGCTCTAAAGTGACAATCCAAATAATTGAAATATCCAATGGTTATTAAATGTATGATAAATACTTTAATATTTGCATGCTTTTCCTTCTCTAAAAAAAAACAGCAAAAAATCAAAGGACAAAGCCATTGTATAAAATTGTTCTTCTTGAACAAATCAAACCCTAATGTAAAACTAATGGAATTAGAAAGTGCCTTGAGCTTTATTTTTTTATAAAAAAAAAAAAATATCTAAGACCACAAGGCAGGAAGAACAAAGTAGGAGGAAGAAGGAAAAAAGGAATAAAGAAAAAGGAAAAGGAAGGCAATGAGAACTAGAATTATGCCTTGAGCTTTATTTTTTTATAAAAAAAAAAAATATCTAAGACCACAAGGCAGGAAGAACAAAGTAGGAGGAAGAAGGAAAAAAGGAATAAAGAAAAAGGAAAAGGAAGGCAATGAGAACTAGAATTATGTAGCAAATGACTAGTGGCTAAATTAGAGTGTCAGAGGGAAATGTAAGCACTATTTTTTCAGGATCTTTATGACTGACTATTAACATCATTATTATCAACCAATCCATCAGTTTAGCTATGATCATGCTTATATCAAAAAGACATTTGAGTTAGTCAAATCAGTTATCTCGATAAAAAACTCCACAGTTTTGGGGATTACAAAAGCAAAACCAAAAATCGTCCTGAAGATGTCACTTGTTAATGCCTGTTTTACCCACAGCATGGTCTAAGGGGAAAACGCCCTGCCCACAGTGTGTGTTTCATTGGCTCTCGTGTTTAATACCTTGTTTATCTAGGCCCTGTGCTCACAGATTAGTAAACCAGATACAAGCATCTGACTCCAGGGCAGCAAAGCCATTCGCTCTCCAGTGAATTTGAGCATGACCCGGTCCCAGGAGACAGACTGGACCAATCAGATTTTCCACCTCAAGGACCGAAGTAAGAAAGACCAAGGAATTTGCCAGTTGGCAATAAAGTAGAAGCTAAAAAGTTGCCTTGAGGTGAATCTGAGGCATCATAAGCCAAAGCCTTGTGCAGCCAAATGTATGAAGAAGCAGATACTTGGAGAAGGGACGGAAGGAAGCTGACTGGGGAGGACTCTTCCGGAAGAGTCGTAAAGCTTAGTCATACTGAAGACAGAACATAAAGAGCCACAAACTTCTGCTTGCTGGCATTCCTGGAGATACTGTGATCTCCCAATGCTTTCTGAGGTGGGGATCTATTACAACACCTGTTGGGGGAGGGAGCTGGGTCCCCCAGTGATGCCAAGTGTATCTTTGCAAGAAACTTCCCTATTACTTGAGCTAACTTGAGCGTCTCTATTCTTGCAAAGCAAGGGAATTGGCTGAAATAATCCTCATCTCATTTTGGGCATTTCTGCCTCTACGCCTTCAATTACATACAAAAATTAGCTGGGGAGCTTGTGAGAAATACAATTTCCTTGGACAGAACTCTGAAGATTCTGAATCCGTGGGTATGGAGACGGCCCGAGAGTCTGTGTTTTTTTCTGAGGTAGCTGTCCAGGAACTGGTATTTGGGAACCACTGCCTCAGTTCATGTGGTCCTTTTACTGGGAAGCCTCTAGTTCTGTGGTCCTCAAACTTTTTGCTCTCAGGATCTCTTCTCACTTTTAAAAATTAATGAGGACTCAAAGAGCTTTTGCTTATACTCTCTCTGTCTCCCGGTATTTGTCATATTGGAAATAAAAATTGTGAAAATAAAAAATATTTTTATAAATTCATTAGAAATAATAAACTGATCACATGCTGTATTAGTTTCCTAGATGCTGCCATAACAAAATGAGTAGCTTAACCTCTTTATTCATTGTCTCACAGTATCGTAGACTAGTAGTCCGACCGAAATCATGGTGTAGGCAAAGTTGATTTCTTCTGAGGGCTGTGAGGAAGAATCTGTTCCATGTCTGTCTCTAACTCTTGGGAGCCTGAAGTGTTTCTTGGCTTCCAGATGACATTCTTGCTGTGTCTTCGTACCATCTTCCTACTGTGTATGTCTGTCTCTGTGCTCAAATTTCTCTTTATAAGGACACCAGTCATATTGGATTAGGGCCCACCCTAATGATTTCATCTGAACTTGATCATCTGCAAAGATTCCATTTTCCAGTAAGGTCACTGTCATAGGCATTGGGGGTTAGAACTTCAACATTGTTTAGGAGACATAATTCAACATACAACACATGTTGATACAACATATTT
Source organism: Leopardus geoffroyi (assembly GCF_018350155.1). Lineage (NCBI taxonomy): Eukaryota > Metazoa > Chordata > Mammalia > Carnivora > Felidae > Leopardus > Leopardus geoffroyi. Next base: position 206,168,269 of record NC_059328.1, on the reverse strand, counting down.
TGTGAAAATAACCATATTTTCCAACGTAAAAACATTGAGTGAGAAGATGGACATTGGTTTACATTTTTATAAATCTCTTTAACATCTGGCTTAATAAAAGACAGCTAAATTCAACTTCCCAATTTTCTGGGATATGTTGTTTTGCTGAAGTACATGGAGAAAATCTGATCTCATGCATAAATATAGTTGGAAAGGGAGAGGTATTTTAAAAGAGTTGCCAGATAGTTGTGGATAATTTTCTATGATACTGTACCAAATCTTGACAAATCATAGTTTCATAAAGGTTATTATTATGTGGAATTTGAAATCATGCTGAGAAATTTTCATATGTTTTTGCTTCAAAATTCAATGGTATCTCTCGCAATTTGAAGAGGTCTTTTATCCATACATGATTTTGTAACACCATGAAATTGTCATGTAAAAATGATCAGTTCTCTGAATTTTGCAGATTTCCCAATAGTGGAGTTTTCCACTGTACCTTTATAAGAGAATGAGAAAGAGAAGGGGAACATACTTCTTAGCATTTCTATGAAATAATTTTTACTTCTTGGATCAACTGAAAGGGTCTCAGGAATCCCTATAGATCCCTGGGCTATAGATTGAGAATTTCTGTTGTAATACATCTTTGCTTGAGGAAATCTTAGCAACATTTCAAGTACCCTCTTAAATTCTCTCTTCTCCATGGCATCTCAACTGTTCCCCATGTAGACGGAGAGACCTCTTCCTCTGTGCACACTTGCTATGTGGTCTTCTGGAGGACTACAGGGACTGGATTTTGTTCACATTTTTCTCACCATAGGTAAAGATGACAGTGGAACTCTATTCTAGCTGGAACTGGATTACACTGGTTATCTTACTTTTATGCAGAATAGCTTTTCATAATCAAGGAACCCAGATTGTAATTAACTGTTGCTATCACTAATGTTTATCATGATGTAGTCTTCATCAACTAAAACTTTTTTCTCTAACTTCCCTAACCTGGGAAAGTAAATAGTCTGTAAAACTAAGTAAGTCACATATGCTTTCTTGAAATTCTCAGCTTTTATAAGGGCTTATGAGTACCTTGAGCTTTTATAAAGGCTGTTCCCTCTGTTTAGATTGCTGTCGGCCTGGCAAACTTCTACTCATCCTTCATGACACCAGTCAAGCCACCTTCCTTGACATCATGAGACACTGCTCATCTCATAAAGTCATTTACTTATTCTCTATTGTGCTCTGAAGTCCTTTTATCATTTTTCTCTTGTAGGAGTCTCACAAAGATGTCTGAGAGGTTCAGAGAGGGAGAAATCTGTTTCTCACTTCTGTTGTGCGGTTGCTAAGGGCAGGAGTGCGGTACTCTGTTACTTGTATCTACGTGAGTAGAAGAGAGCGCTGCCCGTTGGATGGGGTTGTCTTGGTCATTTCAACAAGTTGATGGGTTATGGTTTCAGTCAGACACCATTGGTTTCCAGAGACAGAACTTCAACTCCAACTCAAGTAAAATGGGGAATTCGTGAGTGGATGTTGGTTGGATGGAAGGTCATAGAATTGAAGAGCAGCCTCAGACATACAGGGACCAGGGCTGCTCAGGGAATTCAGAGACTGGAATTAGGATGGCAATGCTTTCAGGAATCCATTTTTCACCTTTGTTTCTCTCTGTTGACCAGCTTTCTCCATGAAGCTAGAACTGTGGCTCGGCTACCAATAGCTCCTGGGATCATATCTTATCAGCATTGCCGTCCACAGGAAGGGACTTTTCTCCCAGCATTAGCTGAACCATCAGATGGCCTTGTTTTGGATTACCTGCCCAATTCCTGGACACATGGCCTTGGACGGGAGAGTGGTGAGCTAGACTTGGCTCAGGTTGGGTCATAGGCCCATCTGAGGGACAATTGCTGTGTCCAGGGTGGGGAGCCATGAAAGAAGATGGCAGAATCCTTTGAGCCTAATTATTAGAAAGGGGGAATGCAGAGTGGGGAAAAACAGTTTATCGAAAGAAGGCAAGGTCTGTTTTCAAGAAAGAGGAGGGTCCTAGATAGGCTGATCATTAATTGTCTACCACAATAACTGCCTGGTCTGTCTTTACAAAATCTTTTGTGAAGACATTTGAAAACACCATGTTAGCCAGCCATGGCCAATTTAATCTTGTTGTATGCTTTGGAGTAGTGACATCAATTAATGTCTGTGGCTGAATGAACTTAGTTATTTAATAATTGCATTTTAATATTTCAGGTTACATGCTTTCCTAGTATTGCAAATCAGCACTTCACAGGGAACTGTTTGTTATTATTTTCCTATGGTGAATAATGTGATGAAATTACACGGGTACTACTGGATTTTACACAGAATTGGCATTCACATTAGTTTCCACCAGTTTCCCCAGGATTAGTCTGGGCCGTAGAATATGGCCTTCCTAGGGGAGCTATTGACCTGTAAAGGTCTTCATAAGGTCTGGATGGGTGACTCAGAGCCACTGTGCAATTTAGAGGACTTGTCCCTTTCAGTCTATCTTTGGAAACCAAGCACAAGACTTGGCACAATGAATATAGGTTGAAAGATGACTTCAGAGCAAACCTAGTGTCTAATTTCTTCACCCGCAATAATCCAGCGTCATGAATAAATTCATACTCCATTTTCACCTTACTCCTTTCTTACTTATCAGTTGTCTCAATTTTTGATTGCCTATCAGTTGTCGACAGCCTGGTTTGATGCTGTGCATATAGAAGGTTCTCAAATATTTCTGCCCTCATCATTCTATTATATCTGCTTTAGTTAAAATCACCAATGTTGCTCTCTAGTTAAGTGGCAGAGGGTTTAGGTGGTTCTGTTGTGCAATGGATAGCGCATTGGACTTCTCTAAATGGCAGAGGGTTTTCTTGGGTTTCAATCTACATTAATTTCCTCTGTTAAACTATTTATCTTTCCCTTTTTTCTTTCATAGGACTTAATATAATCTATAATTATATAATTCTATTTTTATTTGATTAATATCTTCCAACTGCCACCTCATGAACACAGGTACCGTATTTTTGTTCATTTTGGGGGTAACCTCCATCTAACACAGGACTTGACATATTAGGTACTCAAAAAAATATTTGCCCCATGACTGAATGAATGAAAGAGAAAGGACATTTTGAATCATATTCCTCCAGGAAATAAAACCTGCCTCATATGCAACAGGTAATTCTAAGTAATGGAGGAGGGCCAGATGAAGAAGAAATGGCAGGCAGCCAAAATACGAAGGCAACATAGGTTTGATTTTTTAAATCTTGTCTCCAAAAATGGCTTATGCCCTGTGATGCTCTTGAACACTGTCTGTGAATATGAAGTCCACATGTTTTATATTTGAATACATGGAAGCAGGAAGCATCTGGCTCCCCACTGTGAGCACTCATAGGATGGGTGGTAGTGACTAAATGCTGATCCCCATGAATTTGCTTTACTTCTTCCCTTTTCAGACCAAAGAGATTGACCTACGGAGGCCAATGGTGTGACCATCTTCTAGGACTGGTGCCCAAGGCCTTTCCTCCATATACTTCATCTGAGGGCAAGCGGGAGGAATACACTGAGGAAAGAATCATCTGTACTGAAAACCTCTTGTTTTGAACTCGAGCATGTGTTTTTCAGTTAAATTGAAATCTTTTCTTTCAAAGGAAACAGGAAAGCTATATTTGTGTTCCAACACTTCATCAACATCAAAGTATTTACCAAGTTCTCATCTGTGTGTAGCACTTTGCTACTTGTTCTCTAGTGCCAGCTCTGCCGCTAATTAGCTGTGTAACTTGGGCATGTCATTTTGTTTCATTTCATTGTTTTACTCTAACTTCCTTAGTTGTGAAAAATCCAAAAGGTGAGAGTAAGGTCTTTCCAGGTCTAACAATCAAGGAAGAGAAATAGGCATCGTCTCTCTCTCTCTCTCTCTCTCTCTTTTAAAATTTTTTTGTAATGTTTATTTATATTTGAGAGATGGAGAGACAGAGCGCAAGCAGGGGAGGGGCAGAGGGAGAGAGGGAGACACAGAATCTGAAGCAGGCTCCAGGCTCTGAGCTGTCAGTACAGAGCCCAACATGGGGCTCGAACTCACAAACTGCGAGATCACGACCCGAGCCGAAGTGGGACACTTAACTGACTGAGCCACCCAGGCACCCCTGGGCATCGTATCTCTTATTTGTAAGTTTATTCTATATAATAAAGCAACCGTTGCTCAAGGAAGCTAGAACATTTATTTATTTATTCATTCTGCAGTCCTGTCTAGACCTATAGTGTAGTGAGTAAGAGCATTTTCACTGGAGCCTAAAGCTTAAATTCTGGCTTTGCCGCTTCCTTGATTCTGAGCAAGTTACTTAACCTTTTTGTGCCCCATCACCTCAGATATAAAGAGTGAATAATGGCACTGGTACTTAAAGGATTGTTGGGAGAACTAAGTGGGAAAAAATGTGTAAGGTGCTTACAATATATAATAGATATTCAATAAATGTTAGCAATTATTATTTTTTGAGAACCGACTCCGTGCCAGGCACACTGTTAAGCACTGGGATAAAAGACTAAATAATGGAGAAGTTAGATTTTACGAAATCCAATCAAACCTCTAAATCAGTGGCCCTTAAGTCAGGTTGCACATTAGGATGAAGCTGAAAAGCTTGCAACATTCCTTCTTTGCGTCACTCTGTGGGAAGTGAGGCTCAAGAAGGAGCACAAATGCTGATACTCCGGCTACGGTTATTGTTGTAATAACTGTCCTTTGTTTTTGACCCAGGAGTCTCATGTCTTCTGTCAGTGTCCATGGAACTGAGGCAGACTGATTTGTTAGCTTGCAAGAAGCATAAAACTTCAGACCCTTCACAGTCCTTGACATCATCCAGATCTAATCATGAGTTTATAGTAAATACAAGGGAAAGAGAACAAATGAACAACACTAAGAGGGTATAATCAGCCAAACTCAAAATGTGGGACTTCGACAGGAGAAATAATCCAGTTTCTTCAACAAATAAATAGCATGGAAATAAAGGCTGGAGAACAGCTATTTGTTAAAGAGACATAAGAAACCAACATCAACTGAATGAAATGCATGAACCTTGTTGGACCATTGTTCAAGTAGAATTTACCGTTAATTCATTCAATAATTCATTTAATTGGTCTAGGAGCTGGAGATACAAAGACGTAAGACATAGTTTCTCAAGACATGATGCCCACAGGTAATATAGGAGCTATGATGGAAGTAGGTACTGGGAGCAGTGGAGGAGGAAGTGGCCATTAATCCAAGGGGACTAGAGAAAAACAACAACAAAAAATAATTCATGCTGGGGCTGAATTTTTGAGCTTCATTTTTGAAACATAACTTATTTGGGGCATTTTAAGTAATCACATGATTCACTCATTTAAGTATACAATTCAAAGTTATTAAGTAAATTTATCAAATTGTGCAACAATCACCATACCTCAGTTTACAAACATTTCTTTTGAGTTGAATTTTGAAAGGTGAAACAAGGGAGGAGAAAGGTATTCCGGGAAGAGTAGAAAGGAAGAGCAAACAACTACAATATTAACTAATATTAATAGAAGTTTTCATTATGTGTCAAGCTAAAAGCTTTATGTAGATGATTTCTTTTATTCTTTATAACAACACAATGAGGTAGGTAGTATTATTATAACCTTCATCTTAAAGATGGGGGGAGCTAAGGCACAGTGAGTATGTTGCCTTAGGTCACAACATTAAGTGGTGGGATGGAACTGGAATATAAACCCAGGTGGTCTGACTGTAATGACTGTTCTTATGCATTCTGCTTTTCTGCTTGGAAGGTCCTGGTCTAAAACCAGAGTAGTCTGAAGGAGTTTGAAACGCGTGAGTGCAGAGGAAGTAAATAAGAGTGGGCAGGAGAAGTAGGCTTGCTGAGGCAGTGATCCAGCTTCTCGGGTCTGATTGATGGGTTGATTATGGAGGTGAAAAAACAACAGGAGGGGCAGGTGATACTGAATCTGAGTTTCCCATGGATCATTCAGGTGGAAGCATCTGGAAAGTGCATACACACAACTGGGACTGCAATAAGGAGACAACCCTCACTTACATGTAAATGGTAGCTGAAGCCAGGAATGTAAATGAGACCATCCAGGAAGGGCATAAGGAATGAAAAAAGGAGGCATAGAACAGACTGTGGACAACGTGAACTTACAAAGATAGAACAAAGGAAGATGTTATAGACTGAATTGTCCATAAAACAAATTTCACCTGTTGACTCACTAACCCCCCCATATGACTGTTTTGGGGAAATGGGGTTTTTAGGAGATAATTAAGGTTAAGGGAAGTCATAAAGTTGGGAGTCCCCATCCAACCAATAGTCCTGGTGGCCTTAGAAGAAGAGAAGAGAGAGAGAGAGATTTCTCTCCATGCACACACACCAAGGGAAAGCTTTCTGAGGACACAGCAAGAAATACGCCATCTGCAAGTGAGCAAAAGACCTCTCATGAGAAACTGATCCTCCTGGATCTTGGTCTGGGACCTCCAGCCTCCAGAACTGTAAGAAATAAATCTTTGTTGTTTAAGTCCCCCAACCTATGGTATTTTGTTACGGCAGCCTAAGCAGATTAAGATAAACGTGGAGTCGGTTGTGCAACCTAAAAATGGGTGATCAGGGAAGGAAAAAAAAGTACCAAGTGTAGTGCCATGGAAGTCAAGGGAGAAGTTTCACAAAGAGAATAGAAAACTGTATATGCCTCCAAAAGGCCATAGTGTTTGACACATATTCATTAGATTTGACAAATTGCCAGGGTGTGGAGGTGGTGGGGTGGAAGCCAGATTATAGTGGATTGAAGAATAAATGTGAGTCGAAGAAGTGGATTGTCTAGAGACCCTTTCCACTGGCTTCACCGGTCAACTTGTCAGAAGTTCAGACTCTGCTACCCCACTAGACCTACTGAATCATAATCTCATTTGCTAGACCAATCCTTCTAGGGAAATACTTGGGAATAAAAGGAGAGAGGATTAGAAAATAGCTAGGGGGAAGCAGAAATGACTTTCAAAATGTGAGGTACTTGAATCTGTTGACAGTCTGTAAGGAAGAAATCAGTTGAAAGGGAAAGACTGAAAATAAAGGAGAAAGAAAGCATAACCAATGGAGTTTTCAGGTGGAGAAAATAGCCCTGTTTGAGAGTAGGACCACTTCTCCCCCTGGCCTGGGAAAGAGGCAATGTTGGTTATGTAGACAGAGATTTAGGAAGGGGTTAGGAGTTGGGGGGGGGGGACGGGTACGTGTCCAACAACCTCATATATATAGTTTTTCTCTCTGAAGTTGGAGTCATAAACACCTGCTTATGGAGGGGAGAGGACTGACCAAAATGAAAATGGTTAAAATGAGGGTCTGTGGGGTGTGGGCTGCACAGGCAAGTTCGTCTCCATGAATGTCTGGAGCAATGAGATGAAGGAGAAGGCTGAGAAGCTAGCGTGTTTGCTGAGAGTCATGAGGTCAAGGGCATGTGGTTAAGGATTGGTATACTGGAGTCAAGCATGCAGGGGTGAAGTAGTTCTGGACAATGTCAACATCTTGGGGGCAGCCAAGGGAGTGGCCAGAAGATTGCTGGAATCACAAAGAGTAGAGAACTTTGAGCAGAGCACGTCCACTAGATTGTCCCTGTGGATGCCGAGGTCATGATTGTGACGATCGGATGCAGACAAAAGACTGAAAGCTGGACTTGGCCCTCGAAGATCTCCAAGGGAGGTTCGCCCAGACTGCCAGGAGAAAGGTGTAGAGGAAGCAACAGGAAGATGGGTTGAATCTCCACAAAGAGAAGGTTTCGTGTGATGGTTTGAAAGTAGCAATGGTGAGTGAGTAGAATGAGGACAGGGATTCTCAGTCCTGCCTGTGATACAGAATGGAGGTACCAGGAGGGGAATAGCACAGTGTGTCCCATGCTGCTCCCAGTTTACCAGGTCCTGTGTGAGCTCTTGTCTTGCTGCCTGCAAATCACCCTGCTTGTCGTTACCACCCTGTTGGTTCCTTCGACTGTCACCGGTAGTCACTGGACTGAGTTGCTCTTCATCCGCAGCCTCCAGTAAACCCCATACAGGGAGAATGCTGGTTTCAACTGTCCTACCTCAAGACCTAGGGTATGTAATGGGCCCCTTGTTGGCCTGTGGGGACTCTAGCGCACGAGGGATGTTCTGTGAATGGTGATCCTCTTTCTTCACTCATCCTTTTTCTCTTTGTAAGTTTTGTAGACTTCGAAGTGGAATTTGTGTGGATGGAGAGACGTGGGGGTCAGGAGGGTTTGAGGAAGAATCTGCTGGGAGAAGAGTCTAGAGAGATTGGTCAGAGAGACCTATAGAGGTGGCATTTGGCTGCCAGGTTTTGCAAAATGAAGGAAGCATTAGAGGCTTTGAACTTGAGGTGTGACAGGATCCATTTTGTATTTGGGGGAAATAATTTGGGGGAAAGCCAGCTAGAAAGATGGATGGGTGGATTGGCAGGCAAGAGATTAGGAACCAGGTCATGAGTTAATATGTGATTCTCAGGACCGATTGGAGCAGAGTGAGTTCTGGATCAGAGAAGTAGTTGGAAGGTAGTGTCGAGTTATATGGTCCCGGGGGTTAAGGATGTAAATCAGTGTTGGGGCACCTGGGTGGCTCAGTCGGTTAAGCGTCCGACTTCAGTTCAGGTCATAATCTCGCGGTTCGTGAGTTCAAGCCCCGCGTCGGGCTCTGTGCTGACGGCTTGGAGCCTGGAGCCTGCTTCAGATTCTGTGTCTCCTTCTCTCTCTGCCCCTCCCCCGCTTGTGCTCTGTCTCTCTCTATCAAAAATAAATAAATGTGAAAAAAAATTAAAAAAAAATGTAAATCAGTGTAGCTCAGCAGTGGGAAAGAAAAGGAAAGAAGGTATGAAGGTTAGTTCTCCTTGAAAATATGGAATCCAAATTGGGTTATAATTACCTTATGACCTCATTACTTTATTTTGCAATTATTCTTCCTTGGATTTTATTTTATTTTATTTTTTTTAGCATGAGACAGCGTGAGTGGGGGAGAAAGGTAGAGGGGAGAGAGAGAAGGAATCTCAAACAGGCTCCACATTCAGTGCAGAACCGGACGCAGGGCTAGATCCCACAACCCTGGGATCATGACCTGAGCCAAAATCAAGAGTCGGGTGCTCAAACGCCTGAGCCACCCAGGCGCCCGTGGATTCTTTCCATTGTTTTTGTTTTTACGGTCCTAATAAACTAGAGCAGAACGTTCCACTAAAGTTTTGTACCAGTTGTTATGTCATAACCCAAGAACTAAAGCACTTTGATTTGCGAAGTAAACATAAAGCTATGAGGAATATTTTTGACTGTTGAATACATCTTACATTCTTGTATTCTTCAGCCATCCATTTTTTAGACATATCCCAGACACTATTTTAGGGGGGATTTCTGAACTGGTCTAAAACTATACGAATACGAATCTGTCAATATTAATATTTTGGCGACTGAAACAGGGAGGCAGGGGTGAGACGGGGAGAGCAGCACTGTGTGAGTTATAACCGAGAGTTTGCTAAGACCCAACAGTCTGGATTTCCTTATCGTGTCTCTGCTTCTTGGTGAAACGTCACTGCGTGATACAATTTTATTCTCTAGACCTTTGGTTTTCAAAAAGTAAGTCATTAACAAGATGCAAGTTCTTGTAGTAGAGGCACATGGTTCTGTAAGTAAACCCACTTGGTTAAATACCCAAGCCTCCCTTACTTGTTGGTAAAAATTGGCCCGGGGGTGGGGATCTCTCCCTCTAGGTAATTCTCATGTGATGCTGGAACAAGCGGGTGCAGAGGATTGATAGAGCCAGGGTCAGATGGCCTGGGTTTGGGTTCTAGCTTCCTGCTTCCTTAAACCAGTGATTTGTCTTTTAAAAAAATTTTTTTTTAATGTTTATTTAGTTTTTGAGAGAGAGAGAGAGAGAGAGAGAGAGAGAGCATGCGAGTGAGCGCACAAGTGGGGGAGGGGCAGGCAGAGAGAGAGAGAGAGAGAGAGGGAGACAGAGAATCCCAAGCAATCTCTGAGCTGTCAGCACAGAGCCCAATGTGGGGCTCGAACTCACGAACTGTGAGATCATGACCTGAGATGCTCAACAGACTGAGTCCCCTAGGCACCCCCCCACCCCCGCCCAGTGATTTGTCTCTTTAAGCTTCATTAGCTTCATCTGTAAAATGAAATGTGCACCACCAGAACCCACCTCTGAGAGCAGTCAGAGGTGAATGTGATCATCTCCACCAATGTGATGGATGTGACGGATGTGATCAGCCTCACCCCAGTGCCTGGCTCCCAGAATCGGTTCAGCATTGTGAGTGACCTTGGTGCCCCTTTTCACGGAGAGCTGCCGAGTTTTCAGCCAGGAAAATTCTTTTTCTATTCAGCCCAACAGTGCTGTAACTAGGAAGCCTGGAAGAATTGAGGGGAAGAGCTGAGATGAAGGTATTTCTAGATACAAGAGTGAGAAGATGATTTCAGGGAAAGGGAAAAAGGATGAACAATATTGACAGTGATCAGGGTGCTGGAAAGAGAGAAATAAATAGAAGTCTCGAGCCCTGGGATACAGTGGGGCAAACAGTCAGCAAACTGAGTTTCAAGATCACTGAAGTGGCCTCAGCAAGTTCCTGGCTCTTTCTGGGCCCCAGTGTTATTATAAGTAGAGTAGGAACCATATTTCCTGGCCTGCCTGACCCAGAAGATGAGTGGGAACATCTAAGGAGAAAGTGCTTTGCAAATATAAAGGGGGGGGGGTGTTGCCCCCCTGCCTGAATGCAGGTGTTTAAGAAATGAAAAACACGGCATGTTTTTAAAAAAAAAAAAACCCTACAAATTACTCACCTTCTCTTATCCAAGGATCATTTTTGGACTTCCAATCTACCAGCACAATTTGAGAGGGATGACCAACGTGGGGACCGATCGACTAATCTGGGAGTTCAGATTATTTGGTGATGTTCCCTGAAGGCAAAGAGTCTGTCATGGGGGAGGCCTGCATTCATGGGTCCGTTGTTCAGTCTGGATTCTGTCCTTCAATTTCCTGGATGTGTGACTCTGGACTGGAGACTGCACCCCTCTGGGTCTTCTTCCTTAGCTATAAAATGAGAAGCCTAGCTGCTCTTTTCACCTCCCTGGGTCATTTCGAAGACCGTGCATGTTGACAAAGAGCCAACAGAAACGTCTTAAACCAACAATCCACTGATTAACTCATTTGAATGGTAGATGTTATAAAAACTAGGTAAGGCACAGGGTAAAAACTTATGGCCCCGTCCCCGGGATGGAATATTATGCCCGTTGTGTTTATGAAGGAATTTGATGACGTGGGAGAATGTTCATAAAATAACACGAAGTGGGTAAAAAGACATGTGTGTGCACCCATGCGCGAGGAAACCTCAAAACCCGAGCAGTATACCAAAACATCAACAGCGATCGCTTTTCTGAGCATGAGCAGCTTAAGTGATTTATCTGCTTATTGTTGCTCCTTCCAGTCTTCCCGCATTTTTCGATTTTTCTTTTTATCAGAAGCGCATACGGCCACTTCACAGGAAAGAAAAAATTGTCTGACAAAATGAGATGACGTGTGTCGAAGGTCTGCAGAATGCCAGGCACACAGGGTTGGGATTTCATAGATGTCAGTCCAATCTGAAAGAAGTCTTAAAGACAGAGACCTTGGAAGGAGGGTATTTGTCCAAGGCTCTGCCAGCAGATGACGCCGTTCAGAGGCAAGAGACGGAAAGACAGGACCCACCAAACAGGCCACCACTATGATGCCTGGACAGGAGCCTTCCAGTGGATGTTAGGAAAAACTTTGACCCCCAAGCCCTGAAGGGGTATTGTGACTACTTCTACTTCCTTCAAGACAAACAATTCACATTTCAGCTGCTCGTGTTCTGGGTTCAATCAGAACCACGTGAAGGACTTAAAATATCCCCGGGATTAGACGTTACAGAGCAGCTGGCTGGCTGGAGGGGTCCCATAAATGTCACAAGGAAACTCATACCAATAGGGAAGGCAGGAGACAAAAATAATAGCAATAATTCCTTGCATTCACATGGCATCTTTCATCTGAAGAGCTCAAAGTATCGTACAGATGTTATATCCATTAAAACTTATGTGGCAAGCATTATTCTCCCCGGATTACAGATGGGGAGGGGACTGTAATCCTGTCATTCAGACTAAAAGTGGAATAAACATGTAATTATCTTTGAGAGGAAATCTTTCTAATGTAACCCTTTCCTCCTGCAGCTTTCTGTTGCTTCTGAGTGAATGGGACAGGTCACAATCTTGGGTCTGGAATATCTACTGCAGGTATCCAAACACTGAAATGAGATCACCTCTCAATCTTTTTTCCCAGACGAAACATATTTAAGTTTTCGAGTCTCTCTTCAGAAGTCCAAGCTTCCCCTTTTCTCATTTCCCTGCAACCTGGAGGTGGTTTTCAAGTTGTGTAGGGGCGCCTGGGTGGCTCAGTCGGTGAAGCGTCCGACTTCGGCTCAGGTCATGATCTCGCGGTCCGTGAGTTCGAGCCCCATGTCGGGGCTCTGTGCTGACAGCTTAGAGCCTGGAGCCTATTTCAGATTCTGTGTCTCCCTCTCTCTCTGACCCTCCCCCGTTCATGCTCTGTCTCTCTCTGTCTCAAAAGTAAATAAATGTTAAAAAAAAAAAAAAAATCAAGTTGTGTAACTAGAGCCAGTGCCTGACGCTTCAGCCCGAGTCGGGCAGTGACTTTACCTGAATAAACTCACAATCTTGAGGTTAGCTTTGTGTTTTTGCAGCTGCGCCTTCCACGAAGATACATTATTTTTGGTTTTGGCCATTTTTCTGATGAGGCAATGACTTCTATTTCTGATGTCCAAAATCTCCCCCCGCCCCTTTTGATTTGGGAATGAAATTTCTTCTACAAAGGCAAAGTATCCCACTTTCCTAACCTAGCAACTATTATCGTTTTTGTACATTCTGTTTCGTCTCTATTCATAGTAATCTTTTGACACGGCTAAAGTAATTAACCATTTTGCATTCTTTAAGTTGTATTCTGCTTTTTAAGATTCACATTATATTATAAGCATCTTTCTCCATTGCTTCTTGGAAAGTAAGGACAGTGCTGACCATATAATCAGGATTATAAGGTTGTAATAAAAGTTGCTCAGTTATACTATTAGAAGATATTACAATTGCCTCCAGTTTTTTGTTACTATATATTTTTCTTTGTTGAACATCTTGCGCTTAAAGCTTCTTTTATGTTTTAGGTTATTTTGTTGGGAACTTGGTATACATATTTTCAAATGGTTTCCTCCAATGACTGAAGCTAATTACAGTGTCCCCAATAATGCTTGACAATACTATTTTCACTATACTCTTGTTAGAACTAAATTTTATTATTTTTTGAATTGGTGAAGATATTTACCTTGTTTTGCAGTCTAAGTTGCATTTCCTTTCTTTTTCTTTTCTTTTTAATGTTTATTTATTTTTGAGAGAGAGAGAGACAGAGAGAGAGATCATGAGCAGAGGAGGGTCAGAGAGAGGGAGACACAGAATCCGAAGCAGGCTCCAGACTCCAAACTGTCAGCAGAGAGCCTGACAACAGGGGGGCTCGAACTCACAAACTGTGAGATCACGACCAGAGCCAAAGTTGGATGCTTAACCGATTGAGCCACCCGGGTGCCCCTTTTCTCCCTCCCTTTTCCTTTCTTTCTTTCTCTCTTTCTTTCTTTTTTTTCTTTCTTTCTTTCTTTTAAAGCAGACTAAATAAATGTATTCCTTCTTTTTTAAGAGTTACACATTGGATGAAGGATGTGGTATAAACAAATGGTGTTAAAAAATCTCGATAAAACACAAATGGTGTTAAAAAATCTCGATGATAAAAAAGAGCAATAATAAAATTTGATATGAAAACAGTATTAATAATGAAATCTTGCAGCATAAAATCCTTTTCTCTCTGGAGCTCCAGCGTGCTATCTTATGCTTCAAAGTGCTTCTGCAAGGTAAATGAGGAGTGCTAGGAATCAGCTTTTTAAAGATGAGGAAAGTCACAAGAATGGCACTTGGGGCCATGACTTAGAGAAATTGCTCTCTGGCAGCGAATGCCACTGATCACATTTTCTCACCGTATTCTCAAAGCAACAGGATGTCAGGCTCTGGCTAAGCCTTATTCGAACTCTTCAGGCATTAGCACTTTTCCCTTTGTGTTTTAAATATACATAGGATTATTTGTCCTATGCCCTGATAGAGGAGGAAAAAAAAAAAAAAATCAGTTGAGCCAGTTTGGCCAATATGTGGGGGTTGGGAGAGGCACTTGTGAATTTAATCTGTTCTTAGAACTAAAAAGGTTTGCATACCCATCAAAAAGCCAAACAAGTTTGTGCATGCAGACACCAGCTCAGACAGACTGATCGTTGTTAGTGATATATTTAATACGTGGACCTAACTCGATCCCTGTGAAACCTTATTGATGATTTAGCTGTGTGAAAAACCCTGGCCAGAAAACAGGGATCTGAAATTCTTTGACGGTCTGAGGATCAGCCTTTCCAGGACAGTGTTTTCTCATTATCTCTGTGTGAAGTTGTCTTAGCTCATAAATTCAGATGGTTTCTCTCGTTGGCCATCACGGGAACATGTATATTTGTAAACCGGCACCTATGTAAAATCGGCTTCCTCCAGAGGCTCGCGGGCATATGTTGTTTGTCTTTATAAAGTCTGAGCACGGAATTATATTCTTCAACCATCAATAGCCCTGGATCCTTTGTCAGGGTAGGACTCTCTTCCATTACACTGCTGGGAGAGAACTGATTTTTAGTAGCATGCTGCGCAGTGAAATTTTGGGAATTTAACGAAGTAGCTGAGAAAATAGCCAAGTATCTAAACAAAGAGAACTGGCTGCGTTATTTATTTCTCTACGGTACCTCTCTCCCATAACTGTGCCTTGTTCCAGTTTATGTGAAGCAGAATGAGGAAAGACAGTGACGCTAGGACATGCTGCTCTTATAGGTCAAAGATGTGGACCGGATTCATTTGTTGAAATGCTGCAGATCATTAAATAATGAAACCTTTTCAAATGAGAGATAAAGTAATAAGACGTGGCAGGGGAGAGAGAAGAATGCAGAACGCAAAACAGCAGAGAGAGGCTCTGATAAGATCTGAGGGAGTCTGAGACCAATCGGATCCAGGCTCGCGATGCCCTCTACCTAGTGCCTCGGTGCCTTGTTCAGCCTCTGCCCGTGACTTGGTCCTGGCACTTTCTGGTAACTTCTGTCGTGAAAGACACCGGGCTCAGTTCCTTCCCTTATGGTTCATGTACCTTCTCCTCCAGGGGGGCTCTGAGCCCGCCTACCTGTTCCTGGCAGCCTTGGGTTGCTGTGAGGCTAAGACCCTGCTCTCTCTGTTTCTGCCTTGACCACCTGAGAGCAATTACACAGCCTCTCCTACCTAGAGCTGAACCGACTGGTTCCAAGATTATATTTTCCTGGAACGTCTCGTTGAACTGGAATGCTTTGGCAGTTAAGAAACCCCTGCTCACACCTGAACAAATCAGCCTGTTTTTCCTGAAATGTAGTACACGTTCACCCCCCTGGCACACACTAAGGTAACTGGCGGATCCAGTTGTCTGGCTGAAGCCGACCGCGGTGAGATCATTATATCATCATAGAGCCCAAAGTTAAAGATTGCAGAAAATCAGGAGTTATATTGATTGATTTGTAGTCTAATCATGCAAGCAGGTCAGATGAAAAAAAAAAAAAATCAGAGAAAGGAAAGACTAGTGAGCATGTCCAAAAATAGTGGAAAAGGTGAGTCTACCTCCAACACGCTCGATTTTCCAAAGAAATAAGATTCCTGAGATATAAAAGAATTCTTATGTGGCATATAACACCTGCAAGCACACACACGTACACACGGAGCTTCTGTTGCCCACACCCTAACTCTTTGGTTGGAAAACAAGTCAACTCTTTCAAGATTCAAAGTTCTGTTCTGTATTTGTCTTACCATTATTACTATTGGCCTTATCATTGTTACTATTTGCCACTTCTTTTTCTCTGGGCAAAAGGCAGTAATTCCATGCTAATTTGTAGGAAAATCAGAGGAAAAAGAGTGTGGCCAACTTAAGTCAAAACAAAGCTTAAAAAGCGTTTAACTGGGGCGCCTGGGTGGCGCAGTCGGTTAAGCGTCCGACTTCAGCCAGGTCACGATCTCGCGGTCCGTGAGTTCGAGCCCCGCGTCGGGCTCTGGGCTGATGGCTCAGAGCCTGGAGCCTGTTTCCGATTCTGTGTCTCCCTCTCTCTCTGCCCCTCCCCCGTTCATGCTCTGTCTCTGTCCCAAAAATAAATAAACGTTGGGAAAAAAAAAAAAAAGCGTTTAACTAAATGAACCTTTGAATGTGGTTCACCCATCTCCACACCTGAAGGTAAACAATTTTGAAAAAAAGAAAAAGGAAAAGAAAACAAATTGGAAGACTTTAAGAAGGCAAGTGTATTAGAATTAAATGCATAATTTCCCCCCTTAATATTGCATTTCCAGGGATTGAGTTGGTTCCACACTTTCTTCTCACTATAGGGGAAACTGCTCTTTAACTGTCTCAAAGAACCACTGAGATTAAACACTAAATACATTCTGGGATTGGCCCCCCTCCCTGTCTCCCTGTCCCGGAGAGAAGTCCTTCTTGTAGCCCATAGAGTGATACTGGAGAATCCTGGGGTCACTGCTTGCAACCAGTGTGTTAATTTCGGTCCTGGGACTTGGCATACTGGTAGGGTACATTAGACATGGCAGCCGAACGCTTTTCAAATGCCACATGGAAATAGATAGTCCTTCTCAAGTAAACAAATAAATTCAGCTAAAGAAAACCCAGAGCTGAAACACATTCCTTTTGTGATCCAGTCTTATTTCATTCTATCAAGCATTTGGGGTTTTGGAGAATGTCAGCCCATCCCTTCTCAGCCTGCCTCTCCTTGCATGGATCCAAAAGTATTTGGCCCAAAGCAGTGGAGTGGTAACAAACATTTAGAATCACCTCCTGAACTTTGAGAGTTTATTTCCTTTTTTCATTTTATTTTTCTTGCTGGTAAAAGAAAATCCCTGTCCTTGTATTTGTGACAATCTTAACTTTAGGAGATGTAATAAACATCTGGAAGATTGATTGATCCTGGATGAAATTTTAGATTTGGGGAAGCTAAACACAAGTTGGGCTTTGGATGGTAAATGGGGGTATACATATTTAGAATAAACAATCAGACTCTACACACTCACACGTAGGGCTGTTAATCATGGCTCTAAGAGTGACTCCTTTCACAGGCAGAGAGGATGGGGCTACCGCATCCTCAGTGATAACCAGCCACATTCCTTCCTTTTGATCCAACTGATAAATACAGTAGCTGGCACTCACTGATTTATTTTATGTAAGCTTACATGCAGTAATCAAAGCTACGAAAAACTAACAGCAATAATACATTTCATGCCAAGGGTATACAATAGTAGGACTTCAGTAATGCTCGGAATATATCTTGGTTGTGTTTCTTGCTGATATGTTACTTCAGTTGCTAATATAATGAATGGATTTGTTTCAAGAGACAGTTTTAAACCACAGTTACATTTTATTACTCTCTTAAAAATACTTCTCACGAATCCCATATCACTGAAGAGTGTGTTGGTTCAACCTTTTATTGAATAGAGCCCTTGTCCTATTTAATGACCCACAACTGATGCATTGGTCCCAAAATGTGATTTCTCTGAAGCTCTGCAGGACAAGCATCTGAGCTCCTGTGGCAGGAAGGCACTTTTCACAGAATCGTTTTACTGCTCTAACAATACTCCTATTGCCAGCATCCCAGATAGGAAGCAAAGCTTCTCATGGCTTATGCTTCTGCAGGAAAAGCACAGAATGTTTTAGAGAATGTAGTTCTAATGGGTGTGAAACATCTCGAGTTGCTAAAGTTCTAATGGACTTGAAAAAGCCTCTGGAGAATCAAAGGAACAAAATGATGTAATGGTCTTTAAAAGATAAAATACAAATAGAATGAAAAAAGCTTTAATTCACTTCAGAAAGAGATGTCAACTCAGTGTTTGTGGACAAAGTTGCCGGATAAGCTTTCACATTTCAAAATCAATTTTGGGGGCGGGGATGGGGTTGGGGGTAGGAGGGGGGCAGAAATCCTGGAGCAGCAAGAAAGATAGCAGACAGCCAGTGCCATCTAGTGGTTGTAGAGGATAAAGACAGACTTTCAGCAAAGGGAGAGCTGGCTTTTGGAAACGTACTGCCTGAGCAATGTACCATCAGGCCAAACCATAGATTCTGGAGAAGACTGGCTTGAATTTTTACCTCCATTTTCTCACTAAGTAACGGACATCAAATGATATGGCAGCTGTTTTAAATAGTTTCGGTGAAGCCTAAACAGAAAAGAGCTAAGCCCTTCAAGTCACATAGAGCAAATAGGCCCTTCCACAGATTTTAAATACGTGAACTTTGCTGTGTTTCAACTACATCGGAGTTAAAACTATCGAATGATATTTAAGAAGGAAAAGTTGCGTGTATTTCAAAATACCGTGTTACTGAGAGTTTTGTGAACACTAAGCAAATGCTAACGGTAGACTACTGTCCTTCCTCAAGGTCTGTTCAAGAGGAACAGAATAGAATCAAAGGGTCCACAAATTTGGATAGGAAGAAATGATGTCTTTACTTTCAACATCCTAAGTCTGAAAGTTAGCATTTCCCTTAATTAAGAAAGTAGGCTAGAAACCACAGCAGTGGTTAGCAATAGCTGGGATTTTGACACCAAAAGAAATCAGGTATTTTACCATTGTACATGCCCTTCACCATTTATAAAGGATAGTAGTTGTTAGACCTGACACTTGATATTGTTCTTCAGTGGGTAATAAATAAGCAAATCCATTTTGTGTCATAAATTTAGTTTTAAAAACATTTAAGGGGTGCCTGGGTGGCTCAGTTAAGCATCAGACTCTTGATTTCAGCTCAGGTCATGATCTCACAGTTGGTAAGTTTGAGCCCTACATCTGGCTCGGTGCTGACAGCAGGGAGCCTGCTTGGGATGCTCTCTGCCTCTGTCTCTTCCCCTCCCCGCCTCAAAAAATAATAAATTAACATTAAAAAATAAAACATTTAGCTGCTTTCAATATAACTTATTCTCTTTGTACTGCTATGTATTTTATTTAAGGCGTTTACAAACTTCACTCTGAGAGGGGATCCATACATTTATTAGACCGCCACAGGGGTCAATGGCTCAGAAAGGTAAAGAACTCTGATCTATAGGGATGGCTAAATCATGAAGTTGAAACACACATAACTTAGTAATTAAGAGTCAAGGCTTCTGATTCAACTTGGACTCAACTCCCCACTCTCTGGGGTCTTTTACTTAGCTTCTCTGTGCCTTGGTTTACCTATCTATGCCACCAATCTCCTAGGAGAGGTGTGCACTTGCAGTGAGTTAGTATAGGTGATGTGCTGATGTGAGCACCTGACCCAGAAGACATTCTCAGGGAATGTTAGTGCTTGGCATTGCACAATGTTGTTACCGACTCTAGAAACTGCTAGTAAAAAATGACTTGAATTTATAATCTAAACTACCAGCAGTTTTGATTAACAAGATGCCTTGAGAAACAACTATCTAGGAAGTAAATAGTTCAACTATTTAATAAGAAGTAAAAGCATACATTTCATAGGTTCTCTTAACTAATACTTGTCATAACCCTTAAAAGGGTAATGGTATCTCCCTTTTCAGAACCTGGGCTAGTTAAGTGCCTGATTCAAAGTCATAAGTCAAAGACTAGAACACAGATTAAAATATTTGGGGAATTGTTTTTCACCCACCTAATCTTCAGAATCCAAAGGCTTTAGGAGTTCTCAAAATGTACTTAAAAGATAAGACTCAAAAGTTGAAAGAGGGTCTATAGCTATACGTGTAAACAGAACTCGTTTAGAAGGCCAAGCTAGCCTAATCTTAGGGTTTATCCCACACCAGAATGGGAAGAAGAAAGAGTAAGTGTAGGGGCGCCTGGGTGGCGCAGTCGGTTAAGCGTCTGATTTCAGCCAGGTCACCATCTCGCGGTCCGTGAGTTCGAGCCCCGCGTCGGGCTCTGGGCTGATGGCTCAGAGCCTGGAGCCTGTTTCCGATTCTGTGTCTCCCTCTCTCTCTGCCCCTGCCCCGTTCATGCTCTGTCTCTCTCTGTCCCAAAAATAAATAAACGTTGAAAAAAAATTAAAAAAAAAAAAAAAAAAAAGAAAGAGTAAGTGGAGGGCTTTCACACTATGAACTTATTTGAACTTATCTGATCTATGGATCATGGATGTTTCTACAAAAGTATTGAAGTGCATACCATGTTTTAGACATTTGGGTAAGAAGAGTGAACAAGATAAAGTCCTTGTCCTCATGGAGTTTCATTTCTAAAGGTGAGGGTGAGAAACAGCTAAATATGCCCATTTGGCTGATGGGAAATGAGAGTCAAGGGATAAATACCAAATTCACGTAAGTTCATAGAGCTACTGAGATGCAGCAGAGGATTGGAATTGAGTTCTTGCTGGTTGTGTGGCTGTTGACAGTTTCTGGGAAAAGCCCTGTGAAAGTAAAGATTCCTCTGGACACTGACATTTTGTAAATAGACTGTTCTGCCACACTGTGACCGTGAATATGACCTTCCTACTTTTGGTTTGAGACACAACTGTATTTTAATGGCAAAGCATTGAGACTGAGATCAGGAGATCTGGGTTAGACTCTCGGCTTTGCCACTTGTCAGTAGTGTGGCTGAGTTCTGGCTTTCTCATGTCATGGGAAAAATTAGAGTTGTCTCACAATGATTTTGTAAGTGAACTATGTTCACGAACATCTGGAACATCTGAGGCTGGTCCACAATAGGTATGTGATAACTCTGCAGTGGATATGGCACTATCAGTTATTATTAACTTGTGGAATTAACCAGGGAGGCAGTGGGTTCCATGAGGGAAATAGCTCTACCTACCTGTGCGGAATCTTACCTTCATCTCTAATGTAGGTAGCAAGTCAAACTGGGCAGTGGTTAAAGTATTAGCCACAGACCATAAAACACCTAGCAGAGTTTCTGGCACAAACAGTCATGAAATCGTACTTATTGTGATTATTACTGCATATGAGTCTAATGAAGCATATATTAAGGAGGCACTTTGTAAAATGTGTTACAAATTTGGGTTGAAATTCTGTTGATGTGTTTAGTACAAAGACTTTGGCTCAAGAGCCTAAGAAGTGAGAAAACACAAAAACGGGTAGAAATGTTTAAAGAAAAATATAAGAATAACAACTAAGTATCGGTAGCCTTTTCTTTGTTAATTAGGAGTTTGTAATGTCTTCTTAAAAATTTTTTTTTAATGTTTGTTTATTTTTGAGAGACAGAGGAAGAGAGACAGAGTGTGAGTGGGAGAGGGGCAGAGAGAGAGAGGGAGACACAGAATCTGAGACACGCTCCAGGCTCTGAGCTGTCAGCACAGAGCCCGATGCGGGGCTTGAACTCGGGGCTTGAACTCAGAATGTTGAGATCATGACCTAGGCCGAAGTAGGACGCTTAACCAATTGTGCCACCCAGGTGCCCCAGAGTTCTTAATGTCTTAATGAGCATCCCTCCAAAAGCCTGTCTTCAGATTTTGAATTTTTTTTTTTTCTGGCTTCATGCATAAATGAGAAATTGTGTATATACCATGCATGAGGTGTTGGCTATTTCTAGAAGAAAGAACATGTTTGTGAGGGACCAGATTTTCCCACTGACCTCACAATTCCCTGTTAAGTATGGGTGTATTAATAGCACAGCAGGACTGAATATCTAAAATTAAAGTTTTGGGGGTGCCTGGGTCCACACTTGGTTAAGTCTCTGACTTTGGCTCAGGTCATAATCTCACAGTTCCAGAGTATGAGCCCTGCGTCAGGCTCCATGCAGACAGCTCAGAGCCTGGAGCTTGCTTCGCATTCTGTGTCTTCCTCTATCTCTAACCCTCCCCTGCTCGCGCTATCTCTCTCTATCTCTCAAAAATAAACATTAAAAAAATTAAAAACAAATAATATTGAGAAAAGTTTGGCCCAGTAGGCACAGACACAAAGTTGGGGGGGGGGGCTGGGGGAGGGAGGGAGTTAAGTGGGTGGGGAGTTTTATTTTTACACAGTATTTGGAAAACCAGAATTCAAATGTAAATACCTGGCCTCAGGGCATCTTTACAAAGGTAGTGTCCTGGAACCAATCCTTAGGGCTGGGTCTGGATTTCATCCTGAAGGCAAAAAGCATCTTCCAACAAAGGAGAAGATAAGTAATAATGAATACATTATGGCCATCAAGCTTTTAGGCTTTCTGTTTGGTTGAACGGTGATCTCCTCCTCCCAACACACGTTCTGTCTCTTTGTCTCTGTCTCTGTCCCCCAAATCCCATGGGCTCTCCTTACTGTGGGGTAGTTGGCCAATCAGGATCTCAACCTTCACCGCATTCCTCTGGGAGAAGCAAGGCACTTCCCTGGCAAGAAGGCGGGAGGGAGATAATGGCCACGGGCTGCGCTATTCTTTCAAGTGACATTGAGTTCTACAGCTGTTTGAAGGCCTTCCTGGAAGCCAAGCCTGGAGGCTAACCTTGGGACGTCCAGAACAGCTAGTTTCAGAGTGCGATCAGATCCTCTCTGCCTCCTCCCTACCGCCTCCGGGAACTTCTCTCTTCTGGGATCGTAGGCGATTCCAGCTCCTTCTGAACTGCTCCCTCCTTAGTTAGGGCACTCAGCTTCCCTACCAGGCCCAACAGCCTGGCGGTGCAATAGTGATGTTGTTTGCTTACCTCTGCCCGGGGGAGGTGCTGTGGCCATCAGCCTTCTCCTGTTGTGCTGCCCTTCACTGCCCCCTACTGGCCAAAGTGGTTCAACTGTCATTAGCCTTTGAGGTTCAAACTTTATCCCAGAGAAAACAGAATTACAGCTTTCAGATGTGTATACAGTCAGGCTTCCAAGCGGATAGGTTAGAGAGAGAGAGAGAGGCTGAAATGTTCTTGTTTCTAGTTGAATCTTAAACATAGGCAATTCTATTGGAAAAGGTACTACTCGGGTAATCTGGTTTCACTGGATTAAGCAAACACAAATGGTTTATTCCATTAGAGTAGCATCTCTTCCTCATGCTCTAGTTAATTTCACGACTCTGCATTTTACATAGTTTGGAGGGTCTCACACACTAATCAGAGCTTCGGACACATACTCACAAGCACCAGAGAACCAGTTTTTCCTTCTACCTGGGTGTACCTGGGCTGTAACTTGGGTGCCTTGGAGAGTTGTGTAATCTCTCTTGCCCAATACAACAGCTAACCGCCAATCACAAGGGTTTGAGTTATGTTAATTCTCGTACATATGTTGTTACATGGTCCATATTTCAACTCGGTCAGATGAATCTCGCAGGCTTTAGCCATCCATGGCACACTCAGGTGATTTCTGGTGGAGGCAGGTGTTGGCAGGCCACCGGGTCCTTGGGAACATGCTAGAAGGTGAATATGTCTTTGTTGCCTTCTCCCATATTCTGCAGTGCCTCCCACCCACGTCTTTCAGGACGTCTAGGAACCCGAACCCTCTCTTGCCCGAATCGGTCACGTTTGCCTTTTTAGAACTGCCGAGCCTCTCAGGAGTCACCGTGCGTGTGAACCCCCCGGGGATCTGGGCAAGCTGCAGAGTCTGCTTCAGGGGTTTAGAATGGACCCCAGAGTCTGCATTTCTCATAAAATTCCAGGTGATGCCTATGCTGCTGGTCTTTTGTGGACCGCACAGAGTAGCAAGGCAATCAAATCATCTGATTAAAGGGATTCCTTCTAATTAAAGTGTAAATGATTGTTAGGTCCAACACAGCTGGTGTTTGCATTTTAATAGGAGTTGTGTTCTTCCCAGCAACCCTTGGAGATTTCAGAAAGAACAGTGGTGTGTAACCTGTACTCTCCCTGTTAAGCCCCCTTTTCTGAAGAGATGGGGTGAGGGTAGGGCTAATTGTAGGAAATTTGCAAAGGCAAGTCTTTGGCTTTCCATCTCTTTTCTGTGTCTCTTCCATCCAAGGCTCATCTTTTCCCCCACGCCCCTTTTCTACTGTGTGGCTCAAGGACATGACAAAGCTGCAAGTTTTAATAATATCGTCTAATATTTAAATATTCTTTTGCATGGTTAAAATGTTTATGCATTATTGGTAATGGATGGGTTCTTATCGCAAATTTGCCATAGAATTGGAGTGCATATATGATATCTCTTGACTAAGTGCTTAAGTAGCCAATATTAGCTTCCAAGAACTAGTCAGTCTTCAATAATCTTAGAGATAAAAGACCAGTAAAGAAACAAAGTCCAAAGTTTGTGCTATTATGAACTAACCAACATCCATTTAATAAGGATGTTGCTCTGGGGCGCCTGGGTGGCGCAGTCGGTTAAGCGTCCGACTTCAGCCAGGTCACGATCTCGCGGTCCGTGAGTTCGAGCCCCGCGTCGGGCTCTGGGCTGATGGCTCAGAGCCTGGAGCCTGTTTCTGATTCTGTGTCTCCCTCTCTCTCTCTGCCCCTCCCCCGTTCATGCTCTGACTCTCTCTGTCCCAAAAATAAATAAAAATGTTGAAAAAAAATTTTTTAAAAATAATAAGGATGTTGCTCTAGAAGAAAGAATACTGGAGTGAGGCTAAGAGAATTTGGTCCTGTTCCAACTCTATGCTGGCTGGCTGAGTGATCCCTGCGCGATAGCCACAGAAACTGGGCCTCGATTTTCCCATCTGTCAGACCTATTCATTAGTCGAACAAATATTTATTGAGTACTTACCATGAAGTCATTAGACATCCACTCATTACTCAATAGTAAAATATTGATCAAGTTCTTAATGTGTATTTAAATCACAGGGTTTTTGACGTTGGATTTATTTGCTCCCAGGAAGGGATTGAGGCATATAGGAATAAAGACTCTCCTTTTCGCCATATACTCCTTGATGTGAAAGGAGGCAACCCTCCCCTGTTTCCTGTTGCTTTCCTGAACCTGAGAGTATGTCTGGAAGTCCTGAAGACTCAGCAGGTGGTTCTTGTAGCAACTTTCCCTTTTGGGCGATGGCCAAGGAAGGTGTCCAGTTGCATATGAATAAACTGTGTCTGGTGAGCTGGGGCTGTTATAACCTGGGTGGGCTCAGCTGTGAGGGATGCTGGCACTGGCCGAGAGGAAGTGTTGGAGAAACCCAGGACCAGATGGGACCGGGACTAGTGAACTTCCTCAGCTGAAGCGCCCTCTCCAGAGCCAATGGTACAATTTGCAGTGTCAGAAAGGTCAGCCACGTCACGGCTCCTGAGGACAAGCACATTTGGAGTGGTGCCGATGCCAGCGACTGGGAATAGACACAGGAAACTACAACTTCCAGGGGAGGGACAAGGGCGAGGACTCTGCAAGGTATTGGATCCTTGCCCAATGGGCTATGATGGTTCTAGGCAACACTCCAGACCCAGCAGTGGACTGGAATACTAAGCAGGAAATTGAGAGCTACAGCCCGGTGCTTGGGGCTGTGACGGCAAGATGAATTCCAGGCTCCACACACTGGTGTTAATCCCTGTCCTGGTCAGGGCTGATTGACTCAGAGTCTAGGCAGGACCGTGTCTGTAACTGGCCAGGAGTGGGAAGGCAGGGTTTGTGTGGGAGGAATCAAAGTGGGATGTCTGGTTGATATCCCCAGGCCCCCTATTGCTACCTCCTCTCCGCCATTTGCCGGCATGTTGTGCTAATGCCGGTGGGGAATCACCTCTTTGTCTCAGGAAGGTTTTTAAGCAAGAGCAATTTTGTCAAGTGTTAATACTTCTGAGAGATGTAACATCTTAAGCCCTGCGTCCCTTTTCCTGTACCGAAAACGCTGGGGCAGATGTACGTTCTAGGTCCCCCAGGCGAAGACCATCAGAGACACACGTGTAGGCAAACAAGTTGAGCAGATCATTACAAGGAGAAAGACGTAGACCGTGAGGATTTGTGGGATGTCTTGGTGAGAAGGTATCAGAAGGGACTTTCCATAGACTCTGGACTTCGGTTGGATGACTTTAGGGGAGGGTCGAGGGAAGCAGGGGTTCGGTCTGGAGAGGCTTTTGTCAGAAAGCGGGGACAAGTCTATGATTAGGCATCTGGATAATACAGTCTTATCCACAGGGAGGAGAGGGAGAGCAAGGATGAAGCTGTAATTGGCAAAGAAATGGCAGTCAATCCAATTAGCCAGAAGCAACCGGAATAGTCGGTATTTTGTAGATTGCAGAATGGCCATTTTTTTTTTTCTGTACTTAGATGCAATTATGATGTGCTCTTGTTCTGTCTCACTTTATCACGGCCTCAGAGTGACTGTGTCTGAGATCAGTGTTCTGTGAATATCTTGGATGCCCAACGGGAAACACCATGCTCGCGAGCTGTGAGCATCAGGCCAGCCCCTAATGACACCCAAGCCTCACTGGAAGTGGCAGACCAGTTCTCAGGATGCCAGTATACTCTGGTCCATCCATTCCTAGCAGGTTGGAAGAAATGGGGTCTAACGTGTATAGTTTTGATAGTAAACCATTGGGGGCACAGAGAAACTCACGTTCTCATGCTAGTATTTTGCCATCAGTTCTCATGCTTGGCTTTGCAGTCAGGAAATGTAGTATATTCGATAACATTTTATTAACCCCACTCAGATGTCAGTGTTCACATTTTACAAAAGGAGAAGTGGAATATAGAAAGTATAGAAAGTTAGGAAAGTTATCACAAATCGTGCGCAAAGTGAATCAGGCACAACAAGGAAGGACACAGGTTAAACTTCTTTCCTTTGTACACTAGTGGTTGGTCACCAAAGTCATGGGAAGGCTGCCTTTTGCTAATAGTTGCATCCGAAGTGGCTTCGTAGGGGAGCATGGTGTGTGCAGATGATGAAGAACATGGTGATAGTCTTCAGAGTTAGGAATGCATCCTACCTGACTTTTCTTGAACATTGATATATTCATTCTTTAACACGATATAACTCATTGTATCGTTATCTATAAACATTTTCGAGCCAACTTATACTAGCGGCCAGTTTTGTCTCTTTGGACAGTACGTCCCTTGAGTTTAGTGCCTATTCATTTAAGGAGTGTATTCCTATCCCATTTGTTTACATTTTTGTTTAATTCACTAGATTGTGTGTCACTTGAAGGCAAGGACAGTATCTTCATGAGCTACTAGAGTGGAATACTGAATAAATGACTATAGATGAATGATACGTATTTCTTGTCCAAGTGACTATATCATTGCAGTACCGAGATTTTATGACACACTCAAAATTTCATCACCGCCGTGACTATAATTATGGTTTCCAAATTTCCTTGAGCTTAAATAAATCCCTCTCTGTTGATTGAAAACAAATATCCACAAAAGACTCCGACATGAATGTTTCTAGCAGTTATTCCTCAAAGATCTAAGTGCAACGACCCTTTGAATGTCCATCAATAGATGGATGGATAAACAAATTGTGGTATATCCATACTATGGAATGCCACACAGCAGTAGAAAGGAAGTAAGTACTGATTCATGCATCAACACAGATAATTCCCAGAAACACTATGCTAAGCAAAGTAAGCTGGCCACAAAAGGTGACATCCTATAATTCCTATAATTATGTACAACTCTCAGAAGACAAATTTCATTTCGAGTAACATAAAGCAGATAAATGGTTTCCTGGGTCTGGGGGTAAGAGGTTGAATGGTAGAAAAGGGCACAAAATGTTCTACATCTTAATGATGGTGGTGATTGCTTAGGTATATACATTTGTCAAAACTCACTGAACTGTGCACCTGAAATTGTTGAGTTTTATGTATATTCCACCTCAATGAAGTTGGTTTTTAAAAAGTTTTTTTCATGGGGGAGGGGAAGGAAAAAAAAGAAAAAAAAGAGGTTAGAGTGGGAGAGAGAGCCAAAGCATAAGAGACTCTTAAAAACTGAGAACAAACTGAGGGTTGATGGGGGGTGGGAGGGAGGGAAGGGTGGGTGATGGGCATTGAGGAGGGCATCTTTTGGGATGAGCACTGGGTGTTGTATGGAAACTAATTTGATAATAAATTTCATATAATAAAAAAATAAATAAAAAGTTTCTCTTGACTCCACACCCCTCTTCAGCTACCACCCCTTTCTTTGCTCCCCATTTAGTGAAACTTCTCAAAAGAAGTGGTCTATATCCATTTTAATCCCTTTCCTCTTAATCTCTTACAAAAAGACTCTTGCTAAAGTCATCAATGACCTCAGTGTCGCTACTCGAAGGGTCAATTCCAAGTCCCCATCTCAGTCAACCTTGATAGAGCTGCCCACTCCCTCCTCCTGGACACACTGTCATCAGCTCTCAGATAGTTACCATGTCCTGGGCAGCTCTTTTTCGGGCTCTTTCTCCACTTCCCCCTCATTGCTTAGACCATTAAATTTTGGCAGCTTACCCATCCCTCCATTGATTTCATCCAGTCTCAGGTATATGAAATGCTATCTCTCTGCTCATTATTCGAGTGCAGAGCTGTCTCCTGGACTCTAGATTCATATAACCAACTACTTACTCATCTTGCCCACTGGGATGGCTAATTTATACTCAACATGTCCCGTTCTGAACTACTAAATTCCAGGGTGCCTGGCAACTAGGCTTCTCACACTGTGCTCCTTACCTTGGTACAGGGCAATTCTGTTCTAGTTCCTTATGTCAAAGCTTTGGAGTCCTCCTTGGTTTCTTTCATATCCCACACTTATTCCATTGAGATCCTGTTGACTCTACCTCAAAAATGTAGCTAGAATCCAACAACATTCACCGATCTTATTTTAATCCAAGCCATGGTTGTTTTGTACCTGGATTATTGCAACGGTAGCTACTTGATGTCCTTTGATGAGTAAGCAATTGACTTTGTGCTCCTCTGTAGTCTCATCCCCATACAGAAACTACCATGAACCTTCTAAAATGCAAGTCTGATCATGCATGCTGCTGACAACAAATGTTCTAAACTCTGATGTTCTAAGTCTAATGCTTTAACCCCACATACCTATAATGACCTAAAAGGTCCAACAAAATCTGTCCTCTGTCGTCTCCTATTTGCTCACTCTGCTCCAGCTACACTGGGCAGCCACCTTGCCACTTCTGGAATGTACCAGGCATCCTTGTATCTCAGGACCTTTGCATTTCTTTTCCCATCTGCATCCTTCTGGAATGCTCTCCCCCAGATATCCACATTGCTTACTCTCTTACTCTTTCAGGACTTTGCTCAAATGTCACCTTCTCAGGAGACATCTCAGGCAGCCCTCTTGAAAACTGTAATCATTTTCATGTCCTTCTTCACTGGGATTTTCCACTTTCTTTCCTGTTTTGTTTTCAAAGAACTTGCCACTATTTGACACACTATATGCCTTTGTTCATGTACATTTTTCTCCACTTGAACATAAGCTTTCAGAAGCAGGGTTTTTTTTTTTTCCCCCATTTCTTTAGGCATTTTATCTGCTGAGCCTAGACTACAGATTGGTACATACAAAACTCAACTAATATACTATTAATTAATGAGTGGAGGGATACTGAGGCATGGGGGGATTAAGCAAGTTGATAAACATCATCTAAAAGAGATAGAATTGCTTTTAAAAAAATTCGGTACCCTGGATTTGGACCTGCTTCTTACACCATAGAATCACACTAAAATTCATTTTTTTGTAAACCTCACAAAGTATGTATAATAAACTTCCCCACAATGGTAAGCTGGTTCTAGAAATTACTTACCATTTCTAAGTTGATTGACTTGAACAAAACGTTTTGAAAATTTCTCAGGTGTGATCATTGACTAGTCAATGACTTGATCAATGACTAGTCAAATTCTCCATTGTCAAGAGGTTTATGATCACTGATGAAAAAATATTGCCATGCTCCACCAGCCTTGGAAATAACTATATTTGCAGGTAGTTCTGTATTATATATGTGTAAAAAAAGCTGACAGGATGCTCAGTGATGGAAACACTGGTGTGAAATTTCAGCCCGATTTCTTCAAACAGGACCACTTGGTGATGAGGTCAAGGATTCCCAGGCTTGGGTCTCCTTGGGTGGAGTGGTCCCTTGTTGGGGGGTTGTAAATCTGGACCACAATCTCATGGGTATGTTCCTGAGCTAAACTTATAGGTAAAAAACACTTTTGAGATCCACACTACCCTAAATAAGAAAGAGTGAGCTGGTCCCTACAATGTGGTTTTGGAGAAGTGGTTTAAGCCTGCACACAAATAAAGCAAGAATTCTGACATATTCTTGTGATTAAAGATAATAGTTTTTTAGTGACTGTAAGCTTACTCAGGTGTGCCGTTTGTTCAGTATGTCGTAATGCAACCCTTAGGTCTGGAGACCAGGCAGGTTTGCTCAGTAATTACCTTACCGAAAACCAGATTACTTATTGTTTAGATGTCAGCTACCTGAGAGTGTGCCAAATAGCTCTCAGACAACTGGGAATTACCAACAATACTGGCCCGATGAAGGCGCCTGCATTTTTCATGTCATATGTCTTGCCAGGGTGGGCAGACTGGTTCAAGGGAATGAATGAACTTCATTCCATGCTGCAGTAGGCCTTCACTGACCCTCCTCCACCCCAGCTAGGGAAATATCAAGACAGTCATTTTCTCTGATGAGCTGGTGTTCTCTGAGACAGCTCCTGAGCCTTCAGCCAAGAACAAGTGATCTGACATTTGTCCCTCTGGCAATCTCCTTTGCTTGGGAACTTCTAAAGTGCTGTCGACATACGACATCAGAAAATTTGATATTCTAGAAATTAGATCTGCTTTGAAAACTTGAAAGTAAACAGAAGGTACATACATAGGAATATATATATATATATATATATATATATATATATATATGTATTATATTATATGCACATACCAGTATAAACACAAGTCTTAGAGATGTTTGTCTGCTTTCTGTACTGAAGGACTATTAAAAGTCAAGAGTTAGCTTGCCGGATTGAAACCTCCTTCAAACTTCTACTTGTTACTTAATCTCTCTAAACTCATCTTCTTCTCCTTAAAATGGGGATAAAATAGTTATTCGCCATGGGATTTTTTTTTAGGACAAAATGAGGAAAAATATATGTAGAAATATCTGAAAAAGAGCAGCCGAGTTCCAGCCGAAATCCAAATGCAGGTAGATTGGGGTTTCGGTTGACAGGACACTTTTCAGATTCCCTAATCTCACTAATACTGTTTCTTCATTTGCAGTCTGTGACTATTACTGTTGCTTTATGCTCTCACGTTTAGGAGGCAAAACCATCCAACTGATAAATGATTATGCTAAGTATTTGTTAAATGCTTACTAAGTACTTACTGAGTGCTTGTTAAGTACTGGGGTAAGAGTGAGGGAAGGAGAAGGACTTAAAATATGAAACTCGCAGTTTAATTGGTGAGATTGACTTATACGTATTTATACACACCTGGGTAGAAGTCCTGGTTTTTAAGAAAGAACATGAGGTATGGAGTTAAGAGACTTCCATTCATGTTCTGTTCTGGTCTACCACTTATCAAGTGGATCCTTGAACAATCCAGTTAATTCTGACCATTAGACGCCTCCATCTGTGAAATGACCATAACAGAAAACAGGTTTGTGGTCAGGATAAAATGAGACCATGTACATACAACTCTTTCCTAAAGGGTATCTACATATTCGTTATCATCATCAGGAGGTTAGAAATTGACATCTTCTATAACAAGTGTCTAATTAGGCAGAAGTAAAAAGTATGCAGAGAACAGGGAGATCACTGTGGGTAGAAAAATCTCAGTTCCATGGAGAAAATGGACCTCAAACTAAGCATCAGAGGAAGGATATGGTTTAGGGAACAGACAAATAGGCAGACAAATATAGGGAAGTAAATTTTTCAGGAGGAAGGCAGTGTTAGCAAAGGCCTGGAAAGAGAAATGCAAGAAATATGGCTAGCACCTATAAATACATCAGTCTGGCTGGAATATAGAATTCAAATAGGGAAATATTGGCTGTCAGGGTAACATGGTTGCTGTAGACTATGGTGGTTAGAAATGATATAGTAAGAAGGCAGATAGCCCAGGGGTTGATTCTGGGCTCTGCTGTTTACAAACTGTGTAGTCTTGGGCAAGTCAAATTTTCTTCCTGGAAATGATGGCTAACTCTCAGGATTGTTGTAAATATTAAATGGGTCAATACATATAAAGCATAAAGCTCTGTGTCTGGTATTTAGGAATCACTTAGAAAATGCTAGAAATTGAATCATTCTGACCCTTTCACATTGATCTTTATTCATTTTTCTCAAACAACCAAAAGCAGGACATATTTAATTACTCAGGGCATGAATCACAATCATTAAAAAACACCTACAATTCCATCAGCCAAACAGATCAGTTTATTTTTTCAGATGCCCTTTTGATCACTTATTTTTCAATATATTTTTCATTGTTTTAAAAATAATTTGAGGGTAAATGTTGTGTTTTTTCCCAATTATACATTCAAATGCCATATATATATATATATATATATATATATATATATAACATATATATATAGTACATATATATATAGTACATATATATGTACATATAATGTATATATATATATATATATATTTTTTTTTCCCCTAATCTTGAGTCTACTGGAATTTTGGCAACCCCAAAACTTGAAGATATCTTTGAAGTTTCAGACCACTTCTATCTTTACAAGGGAGATTTTGTGTCTTAAATTTGTTTATTGTATTTCTTTATCTGTATCCCTCATCTGACCCTCTGGGAATACTACAGCATGGCAAAAGACCTTACAGGAGTGGTTCTCGACCATGGCAATTCCACCCTCCCACCCCAGGTAATATTTGGCCATGTCTGGAGACCTTTTCTGGTGACAAAACTGGGAGGTGGTGGGGAGGATGATGCTATTGGCATCTAGTGAGTAGAAGCCAGGGATGCTGCTAACCATCCTATAATGCCTGAGACAATCCCTCCACTCCTAATCAAGATTCATCTAGTCCTAAATGTCAGCAGTGTTGTGGTGAGAAACTCTGACTTGGGCAATTTCTCTCATCCTCATTTTCTTGAGTTAGATGTTATGACATGGTCAAAGGTACACGAAATAGGGAACTAAGCCGTAAATGATGTAATGTGGCAATTTTGTTCCTTTACTCCTTTGTGTCTGTGTTAACCACTCTAAGCCTATTGTCATTGGCCACAGAGGAATAGGAGCTACTGGAAAACCCTGCTTCCCAACCAGCAGACACAGTCACTATGTTTGTGTTTAATTAGGTACGATAAAAAGCATCATCACTATTCAGTGTTTGTAAGTTGCGGATTGAAACATTCAATTGGAACCTATCCAACTGCCCACAAACATCATCTAACAGAGGTGTACTGGATGCAAGGTGCTGTTGTAGATGCTGATCGTACTCTTAATATTTTGGTTCCTTTCTAATGAGATATTTTAGCAAATTTAATGAGCCTTTAATTCTAAGATGCACATTGTTTCTTTCCCAGTAGTGTGCATTCCATTGAGAAGGAGTAAAAATGCTTCCAATTTTAATTGTAAGATGCCATTTATGGTAAGATACATGCCAATTTAATGTGGAAAAAGCATGCATTCTAAAGTTTATAAAGCATGGTCCTTATTGCCCATATTATTGAAAGGGCACAGTAAACTTATTTTCCTTTAAAAATATCATATCTTTTCAATATTTGGATTTTACTTCTGGGTAACCTCAGCATTTCAAAACCGTAGTGCTCTAAAATGTGACCACAGTAAATATGAGTAAAAAATCAACCATAGATGATTGCCTTTCTGGGTGGAGGGGCACATACCCAGAAATTCCTGTATCTTGAAGAATATGAGTGATAAAATGTTTTGAAACCCCTGGAAAAATTATATGACACTATGATGTCTGTGTGTATTTTTCTTTCTGTTTCTGTTCATTAGCATGTATTCTATCAGATTTTAGATCACGTTTCCTCTCTCACTCATTTTGATTTTCAGAATTCTATCCAATTGTTTGGTTACAATTCTTCAATCTTCCACAATAATATTGATCTGTTCCTACAAGTTTCTCAGTCTCTACTCAATAGCCTTGGTTTAGAGCCACGGCTAATTTTCACTACAATGAGAAGAGCTGATTGAATCCTTTTGGCTCCATGGAATTTACGTGTTCTTTGCAGCTATTGGAAAAGTCACGGAGAGGCAGAAATGTCAGGGGACATAACAGGTAACGATCGAAAACCAAGGCCAAGTCCACTAATGGGTAACCTTCACCAGGCATTGAAGGGAAGAAAGCATGTGTTGTTTGTGACGGAGTCCTAGGTTGAATCTGGAAATCTGAAAATGATGATCCTTATGAAACAGCCAAGTTCCTTAATAGGTCATTGAAGAGGCTTGCCAGAATCTGGGCCCATCAGCCCTGCAGCCTTGGCAATTCATACAGAGTGAGAGTTTAGTTTGGACTACCTACTTTCAGACTCACTAGGAGAATATAATTTTTTTTAAAAAGTTGCCATTTGAGTGAAAACATGCAAAACTCCTTTCTGTGGAGACATCTGCTGTGTTCAAGATTGCTTTCCTCAAGCCTTCTCCTTAAAGTGAACAAAAAGACTTTTTATTGTGAAAAACAGTTAAGTGAGAGTATAGCTTACACTCAAAATGGCTGACAAAACCTCTCATTTCCTGTAGAACAGCCTCCAGAGGAATCAATCCAAGGTGCTTACATCTCTATACAAAGAAATGCTAAAAGATAGAAAAGGAATCATTTTCATATATTTACACCTAATAAAATGAGAAAGAAAAAGAGTTGCAGTTTTTGAATATTGTGCAAATAAACATTTGTAGCTGTTCAGCTTGAAATGTGGAATCAGAAGATAAAAATGATTCTTATGAGAAAGAAACAAATCATGGGAAAGCTGTTCAGTAGAATGGCTCAAAAATCAGTTTGGATGAAATAGCTACTAACTTAACTGGGGATCTAGAACATCGAGACTGGTAATTTTCTAATTGCAATGAGAACTTTCAAGTTTATTTTAAGCTGTAAAAACACCTTCTTCTTGGGGTGCCTGGGTGGCTCAGTCAGTTAAGTGACTGATTCTTCATTTCAGCTCAGGTCATGGTCTCACATTTCATGGGATCGAGCCCCACGTGGGGCTTGGTGCTGACAGCACAGAGCCTGCTTGGGATTCTCTCTCTCCCTCTCTCTCTCTGCTCCCACTCCTCAATAAATAAACATTAAAAAAAAAAAAAAACCCAGCTTCTTCTTGACAAGGAGAAAAGTAAGCATGGGTCCCTGTATTCAGCCCTCTTGTGGTAAATACAGATTATGATAGGATAATTGAAAAAATTGTATATAAGACATTTTTCAGAGAAACAGAATTTTCTCTGATATGTAATTTCTGAGGTTTTTACTTAAAAAAATCACAATAGGTGTTTGTAATTGCAAAGCAGAATGTAAATGTCTTAGATTTTGGAGTGTAAAAAAAACACCCCAAAAACCTGTTGAAAAATCCCTTTTTTGCCTCCTACCAGCTACTTCCAGGTCCCTCAGACAAGGCTCTCAACCCACAGAAACCTGTTTACAAAGCGTTTGGGATACGGGGGGGGGGGGGGGGGGAGAGGGTACTTGCTTGACAAACTCAACAAGGCCATTTGGAGGATCAAATGAAATAATTCACATAGAAGCATTTTTAAGCTGTAAAGTGTCACAAAGGCAATGTATTATTCAACTAGCAAACGAAAAGTGACTAGTTACACACCCTTAAACTCATCAGAGACACTGACTGGAGGTGGAGAATGTTTAGGACACCCTTCTAATCTCCAGCACCTTTCAATTCTGAAATATCTCCATTTTAAAGTAAACTATTTTTCTTTGTATTTCTTTTCCTCTTTTAATTTTTTAAATTCCTCTGATTTCCTTTCAACGTTTTATTGGCTTTAACAATATTTATCTTTCATATCGTGTAACATGTTTGCTGTTCCTCGTGGTGATCATATCACTTCTGGTCTCACCTTAAATCATCATTTATAGAGTCCCTGGTCTCTTTGTAACCGAGTGCCGACGTGACAATTGTTCTGTGTTCCGGAAACACAGAGGTAAAAAGGCAGTGATCCCCCCTTATGGGGAGACATGCACTTATCTCTCTCTGTCTCTGTCTCTGTCTCTCTCTCTCTCACTCACACACACACACACACACACACACACACACACACACACACAATGCTAGGTAGCATTAAATACTATGAAGAAAGAGAAAGCATTGGCTCAAAAATGATGGGGGTAAGGTGGAGGAAAAATTATTCCAGGCCGAGGGAAGAGCAAGGTGGCCAGTGTTGGTGTGTGAAGGTTGCAGAGACCGGGAAGGAGTTGAAGAGAGGCCAGTACCAATCACGAATACTTAGTCTCCCATGGATAGGAGTCTGCTTTATTCCGAGTGGATGGAAATCACTGAGGGGAATATAGGATAATGACACAATCTCATTCATACCTGCTCAGTTCACATGACTGCCAGCCATAGGCCATCAGACTGTGAGCGCTGAAACGGGAAGTTGCAGTTTCTTTACCCAGTTCT
The DNA here is from genome assembly GCF_018350155.1 of Leopardus geoffroyi. NCBI lineage: Eukaryota > Metazoa > Chordata > Mammalia > Carnivora > Felidae > Leopardus > Leopardus geoffroyi. Next base: position 206,131,793 of record NC_059328.1, on the reverse strand, counting down.
CAAAATCAAAACCAATCGGTAGACTGGGAGCCCACTGGCAGAAGGGGAGGTCAGTTCGCCTCGAAGAACTGCCATGGATTGTGTCTTGAATGGATGGATTGAATGGACGGTTTGTGTCCCCTCAAAATTCATGTGTCAAAATCCCAGTGTCCAATGCGATGCTATTAGGAGGTGGGGTTTTGGGGAGCTCAGATTATGAGGGTGGAGCCTCCCTGAATGGGATTGTGCTTTTATGAAAGACACCCCACAGAGCTTCCTACCATGTGAGGACATAGTGAGAAGTTGACAGTGTGCAACCCAGAAGAGGCCCTTCACCAGAACCTGAGAATCTTGGACTTCCAGCCTCCAGGACTCTGAGAAGTAAATGTGTCTGTTGTTTATAAGCTGCCCATTCTGTGGTGTTCTTCTGTAGCAGCCCAAAGGGATTAAGTCAAGAATGTTCCAGTTTATATGTTAAATATTCTCCTGAACTTTCCCAGAAGAGGCTGGTGGTCCTCTCACAGGTAACAGGCTCCTGGGGACAAGGGATGCCTAGACTTTCCAACATCCAAGGCTGTCTGAGCTCTCAGAAATACAAGGAGAACCAAGATAGTATCATGGCCCTGTAGGTAGAGTGGGGCTTTTGGAGACCAGGTGATACATAGAGGTCTCGTCCAAGGCTGTCCCCTGGTGGGGCCAACACTAGGAATGATCATTCCTGGGGACATCCATGTGGCTGCTGAAGTCACTAAACTTGAGAGCAGGTAATAGCAACCACGAGAAAACTATGGAAACCCATCAGAGGACAAGGGGTAATAGCCAGGTGGTGGCCAGACTATTGCTATGGGGGACGGTAGCAATGGGACTGGTCTGATGATGTGGGCTTCAACAGCACTGGGATTCCTGAGGGAGGAGAAATGTTCCGGAGGCACGCGGCAAGAGGGCATTTACCTCACTCCAGACCCACTCTGGAAAAAAAAATAGCCATCGCTTTAGGAAAGTATGAACGAATACATGGCACCGTGAGATGGTGACTGTGAAGTATCCTCCCCAGAAACATGTGTTTTGCCTCACAGGTCACTTAACCCTTTTGTCTGACAGCTTCCCAGACGGTTTGAGTGAAACACCAGTAACCACTAGGGCTCAGAAACAGAATGGAGACTGTGCATTCATTGCTGTTCAGCTCGAAGTCTAAAGAAAATGCTTTTCTGCCCCCAACCCCCCGCCCCTGGTACCTCCTGGTAATTGAGAGCATTAATGAGATAATGTTCATAGGGCTTTAAGCTCATTGGAAGGAAGGTGGTCCATAACCACGAGGTATCATTGCTTCCCTTGGCCAGGTGATTCTGCACAGGTGTTCCCCTCCTCAGCTTCGCTTTCATGATGCTTTGTCACACCCACAATGGGTGTCACAGCCAGATGGGAAGAGTCCTGGGTGAGGGTAATCTGTACCGTGTGTTCCTTACTTGTCCCCTGTTCCCGGAGCACATCTTGACTCTGGGTCTCAAGCGGGTGTGATGTGCCACTCGTCAACGACGTCCCCGGCAAAGAGTTTGCAGAGACAACAAGAGCACTAGCCGGGCCAAATGGAAACCAGTCTATGGAATGACTTTCCGTTCAGTTTATGCTGCATCAACACAAAGACGCACACACAAACACAAATCTATTGGACGTTTATTTGTTCTCTCTCTCTCTCTCAATCGCTTCTCGGCCTTTTGGCTAAGATCAAGTGTATTTGTTCTCTCTCCATATGTAAACAGGTACATATGTATACACAGCAAATGACATCAAACCCTGCAAAAGGTCTAAGGCTGGTGCTAACTCCCCGCTCAAGTGCTGGTGAACCTTTCTGCCAGGAAGACCTAAGAGATAGATGTGTCTGCTTTTCTGTTCAGACCACTTTTGGTGGCTCACTTTTGATCTGTTTTGGTGTCTCTTGCTGCTTCATATGCCATCCTGATTCATGCGGATGATTTAACCTCTTGGCAATGCTCAACGTTGAGACTTCAAGGGATAGAGTTCTGCCGTGTTCTTTTTCTGTTAGCTTCTGTGTAGGTCATAGCAGTGCTGGAATATCAAAAGGCGTGTGTGTCCTCTGATGCACACTGAAAAATACCAAGCAGTGCTGCTCTCCAAACAGCCCCCAGATGGCCTGTCTCCTGTCTGCCTGCAGAGGTGAAAAGGACTGTCGTCCTCTGTGGCATTGCGGGCGGGTGTTTCGCTTGGCAGGCTGGATGCTGCCTGAGAAGGTCAGTCTCTCCCCAGACTGGCGTGAACTGAGGGCACAGCGTGGGCTAGACCCTGGGTTCAGGCTGGTTGAAATGCCACCTTCTTTTCTGTGCTCTTTTTCTGTTGCACCCCACATTGTCCTCCTTAACCTCCGACCAAAATTGTGGTTGAAACTTTGTCGTTGCCTCCCTTGGGTTTCCCAGTTTCCCTGTCAGCTTCACTACATGTAGCTGATGGTTTATGCATTTCCCAGTATTTCCTAGAGCGAAGTTGCAAGAGTCAAATGCAGAGTATTCTCGACTTAGAAGAAAGTAAATTCTATGCACTCCTATACTCTTTGTAGATCTAAGCTGAGCAGCTGACTGATCATTTGAGGGGAGACCCTGAGTACCTGGTGAGGCTTAAGCTGGGGCACTAGAGTCTGTCTTGTCTCTCTTCTGACAGTGGCTTACACTTTCAGTACGTCCTGTCATCTCTGTTCTCTTGGCCCGGCTTAATCTATGGGGGTTGCTCAGGATGTTCTCTAGAATGTTCTATCATGGCATCTCCAAAACATTTAGTTTCTCAGTGGCCAGTACTTGGGATTTCCATCTTCTTTCAAAAAAAAAATTTTTAACTTTTATTTATTATTGAGAGACAGAGAAAGACAGAGCATGACCAGGGGAGGGGCAGAGAGAGAGGCAGACACAGAATCCAAAGCAGGCTCCAGGCTCTGAGGTGAGCTGTCAGCACAGAGCCCGATGTGGGGCTCAAACTCACCAACTGTAAGATCATGACCTGAGCCGAAGTCGGATGCTTAACCCACTGAGCCACCCCGGCGCCCCGGGATTTCCACCTTAAACGTGGTCTGCCTTGGGGCGCCGGGGTGGTTCGGTCGGTTGAGCATCCAACACTTGATTTCGGCTTGGGTCATCATCTCGCAGTTGGTGAGTTCAAGCCCTGCATTGGTCTCTGTGCTGGCAGTGTGGAGCCTGCTTGGGATTCTCAGTCTCCCTCTCTCTCTGCCCCACCCCGTTCACTCTCTATCACTCTCTCAAAACAAATAAACATTAAAAAAAAATGTGGTCTGCCTTGTCTACAAATCCCAGGGTGGGGAGACATTTTGGGTGTGTAGGGCAGCCAGACTTCTCCGTAGCGTTGAGGGCGGTGATGCCAAAGCAACAGCAGCAATGATGACAAGAGCAGGGTTGGCAAACGTGTGAAGGGCCTGGTGTGGCTGGCAGAGGCGTTTGTGGAAGAGCTTAGTTCTTCCTCCCCCAGCAGCCACCCACGTGGGAGGAGAAGGGCCTCCGTTCTCAGGCTTTCCCGCCAGCCTCCGCTGACCAGGAAAGCTGGGTGACAATGGGACTCCAGATGTGCCGATGCTTCTCCAGCTTGGAAAGTGGCCCCAGTGGTGACCTGGGAAGTCACTTTGGCCACCAGTACCGCCAGATAGGCCTTTAATTTGATTCGTCCAAAATGTATGATGACACTAAGATCCCCAGATTCTGTGCTAGGCACAGCATTCCTGAAGATAAAGATGGTCCAGTTTGGCAGAATTTGGTGCTCCATTGGACTTGGGATGTGGAGCAAGGGTGGGGTAGAGGAAGACTCCAAGGTGTCTGGCTTAGGCGATTGGGAGGCAGGTGATGATGTTAGTGAACAAAGGGACCATAAGAGGAGGAGGTTTGAGTGAAGCGGGGCTGGGAAGGAGTGGGGAGCCATATGTTTGTTTGGGTAGGTGTTGGCTGGAGCATGCCACAAGGCCGCCAAGTGGAGATTCCAGGAAGTGGTGGAAGCAGAAGTCCAGGGTTTAAGAGAGAGAGCTCAGAATTGGAAACTTGATCTGGGAGTCATCCATGTAGGTAGAGCCAGCTACTAAAGTTGCTTTGACTTTACACTTTCTAATATGGAGTAAGGGAATACATATCTGCTGTGCAGGGACACAAATATGTGTCGGTTCTGGACTCTGGTTCCTTGCACAGAGCTCCTAAAAGCATTGAAATTTCCTAGCTGATAAGAAGGGCACCAGGAACCTCTTCTGTTGGAATATCTGTTCTTTGATTCGGTTCCTGACGCCAGTCTCCTAAATCCCTTGGAATTCCCTAGGTGATAGGAGGGTCTTTTGTTCTATCCAGGCGATTCCTGGTGGCCTATTCAATGGCTTCAAGATAGGGGCTTGTCAGCAGAAAGACCCAGCCATGATTAGAAACTTGGAACTATCCACTCCACTCTCCACACTCCAGGAAGGGGAGAAGGGCTGGGGGCTGAGTTAATGATCAGTTATGCCTATGTAAGAAAGCATCCATCAAAACCCCCAAAGTACTGGGGTTGGAGAGCTTCTGGGTTGGTGAACATATCTCCATGCTGGGATTGGACAGGAGCTCCTGGTAAGTAGTGTCAGAATTCAGTTAAATTGCAGGACGCTCAGCTGGTATAAAAGAATTGCTTGATGTGTGGCAAACCCACACATCTGGGGTCAGAAGTATTGTGTGTGAGAAAAGCAGAACCACAGGAGTGTTTTTCCTTTACATCTTCCCTGACAAATTCATGGGGTCACTGAAATAATCAAATGACATAATTTACATGAAAGTATTTTTAGCATGCGAAAGAATGCAATTATATGATATAAATAGTATTGTTTGATCACTGTGTTTATAATATGACAGTTTGGAATGTGAAGTGACAGAAGATGAAACCCTTCTGTCCAAGAGCTTGCAATTAGCGAAGCGTCTGGAAAAAAAATCCCCGCGCCTTCAGAACAATGAGGAAGCCTCTAGGATTTAGATTCTTCTAAAATTTGGGAAGAGAGGGGTACAACGTGGGGAATAATTCCTGGTGGGGAAGTGATAGTAACTGAGCTCCACTTCATGATCAAAAGTCCGTTTCCAGGGTTGTACAAGTGTTGGAAGAAGACTTTGTTTGAACCGAGTGACTTTTTGAGGCTCCCTTCCATTACGCAGGCAATTTATAGGATACCTCCTGTATTTGGAAGATGGTCACTTGTGGAAAACCTTGAAACACCCATCAGGGCCTTCTCCACAGGGATTGATAGTGTCTGTTGGCAAAGCATAAAAGCCATAGCCAGGACTGCCTACATAATTTGTGAGGCTCAGTGCAAAATGAAAACATGAGCCTCTTGTTTACAAATATTTGGGAATTTCAAAATGGTGACAGAGCGTGAGGCCCTGTGCTACTGTAGAGGATGCCTGCACATGAAGCTGTCTATAGTGTTTCTGGAATCTACTATGGGGATGTCACCTGGGTCACAATTTGAATTGAGGGGAAGGTCTTGAGTCTCCATGCACTCAAGGAGAAGCTGTTAAACCCTTGTGTCAAGTGTCTCTTCTGTGTTGGGCCAGCCCAGGTGTGGGCACAGAGAACAGGAGGATAGTTGAAGCTCTCTTCTCTTGAGGAGTGCATTTGCTTGCTTAGTAAAAACAAAACAAAACAAAACAAAACACACATATATAAATATATATAATTTGTAATATATATTTATAATTAAATATATATAAATATATAGATATTGTTGTTTGGTCTCTGTGTTTATATGACACCTAGCATGGAATGTAAGTGAGCGAAGATGAAATCCTTCCCTCAAAGAGCTCGCAATTAAAGAAGGGTTTAGAAAAAAATACCTGTGCCTTCAAAATAATGAGGAAGTTCCTAGGATTTGGATTCTACTAGGGTTTGGGTGGAAGAGAGGAGTATATGTTACACACACACACACACACACACACACACACACGTGTGTGTGTGTGTGTGTGTGTGTGTGTGTGTGTGTGTATAGACACAACAATGTATACTCTTGTCCGGGAGGCCTTTCCATTAGCAAGACTTCCCCAGCAGCACATGCCATGATGCAGTCATGGTAATGAGGAAATACTGGTTCCCTGGCGGGCAGCCAGGTGGTGCCATGACAGTTGAAGCCCCGCCTGGTCCCTCTGGCTAGGAGCACTCTATTTTCTATGCATGCCACTGTCTGGGCCATGTCAGGGAGCCCTGTGCTCCAGTGCAATCTTCTTTGGCACCAACGTTGCTCAACCACTAGAACTCTCCCACCCATAGTCATGTCCGCCCTTCCTCCAGGGACTTCTTGTGGTATCTTATCTCTTTTCGTTGTCTTTATATTATGGCATCTTGGGGCTCGCAACAAGGCCGGGACACAGGAGCCACGGTCAGTGGACCAGGCCACAGCCTCACAGAGCATATTTCTATAGCTTTTTCATCTTTTTAAATTTAGGCAGGCATTTGAAATCTAGAAGGGATTTGGCCAGTCTTTTTTTTTTTTCCTTCCAAAGAGAGAGACAATGTTAGGACCAGCCTGAGGAAGGTGATGACTGTTAGACCAGGTCCTTTCTCTGCTTCCTTTCACCTCCCTCTGCATCTGGACGACGTGATTCTGCCCTGCGCATCCGCTCCCTTCCTTCTTTCCTCTCTCCTTCCTCCTATCCACACCCTCTCTCCCCACATGGCATTGTCTAACCTCTACATGGCTTTGTCCCTCATGGGACCCCTTTCCTCAGGCTGAGCTTTGCCATCAGACCATTAGTCTACTTTGAGAGAATTTAAAGGCCACAGACCCCCAAAACCTAGCGCTGAATTTATTGTTAGGGGTGGTGTTGGCTTCAAGTTGAGAACTGGGAGAAGAGACTTCTCAGAGGCATCGATGCCCCAAGAACTTGGACCTCTGTCTCTTTTTCTTTTTTTTAAATTAAAAAAAAAAAATTTCGTGTTTATTTATTTTGAGACGAGAGAGAGCACGCTTGCAAGTGTGAGCAGGGGAGGCGCAGAGACAGAGAGAGAGAAAATCCCAAGCACGATCTGCATTATTAGCACAAAGCCGCACTGGACCTCACAGAACTATTACATCATGACCTGAGCTGAAATCAAGAGTCTGATGCCTAACCTACTGAGGTGGTTTGTTATATGTGTGTATGTATATATGTTACAACTGGGCCTCTCTTGAAGAGTTTGATTTTTAATCTGATGTAAATTGTGTAACTGACTGTTTCCCCTTCTGAATGGCTTGCTGAGAACCAAATCTGCCTATGATTGTACAAGCTTGCCTGGTATTCAGAAATATTTTCTAGAAATAATTTGACCGAACTCTACCAAAACGTATAGGGCTTTTTCATCGCATGCAATTGGAATACTAATCTTTTCCTTAATTTCCCCTATGAATTTCTATTTCTCTATTGATGTGGTATTTGTAAATGTCTTTTCAGAGAGGTAACATAATAAATAAATATATTCATGACCTAATGCATAAATAGAAAGTAAATGAATTTCTAACCTGTCTTCAAAAACCTTCCCCCTTTTCTTTTGTTGTGTGCCCCCCCCCCCCCCATTCTCTTCCCATTGCACTTGTTCCACAAACCCGCCCCAAAGACGGGAAACGCGAAGGAAAAAAAAAAAAAGCCCTATAGGTTCATGAGTATTTGCTGGAGAATAACCGAAGAACACGTGACTAAATCATCCAATCACAACAGTCGTTGCCCCGTGTCTCGTGGGTGGCTGGCTGGTGTTTTGCAGGAGGAGGCAACAGGTGCACAGGGGGGAACGAAAACCCCACGAAGGGGGAGAAGGAGTGTTGTCTTTGATCAACCCCAGGCATCTGCTCCCTTCGGGCCACAGGTAGAACGTGCTGCTGAGGAGGCAGGTGGGGCTTCTGTAGGAGGCTGTGGAAATTTCTGACAACTGTAAACAACAGGATAGACAACTCTGATTTTGAGAAAACTTAGTCCCGAGTCTGTGATCAGGAGCTGGGAAAGGAATGTGATGAACCTTTAGAACGATGTCAGCCTCACAATTTATGTGCTGGGGGTGGAGCCACACTCAGCTGTAGATGATATCCCGTGTGGCCTGTCCCATAAATTTAAATCTTGCTGCTGCTACAACGTACAGGGCAGGTGCCTCGCAACTTTCTGCAACAGCTACGTTTCTGGGCATTTCCATGTAAATTGAGCCCTTGTGCAGTAAATGGTGTCATTTAACATACAGCTGGGCAGCTCTTAGTTCAAAAGAACCTCGGAGTGAATCCTTTTGGAAGTCACGATTCCTCTGTGACTTAAGTCTTCACGTTTGAATTTATATTTTCTCTTAATTTGCGTTATAACTTAGGATTTCCTTTATAAATTTTCACTTAGTGTAAGTAAATAAATTAGTGCCTATCCTATAATATTTTCCCCAGGGGCAAAATGGTCATAGCTGTGTCATATTTGTAATAATATTTTAACTGAACGATTTAATCATAGCCTTAGGAGAGATAAGGATGTTGAGAAAGGTTTCTTCTCATTAGCACTTATAAAACAGAGAAGGCCAGAGTCTAGTTTGTTCATCTAAGAAGGGCTCGCCTGGCTATCGCTCTGGGCTGTGGTGACTTCTTTGACGAAAGCCCACAGAGGACTGTGGGAGATGCCACAAGAAGAAATTGTACCTTGATTCAGTCACTTCTCTTAAAATCACTGGTCTCTTAAAATCACTGAGTTTCAATTTCCTCAGCTTAAAAATGGGCTAAAATATTACATCGGCTCTCTGTGAAAACATAGAAGGACAATTTTCTTTTTCTTTTTTTTTTTTTTTTAAATTTTTTTTTTTTCAACGTTTATTCATTTTTGGGACAGAGAGAGACAGAGCATGAACGGGGGAGGGGCAGAGAGAGAGGGAGACACAGAATCGGAAACAGGCTCCAGGCTCCGAGCCATCAGCCCAGAGCCCGACGCGGGGCTCGAACTCACGGACCGCGAGATCGTGACCTGGCTGAAGTCGGACGCTTAACCGACTGCGCCACCCAGGCGCCCCTAGAAGGACAATTTTCATAACACTTTATGAAGAGCCAAGTACAAAGCATGTATTAGTCATTGATCGACAACAGGGTGGTTTTGTTTGTTTTCGTTTTTCTTTTTCTTTTTTTTAAATTGACCCCTGCTTTTTGAACAGTGGTTTCCTAGAAGACTGATTCAGGCTTTTCTAATTGAGCCTACCCGGCTGTTCTGCAGGTTCCCTGGAAGCGAGCAATGGTCCTTAGAAAATACCACCTTTGAAAGCGTGTCCAGTAGAAAGATTTCTAGAGAAGAGAAAGTTCGCCCTCTAGTGTGGCCCATGAGAAAGACAGAATGTGAATCTATGAACTAGTCTCAATGTGCTTTTTAAAGAGATTGCTCTCCGAATTAGTATTTTAGTCTGCCCTTGGAATTGAAACCCTCACTTCCTCACTAGCTTAGCTTGGCTACCAGATAGTCACTCGATTGTTCCTCAAATGATCTATTTATGTTTTATAATAGTGAATATTCTGGTGACTTTTAAAGCCGTTGAAGACAAGTAACATTTTCAGAATTAGTTCCATTTTATCCTACCGGGTGGTATTTTTATAGTCAGAGTTGAAATGTGAATGCTAAACAGAATCCTGCCTTGCCTTATTTTGCTTTGATTTAATTTCAAGTTAAATAACCTCAGTCAAGATTATGAACTATAGTGGCTGACGCTGTGTTTTGTAAAGGACCCTGCTCCTGGTGGGCAGACAAATGGCAGGGAAATGAACACTGTCATAATTTCAGAGTAACGATAGGCATTTAATCACATTCGCATACAATACACTGACACGTGACATTTTTTTTTTTTTCTGTGGAATTACTGGCCGCTCATACTGTTTTAAATTGACCTGGGTGCATTTTCTCCAAGCTTTGAACTTTATGCCAACATCTTCCATTCCTTTTTGGAACACCTCAATAAAGAAAACATAGCAATGTAAGTTTCATAAGGTTAAATGTACAAATATTTCACTATTTTTCTTTTTTTTAGAATTAAAAAAAAATGTATATCATTTGAGAGAGACAGTGTGAGTAGGGTAGGGGCAGAGAGAGAGGGAGAGAGAGAAAATCCCAAGTAGGCTCTGCACCATCAGCACGGAGCCTGATGTGGGGCTTTGTTATGATGTGGGGCTTTGTTATCTCACGATGGATTACTGCTGGGCCCTTATTAGGACTTGGTGGATCTGATAAGTCTCAGCTCATGAGTCATTCTGGTGAAATGGTTACTTGTGGTCCCATCTCTAGCAGGGCAAAGCAGCCTGGTGGAGATGTATTTATTTATTTTTTAAATGTTTGTTTATTTTTGAGAGAGAGAGAGAGAGAGACCAAGTGTGAGCAGGGAGGGGCAGAAAGAGAAGGAGACACAGAATCCGAAGCAGGATCCAGGCTCTGAGCTATCCTCATAGAGCCGCATAGAGCTGTCAGCACAGAGCCCGACACAGGGCTCAAACTCACCGACCATGAGATCTTGACCTGAGCCGAAGTTGGATCCTTAGTAGACTGAGCCATCCCCAGCTGCCCCAGTGAAATATACATATTTTTACATGCTTAAGGAGATGTGAGCTCCTAAAACATGGGAATTTACTCTGTGATGAGAGTGACCAAGGTACTTTTTGACTTTTGGGCTTTTGGACTCCATCTCAGGATGGGTACTGGTTGTTAGTGGAGCCAACCAACCCTTAGCGGTTTGGAACTTTCAGTCCCACACACCTGACCTCCTGGGAGGAGGGGAGGTGCTAGAGATTGAGTTGAATCACAACAGCCAGTGACTTAATCATTGCAATATAGCCACCATCAAAACTCAAAAGGGTGGGATTTGGAGAGCTTCTGGGTTGGTAAGCACATGGAGTTTTGGGAGTGGCACACAGAGAAGCATGGGAGCTCTATGCCCTTTCCCTATACCTTGCCCTGTGCATTTTTTCTTCCATCTGGCCATTCCTGAGTTATATCCATAATAAACTGGTAATCTAGTAAGTAAAATGTTTCTCTAAGTTCTGTGAGCTGTTCTAGCAAATGAACGGAACCCAAGGAATGGGATTGTGGGAGCCTCTGACCTGTAGTTGGTTTTTCAGAGGCACAGGTGACAAGTTGAGCTGGTGACTGGCATTTGACCTGCAGGAGGAGTGGGCAGTCTTATGGGACTGAGCCCTCGACTTGTGGAGTCTGATGCAATCTCTGGGTGGTGTTGGGGATTGAGGTGAATTCTAGGACACCCGGCTGGTCGGAAACCACATCTTAGCCAACACATTGGATTTAGGTTTTAGAGCCTATAGCACATCTTTCACATCTGCCACCCTCCAGGGGGTACAGTATTGCTTTGGATTTATTTTCTTGGCCAGAGGGAACTTGTATTCCCCTCTTTGGTAGCCCTTATCCCTCAGAACAAAGTAAAGACTGCCAAGCATGTTGATCTCATTTACACATTTTGGGATGGGAGAAATGGCACAGAGGAGGTCTGTAGACCCAGTGTGACCGCCCGTATGCCAAATGTGGTCAGAATTCTATTTATTACATGGCTTCTACATGGCCCAACTCTAACAGGGAAGAAGCCTGGGATGCCTCAAGGGTCTGGGTCTTAATTTCTGATCTTGTGTTCAATAATTCTTTTTTTAAGTTGTTTTATTTATTTTGAGGGGGGGGGGGAGGAGGACAGAGACAATCCCAAGCAGACTTCGCGCTGTCAGTGCAGAGCCTGACTTGGGGCTCGCAACCACGAACCGTGAGATCGTGACCTGAGCCGAAACCAGGAGGTGGACGCTTAACCGACTGAGCCACCCAGGTGCCCCAGTGTCCAGTCGTTCTTGAGGTGTCCGGTTGTCCGGTCTCTCCAGTATGCAGTAACGCGTAAGTGGCTGTGGATCCCTTTGCAGAAGGAGTGGGAGAATCATCAGAGTGTGTACTTGGTGCGACGTTGCAGGGTCCTTCCTTCTGGGAACCTGGTCATCAGTCAGAGGGTTCAAGGGCAGACAACCGGCCCAGGTCTGGAAACTGGGAATGGGATTGAGACTGTGTTTGGGGGTGGCTGCCCTCCACCTGCTGGTCATCCACCCTAGTTTTCTTCTGCTGGTACAGACTGAGTAGCATCTTTGTCACTTGTCCACTTATTTCCACCCAGGGCCACTTTATTCTCTTAACCATCTCCATAACTAGTGCAGCTGGGACCCCCTTGGCCGCCACTGCAATTTTGCCAGCCGTTCTGAGACCTTCCAGACTTCCGGTAGTGAAGACGTACTGACAGATCTCCGTTGTCTTGGCATCCTACCATTGCATTGCTGTCAGGGCACCAAGTTCTGTAACAGCATCTCCTACTATCAGCTTGCAGAGGACAGCCACCACTGAGCTTCCTAGTGATGCTGGTGCCCTCTCACCGGCACGTTCCTATGGCCTTGGTGTGTGTTGTGTCCTCGGGTCCCTCCCCTGGAACTGACCATATGCAATATGTCCACTCCTGCGTATCCACTTCCCTGAGCCTTTTAATCCTTTCCTCCACCATCTGCCACCACAATCCTGGTCTTTGGGCATTGGCTCTTGCTTTTTCATGCCTCCGGGAGCAATGCTAGTAAGGACTTAGCACTCTCTCCTGGGATCATTGCCAGGGTGTTAAATCCTATCTCCTGGGACAGACCGATGGGATTCACTTGAGTCAACAATTTTATGTCCTGCCTCCCTTAATCAAGCATTCTCCGAATTCAACCCCAGGCATGTCTCTCCTGCTAGTGTAGTCTTTTTAGTCTTACCACTCCTTTGGGATATAGTCCTTTCCATCCTTATCAGCTCAACACGTTCCCCAGCTGGGTCATGCTATGACTTAACCCTCATTATAAACTCAGTGGCCAGGATCCCAAGAGGGCACCTACCAGTTTTGTTTCTAATACAATCTCTACAGAGCTTTCCCTGGATTCTAGACTCCTGGCTCTCCCTTTCCACAGGACGTCGCCTCAACTCTTGGGACACTTGTTGCATTACACAGGTTTTCCCCGCTAGACTGTAACCACCATGAGATGGGCAGGAGCAACCTTTGCTTTCTTCACTGATGTCTTCTCTCTGCCAAGGTCTCTGCCTGATATTTACTTATTTCGTGATTTTATTTTATTTTTATTTATCTTTTTAGTTTTAAGGCTATTTTAAGAGAGAAAGAGAGAGCGTATGCACAGGCGCATGCACAAACGGGGGCGGGGGGTGCAGAGAGAATCCCAAGCATGCCCACGCCGTCAGTGCGGAACCCGACTCGGGGCTCAATCTCACGAACAGCGAGATCATGACCTGAGCCGAGATCAAGAGTCAGACGCTTAACCGACTGAGCCACCCAGGAGCTCCTGACATAGGTGCTTAATGTGTGGCTTCACTAGAACAACAGGTACTGAGTGTTCACCACGGATGAGGCTCTGTTTAAGCTCTTCCATGTGTATTAGCTTATTTGACCTCCACCTTAATCCTCTGAGATAGGAACTACCATTGGCTCCTATTTTGCAGAGAAGGCTGTTAGCTTGCCCTCTCCTGTGTCCTCACGGCATCCTATACATTCCACCGTCATAGACAGTAATCGTTGCATCATGTACCTTGAGTTATTTTCTGTCTTAGACTATGAGCAATATGTGTGTATGGGATCACAGAAATTCAACGAACTTTTGTATGTGTATGTTTGTGACGGAATGAGTGAACAAATTAAGTCACGGAAATTAACTAGAGGGATTTAAGCATTTTATAACTTCACTCTTTTTGTTACAGGCGTATCGCATTATACATTGTTCTGAATTCATGTGTGCTGTTAAAGAAAGGTCACAACTTTTAATTTGAGGTTCATTAAAGCCAGTATTACACTCACCTTTACAATCATCTGTGACTAGTAAACAAGCCGTATGTTTTATGGACCAGGATATGCAAAACTTTATTACACACGAGGAACATGCTTCTTTTATGTGTGCCTTCCTCTTGCAAATGCAAATCAATTTTTTTATGTCTGTCAAATACCAGCACACATTCCAGTGATTAACAGCCCAGTGTTAATGTGAAAGAAATTAATTTTAGATGTGTTTGGAGTTTAAAGTAGTTTGTGTAAAAATAAGATCCTGCTGTGATTCAACTATTTCCTACCAATCTGAAATACGCTGTCCTGGAAAATCCGTTATTGGCACATTCATCATAGCTCACAGCTCATTATTTCAAGGGCTGACAAGTGTCTCATTGCTCGTTTATTAGGGAACTGAGCCTTAATCATATCTGTGGTTTTAAGAGTTTCTGTCCTATTAGATTTGTGACTTTTTTTTTACAGAAGAATTTTAAAAGGGAAAAATCTCCCAGACCTAGAAATGAAAAGATGATAATTTTATAGAGTATTAAAAAAGAGTTATAAGGACTCACCTACATAGAAAGGATGGCTCCTATTTTATTTTTATATTCTGATGAGCAAACTCATTTTTTTTTATTCCATTCAGTCGCTGTAAGCACAGTTATATTCTGAGTTTGTAAAACTTCCTGCCTTCTAAAAAGTTCACAACACTTGCTTTTCCTTTTTTTTTTTTTCTTTCTGGATTTTGTTAAGGATCAAATAGGCAAAATAATAAGTTAGAAACACAAAATCAAGAATGAATCTACACTACCCAAAACAGTACTTTCACAGCATTGCTAAAACCGTTTTGTTTAATCATTTCAACAAATATATGAGCCTCTGCCATGTAATCTGTCACTATTCTGAGTGCCTTAGCCATATCAGTGAAGAAAATGGCCACAATTGTGTGCCTAGGGCGAGTCTTACATTCTATTAAGACTAGACATTAGGGGCGCCTGGGTGGCTCAGTCGGTTGAGCGGCCGACTTCAGCTCAGGTCATGATCTCGCGGTCTGTGAGTTCGAGCCCTGCGTCGGGCTCTGTGCTGACAGCTCAGAGCCTGGAGCCTGTTTCAGATTCTGTGTCTCCCTCTCTCTGACCCTCCCCCGTTCATGCTCTGTCTCTCTCTGTCTCAAAAATAAATAAACATTAAAAAAAAAAAAGACTAGACATTAAACAATAAGCACGATAAATAATAAAATTATAAACTGTGTTCGAAGGTACTAAATGCTATGGGGAAAATATAGTAAGACAAGTAGGAACAGGAGTGTTGGGGAAGGTTGGCAATTTTAAATGGTATCACTCTTAATGAGATGCTGACATTTGAGCAAAGACTTAGAGCGGGAGTAGGCCTTGGAGCTATCTGGAGAACGTTCTAGATATAAGGAACAATGAGATCCAAAGCCCTTGTTTGGGTCCGTGTCTGGAATGTTGAAGGAACTGCCAAGAGGCCAGTATGGGGGGAGAAGAGTCATCAAGGAGGAAAGTCATCAGACATGAGCTCAGAGAGGGACCCAAGGAGCGAGACCAGAGAGGGTCTTGTGGGACATGATAAGGACTTCGAATTCGACTCTGAGGGAAATGAGGGAACCAGTGGGTCTAAGAAGAGGAATGACATGATCAGTCATGAGAATGACACTGCTGGGTTAAGAATAGACTGTGAGTACAGGGGTTGATACGGGGAGACGGGTTAGGAAATTTGCAACAATCTAGGTGCATGATAATGGTGGCTCAGATCAACGAAATGATGGTGTAAGTGATTTGAAGTGACTGGACTTTGGATGTAACTTGAATGTAAGAACAACAGATTTTCCAAAAGATTTCATATGGGATGTGATAAAAAGGAAGAAACGAAGGAAAGACCCAAGCATTCTGGCCTGAGCTAGTAGCAGGATGGGGATGTCAGTAACTGAGATGGGTGAGACTGTGGGTGGTGATGGTCAAGGGCGGGGGGGGGGGGGGAGGGCCGAGGCTCAGTTTTGAATCCATTCAATTAGCCACACCTGTGACACATTCAAGTGAAGAAGAGCTTGAGGAGTGATCCAGATAGGAGATCTGTCTTTGTAAACTATCATTATATAGATGGTAATTTAAGCCATGAGATTGGTTGAGATCACCTATGGAGGGAATGCAGATTAAAATGAGCAGAAGTTTAAGGACCTCTCTCATTCTGTATTTCTGTTTTATAGCTGACATGATCATTAGCTAGCGTAATGCAGCAACAAGTACGACTGGCATAAGCAGCTTTAGAAACAAATGCAGTGACTCCTGGGAAGGGGGAGACTCACCTGTTGAGAGCAGAATTGAGTGGGAGGCTGCTGGGTGGCAGGCAGGATGTTGTATAGAGGGGACGAAGAGAGTTGGTTAATCTGGTAAGGTGGTTAAGAGGAGATTATTTCAGAGGATTAAAAACATTTTTTTTTTTTTAAGTTTACTTATTTTGAGAGACAGAGAGTACAGAGGAGGGGCAGAGAGAGAGGGGGAGAGAGAGAATCCCAGGCAGGCTCTGTGCTGTCAGCACGGAGCCTGACTGGGGGCTCCAACTCACGAACTCTGAGATCATGACCTGAGTCAAAACCAAGAGTTGGACGCTTAACCAGCTGAGCCCCCCAGGCACCCCCTAGGATTTTTACTTTATTGATGTAAATAAGCCAAGAAAGGGAATAAGAGAAATTATCAACTTCTTCATTGGACCGATTTTCAGTCTCTACTCCACGACAGACCCAGGCACAACCAGGGCATGTGCTGATTTTCATCTCTTTGGCCTTCTATTCTCTGTCCCTCTGTAACTTCCAGAATGCATGGCTTACACACCCTTGCATTCTGGCTTCCAGGTGGGTTCTTCTAAGGGGAGGCAGCTGTGGGAGACTGAGGGCGGGAGGACGAAGCCTGAAGACTACATTGCCAAGACTGAGGAGGGAAGCCTGTCCCCCATCTTTGTTGCAATTCATTCAGCGTCTATGTCTTTCCACGACCACAGCTTCTGTCGAGTGGGGGCTTCAACGCTCAACTGGGCTTCTGTCACCTGTTGCATAACGTTTCCTCCCCCTGCCCCTTCAGACCTAGGGGGCTGGTATTCGCTTCCTGTTGTTGATAGTCCTTGGGGGGCTCACCATCCATTGTCCACAGCCTGTAAAAGTTCCTTCCTTAAGCTTTCCTCAGCTAAACTCTGAGAATGTCATCTGTCTTTTTTTTGGGGGGGGGGGGCGGTGCTGGCATCCTGGCTAATACAGGGGAATGGCTCAATAGAGTTGCTTTTAGCTACATAGTATTATAAGCTAATAAATATAAACTCCTGCTTCTTCCTCCTCTTCCTTTTTCCTAATATTTCTCCACTGGTTCATCTCGCAAGAGATCAAGGAGAAGTCACTGAGAAGTCAAGGAATTGCACATTAACCTAAGAAAAAAGAGTTCACAAAAATATTATACGGGAAGATATAAAGACTGTCTATAAATAATATTTATTATTTGAGTTTGGACAATAAATGTCACCGGGTTATTCATCTCAGGAAAAGGTATTTGTTAAAAATGAGGCTCCAAAATGCCATCCCCGCTTACAAATTTATGAGGAAGAAATTCTAGAATGTTGTTCTGCTGCATTACTCCACAAAATAGTTCTATGTACGGAGTCTGCAATAATCGACAACCACCACTCTTTAATTCGTTCAATAAACTTTTATTGAATATCTTTTATATGCCAGCCACAAAGATAAATAGAACATAATTACTGCCTCAAGGATTTTACAGTCTTGAAAGAGAGCCATATTGACAGATAGTTGTGATAACGATGTGATAACTGCTTTGATCGAGGAGAAGACAGGGTATGATGACACAAAGCGCCATTGAACAGAGGAAATCAGGAAGGGCTTCCCAGCAGAGGGGGCACTTGAAGTGACTGCTGCAGGATGAGTAGGAGTTAGTTAAGGAGGGGGGCTAGAGGACAGGAGCTTTGGAAGGACGTTTGGTTTTGCAATCTATGATGTATAAATAAACAGATATGAATAAAGCCAAGGAGGTGGATGGGATCTCCCATGGAAGGGGTTAAGAGCAGAACCAGGGAGGGCTACAGTACTGGGAGATTGGGACCAGAAAGAGAAGCCAACAAGGGAAAAAGCTGAACAAAGGAAGAGGTTAGCAGAGAGGCTGGAGACAACCAGAAGAGAGCAGTGTCACAGATGCTGAGGGAAGGGTTCAAGGAATGAGCAAAGTCAGGTATGACTGTAAGATCAGGGATACTGACCTAGGGATAGTTTGGATGGTGCGAAGTTGAGGAGTGGGATCCAGTGCGTGTACGTCAATGTTTTGGAGGGATTAACCGTGAAGGGAGTGAGGGAGATAAGGCCTAGCTGAAAGAGACACCAGGTAATTCAAGAATTTTCTCTGTGTTCAGAAAGATATAAATATGTCCAAATGCTGTGAGAAAAAAAAGACAATAGAGCAGGATAGAGTAAGAATACAGAATAAAGGGAGAGCTACTATGAAATAAAATATATCCCCGCCCCGACGGAGAAAGAAGGGAATATTACCACATGCATGGACAGAAGAACTATCTCAACTATAAGCAACAAAAAGCCGACTCAATCTCCCTTAATCATAAGGAGAAAGTCCTAGGTTTACCTAACTGGGCAATCTTAGGACAGGGTCTAGGAGTTGATTGAATAGTGTTCTTTCTTATGGCTCAGTTCAATTTTACTTAATTATCATATATGCTGTTTCCATATGGAAGAAAGCTGGCATGAATAGAGCAAAGACTAAATTACCCTTACAGGGCTTTTTCTTTGCACATGAAAATTTATGTTTCTGGCTTACTCCATCAATGTTCCTTGGAAGTAATGCAGTTGGCCCAGGTTGGGTCACTTCATAACCTTGAACTAATTACTGTGACCAGGAGAGAGAATACTCTCATTTGCCAGGTCAGAGTCAGGTGCCGGCACTGAGAACCAGGTGAAGGTAAAGGTGGGATCAGCCTCCACTGAACCACATTTAAAAAAAAAAAAATTTTTTTTAATATTTATTTATTTCTGAGACAGAGACAGAGCATGAGTGGGGGAGGGGCAGAGAGAGAGGAAGACGCAGAATCGGAAGCAGGCTCCAGGCTCCGAGCTGTCAGCACAGAGCCCGATGCGGGGCTCCAACTCACGAAACATGAGATGACGACCTGAGCTGAAGTCGGATGCTTAACTGACTGAGCCACCCAGGCGCCCCTGAACTAACTCGAATTTAAATAAAAATTTGAAAAAAAAAAAAAAAAAAAAAAAAAAAGGAGGAACTAGATAGGTTCTGACCAGGGACATGGGAAGGTATTGCTGAATTGTACCTAGAGCCCCCACAATTTAGTTGTGGGGGGCGGCAAAGTTAGGTTGTACTAACACTTGCACTTACTTGTACTGACCCACATATTTAGTATTTCAGATGCTTTTTATTCCTTTTTGAAGATCCGGGTTTCCATCTGCAAGTATTAGCTTTCTGCCTCCAGAACGCCCTTTAACGTTCCTTGCAGTGGCGGTCTGCCTGATGACACATCCTTTAACTGAAGGTGCGTTTTTTGGCCTTCATTTTAGGGGGATAGTTTCACTGCACGTGGAATTCTTGCGTCACAGTTTTGTTTTTTTTCTTTTAGCACGTTAAGGGTGGTGTTCCTTGTTTTTGGCTTTCCGTTTGTTTCTATTGAGAAGTCAGTCGTCCATTATATTATTTGTCTCTGGTGTATATGTGTTGTTTTTCTCTGGCAGTTCCAAGATTTTCCTTTTTTATCCTTTTCAGTTTTGCTGTGAGTGGGGTGTGTGTGTGTGTGTGTGTGTACTTATCCTGATTAGAGTTTGCCAAACTTCTAGAATCTGTAATTCAATCTTGTTCATCAAATTATGGAACTTTTTATCTATTATTTTTCAATGGATTTTCAGGCTCCAATTCTATCATTTGATATTATCAAGCAGATCCTTGAGACCCTGCTTATTTTTCCTTTCTCTGTTCTTATATTGCGTGATTATCTCTTGACCCGTCTGCCTGTTCACCGACTCTTCTGCTGCTATCTCTAATTGCTATTAAGTCCATCTATGAGTTGTTCATTTCATCCATTGTACTTTTAGTTCTAGGATTTCTATGTTTTATACTATCCACTTCTTTAAAAAAAACTTTTTTTTTTTTAATGTTTAAACATTTATTTATTATTAAGAGACAGAGAGAGACAGAGCAGGAGCAGGGGAGGGGCAGAGGGAGGAGGAGACACAGAATCCGAAACAGGCTCCAGGCTCTGAGCTGTCAGCATGGAGCCCGATGCGGGGCTCGAACTCACAAACCGAGAGATCATGACCTGAGCCGAAGTTGGACACTTAACCGACTGAGCCACCCAGGTGCCCCTTTAAAAAAAACTTTTTAAAATGTTTATTTTTGAGGGAGAGAGAGAGACAGAGTGCAAACCTGGGAGGAGCAGAGAGAGAGAGAGAGAGACACAGAATCCCAAGCAGGCTCCAGGCTCCGAGCTGTCAGCACAGAGCCTGACACAGGGTCTGAACTCACAAACTGCAGGAACATGACCTTGAGCCAAAGTCGGCTGCTTAACCAACTGAGCCACCCACGCGCTCCTCCGCTATCTGTTTCTTTGCTGAGGCTTACTGCACACAAAAACTGCTCTTGAGGGCACCAGCTGTGCACATTGTATTCAGAAACTGGCTCTTTGCCGAGATCCCAGCCATTCTATTGTCAGATTTGGTCTATCTCTGGACTTCCTGTTAGGATAAAAAAAAAAAAAAAATAAGACCCAGTTAATTATTAGAGACATTGTAAGTTGAGTTTTTATTATGCCGACCTTCTTGCTCTACATAACTTTCAGATACAGACTATTCATTTCTGAGGTCCAGCATATCATAATACCTACCCTGTTAAGCACTGTGGAGTTCAGAGGCAGGACATAAGAAATCCCAGAAGCCCCTAGTTCTACTCCTAGGCTTAGCTATGGTCCCCTCTCCAGCATCTCACCCAAGAGCTTTAGTCTCTATTTGAATAGCTCCAGGAACGGGAAGTACGATGCCTTGATAAATCTTTTTTATTTTTGGACGACTCCAGAGGTTAGAAAGGTCTTTCTTAGATTAGGCTGAAATATGCTTTCCTGCCTTTTTTTCTCCAATTTTCTCCATTTTTTCTTAGGACCCACACTCTGCAGCAGTGGCTTTGGAGTCCTGGTTTTTTCCTTCTCTGGGTTTAGCACATTCTCTCACTTGGCACTGCTGTGTATGTGACATTGAGCAGACCCTTCTTGATGTATAGTGTTTAGAATTGAACACAGCACTCCCTGTGTGATCTGAGAAGCCCGATCTAGAGCCAACCCCGCTCTCTCAGGCTGTGACCTCTGTCTGCCATTGCTTGTTTTCAACAGTGTATTCATTGAATCCCACCTTGTCCTTCTTTCCTGCCTCAGATCTTTGGCTTGGGAAGTTTAGAAGTGTATACAAACCGAGGAGTTTACTATCTCAGATTTTCTTATGCCAATCCCTTTCCTCATTTCAAATTGTTTTTATGCCAAGTGCTGCTATTATTTCTATGCAGAATTTTTGACACCGAATTCTTAGAAACGATAGATCAACGGCCTGGTTAGAACTGATTCTGTGGAGGCCTTAAAACTGAGGACTGGGAAAAAAGAAAACACTACCTCTTCTATACTCTGAAGCATAACAAACTCAGAAATATTTTTGTTACTTTGTTAAAAAGTCTCTGCTTTTGGATAAAAGGTTCGGCCCTAAGCATGGAAGGATTCTTGCAGATGAATAGTTCTGTTGAAAGACTATGGCATGCATCAGAGTATTTGCCACATTCATTTATGTCCAGAAGAAGTCATAGTAATGTAAAAAAAAATTAAATATGCAAAACTGAAAAGCTACGAAGGAAATAGCGAATTTAACCTGCAAAAGAATGCAGGTGGTGAGAGGCTGGATGGTTATTTGCTTTGCCTATGTCTTCCGGGAGAAATATATTAAATGGGGTAGAGAACCTGCTCAAAGAGTAGACGCTGTTGAATTTGCCCTGGATTGACTCTCCCTATATTTGGTTAAGAATATGTATTTATCTGTTTCAGCCATCCCTCTTAGTTCATTATTGTTCAGGTCCTTCAGGAAATGAGATCTTCCCAAGGAAGGATCTAATGACCACATTCAGTAAAGGGAAAGTAATAGAATTTTTGCTGACTGTTTTTTTTTCCCCCTTTCACCATTAATGCTTCCTTATGATCGTAATGAAAACCCTGAAATATTAACTCGATTAAATGTTTTATAGTGAGAAGGAATTACCATTTTATAGAAGTTGAATTTCTGGCCCAACAGGGTTTTAGTGGGTTGGCGAAAGTAAGAGAGGTGGTAAAAGAATCAATGAACGAAACACAAATCTCAAGGCGAGGACATTGGAGGGATTTTTAACAGTCATATTTTGTTCTGATTAACTCTCTTCTTCCCAGAAGCAAAAAGGATGTCCTTTGCTGGGGCAGTGCAGCGAGGACAATCTGTCATCTTTAATAATGCCACTTTTAATAAGAAAGCCATTTTCAGGCTCTTTTGTTTTAATTAGATGTTGGGTAGCTATCATCATATCTCATTCTATTCTTCCTTCAAGAGCTCGTATATCACAGCTTTTGTGGAAGTAGAAGTCTTATTTCATAGACAACTGTCTAAAGTCGTTCTGGCTAAAGCATGTAACTTTTATATATTATTCATTAAAGGAAGAATTTTTTATTTTTATTTTTTTTGTGGTATGAGTGAGCCTGCCCACCAGAGCAGATCAAGGGTGTGACTAGACCTGTATTGACCTGGCCAGTCATAAGCATTTTGGATTTATTTTGGTAGACATCAGAAGGCTTCACTAGCTGGAGGAAGGGAAAGGCTATAGGTTTCCTCCCCTACAGCCTTGCAACCATGTGGTGTCATAACTTCATACTCAAGTCTTTCCCTCAGGCAAGCAATTGTCCGCAGGCAGCCAGAAACCGACCACTGGCTCTCCCTGCTCTTTCGGTAGTGAGGTCCCATTCTCTGTCCTTCGGTCTCTGCCTTTCGTGGTGGCAGACCCCCTGGTAGCAAGTTCTCTGTGCGAAACGTTCTCTGGAGGCAGATTCAAAGCTACTCCAACAGCAGGATTCAGCAACTCCTCACGTTGGAATAAGGTGACGGAATCCTTCCCGCAGCTGTGGCATTCAGGACGGAATTGGAGGCCAAGGACACCGCTGGGAGAGGTGTCAGGCTGCTGGGCTGGCCAGATTCCTATAGCTAATCCGCTGCAGTTGAATAGCACTCATTTCACCCATGAAATATCATGTCTTTATTTTTTAAGCTTATTTGCTATTCTGTGAGAGAGGGAGGGAGCAGGGGAGGGGCAGAGAGAAGGGGAGAGAGAGAGAATCCCGTGTAGGCTCATCACTGACAGCACAGAGTGTGATGCAGAGCCCAAACCCATGAACCGTGAGATCATGACCTGAGCTGAAACCAGGAGGTGGATGCTTAACCGACTGAGCCTCTCAGGTGTCCCCATGAAATATGGTTTCTGACATTCCTTATGCAGATATGTAAGCCTATAGGGCTGGCCTAGATAAAGATAGTTCAAGTGTTTGTGGTTCAAACGCTAGGTAACCATCGTGGGTTATTTATGAATCGGGCCACTTAAATATTAGCCAGTTTTCAGTCTATCTGTCTGCCTATCATGTATCTATCCTCGTTTATCTATCCTCTGTCATTATCAAAAACATAATCGTCGGGGCGCCTGGGTGGCGCAGTCGGTTAAGCGTCCGACTTCAGCCAGGTCACGATCTCGCGGTCCTTGAGTTCGAGCCCCGCGTCGGGCTCTGGGCTGATGGCTCGGAGCCTGGAGCCTGTTTCCGATTCTGTGTCTCCCTCTCTCTCTGCCCCTCCCCGTTCATGCTCTGTCTCTCTCTGTCCCAAAAATAAATAAACGTTGAAAAAAAACAAAAAAACCAAAACCAAAACAAAAACAAAAAACAAAAACATAATCGTCATGATCAGGATCATCAAATCTAGCCATCTATCTATAACTCACACTGTGTATAGACTAAATTATAGGTAATATAACATTAAGATCCATAAGATATTAAATCACCATGAAGCTTCTACTTCCCTCTTGTTTTCATTGCTTTTCCACCCTCCCTCCCTTCCTCTTCCTCCCCCCCTCCTCTCTCCCTTTTTCCTTCCTTCCATTTTTCCCTCTTTTCTTTCTCCAAATCTCTCTCTCTTTCAACAAGTGTTCATTGAACGAATTCTTGGAGAGTCAGAAGACCTGGGTTGGAAACCAACCATTATTTCTTTATTAGTATTAGGGTGACCATTGGTCCTGATTTGCCTGTGGTTGAGGGGTTCTCCAGGACCTGAAACTTCCTGTATTAAAATGAGAATAGTCCCAGACAATCTGGGATGGATGGTTACCCTACTTCTAACCCTGCATTATTTCACTTCTATAGCTCAGGTCTCTTACCTTTAAAACAGGATGTGATAATACCTACCTAATAATGTTGTGACGAGAAACTAGTAAGCGTTTATATAAAGTGTGTGAAACATGATGTCAAATGTAGAGGACACTCACTGCATTTCCTTGGCCTCAGCTTTTCCCCAAGGAAAAGACTTGCTGGTTGGATGAATAATTTGATAGGCATTTAAAGTAGAGATAAAACAACCTGGAGGCATGTGCGAGGGGAAAAAGATGACACGTGAACTGTTCCCTAAGGGGGATTGGGTGGGGTGGCCACCTGGCTTTGTCTTGCTGGGTGAACTTCATGCTAGGGGTCTGGATAAGAGGACAATTTCTGGAGGCTCTATGCATGAAGAGCCTCATGTCCCGAGAAATGAGATGCCTCGTGTGGAAGTGGATGAAGCCTTACACGACGCATGATGTATTTTTCCATCTTCCTGTGAAAGTCTTCCTAAAGAACATACATCGTGCCCTTGTGTATTTGCGGTTACATCTTATTTTGGTGGCGATGGAGAACTGAGTGTCGCATCAAGAGAGGCACAAGACAAGAGGCTGCCCTCTGAAGGATAACAACAGTGCCTACCTCACAGGTGCATTGTGAGGATCACATGACCTTTTGTGTATGTGATACGCTGGCTAGAGAAAACCCACTAAAACAGTGCCTGGTACATTTTGAATACTCTGTAAGTGTTATTATTATTTTTTGTTTCATTATTAATTAATTAATTAATTAATTATTATTATCAAATAGCCTGCTCTCAATGAACACTAACTTCCTTTTCCCTCCTCTTGGGCCTTGCTCCCACCTTCTGCACATCCCTGTTTTTAATTCTTTCTCAATATTGGATTAAAATCTAGATGCTGTTTTTGCAGGAACCTCAAAAATCCTGGGGAATGTTACCCTTGTCTGTGTTGGAGACACTGCCTCTCCTTGGCTCAGCAGGGTCCTGACAAAGTCTTTCTCCCGTGGGGACAAAGCTGATTATTTTCAGAGGCCCCATTTTCACTTTTTCAGAATTCCCCAGGCTGGGTCTCAGACATGGTGGAATCTCCTATATTTTTATAACTGCTTGGTTCTTTTTTTCCCTCTAAATTGGAGGAGAGGAAGTAAAAATAAATTTGGTAAAGACATTCCAGCCGACATGTAGAGCAGGAAAAATAAGTAATTTTTGGTAGTTATTGGTGTCCTGGATAGAAGCTAAGTCTTTTGACCTCCAAGATCTCATAGGTCAAGCATCCACATCTCAGAGCCTCATGAATAATTGAAGTAATTACAGAGATAGTTCTGTTCGAAATCCCTCTTGATTTATTCAGCTTCTGGTTGCCTCACTTCTGGGTTATTCATTCAGAACTGCTTCTAGATAAAAATGACAGCTTCAATTACCCAAACCCCAGATCTGTGTATTATTGCTTATAAATTTGAGTAATTTAAAGGGTGGCTCTTTCAGTCAAACCCAGAATATATTGTGATCACATAGGAATCTCAAATGTTTTTATATCCTACCCCAAACTCCCCTTGTATAATGGCTAAGTTGTCACTAGACAGTTCCAGGATGCTACCATTAAAAGCTTAAATGATGGTGAGTGAATCATACCCAATCAACAATGCAAGGTCAAGCTAGACTTTATATGGGACCTTTATTAGCCTTGGTAGAAAGGACCTCCAGGGACAGAAGGCACAAACATTATTTGGAAAAAAAATTAACTTTTCTTAGAAAAGGAATCTATCTGAACAATGACAACTACTGGATACTTTTTTTTTTAAATAGCTATGTAACACAAAAGCTAAAGCATTCTTGCATAGGATTGGATGAGGTTATCTATCCATTCATGTTTTTCAGTGTTTAATGTAGATGAAGTATTTTGGAGGTAATAAAAATGCTCTTTAAATATTAAACCTAATTCAGCAGTCAGAATAGTTTTCTTCTGCTGTGTTGAAAATCCACCTGGCCATTCATGCATGCCTAAAGTCAGAATTTGTGACATCCCAGAGAAATATGGAAACACGGAAGGATCTGTTAAGCGTTTCCTTATGCTTGTATACAACAATAACAGAAATAAGCATTTTTATACTTTTAGTTATATAAAGTTATATGAAAAATGGGGCTCATCTTCTTCACGTATAGAAAAGGATCTATACTCAAACAAAATATTTGTTATTCTCAACCACTTTCTTTTTTTAAGAAAAATTTTAATGTTTATTTATTTTTGGAGAAAGAGTACAAACAGGGGAGGGGCAGAGAGAGGGGGAGACGCAGAATCCGAAGCAGGCTCCAGGCTCCTAGCTGCCAGCACAAAGTCTGATGTGGGGCTTGAACCCACGACGCATGAGATCATGACCTGAATCCCTTAATGGACTGAGCCACGCAGGCGCCCCTCAACCACTTTCTAATAAAGTCATCCTAGCAGGTTTGTCTTACACAATCGTTCTAATGCTTCTCTCTCTCTCTTTATTTATTTTTAATTAACTATTTAATTTTATACTTTAGTTAACATATAGTGCAATATTGGTTCAGGAGTAGAATTCAGTGATAGTGATTCATCACCTGCATACAACACCCAGTGTTCATCACAAGTGGCCTCCTTAATGCTCATCGCCCATCTAGCCCATCCCCCACCCATCTTCCTCCATCAACCTTCAGTTTGCTCTCTATCATTAAGAGTAGTCTCTGGTGGTTTGTTTCCTTCTCTTCCTCCCCCCTTCCCATATGTTCATCTGGTTTGTTTCTTAAATTCTACGTATGAGTGAAATCATATGGCATTTGTCTTTCTCTGATTGACTTATTTTGCTTGGCATAGTATACTCTAGCTCCATGCACATCGTTGCAATCTCTCTCTTTTTAAATTATTACTTGATTTCTTAGAGAAGTTTTAGGTTCACAGCAAAACGGGGGCAAAAGTCCAGAGAGTTTCTACAAACCGCTACGTGTATATCTGCATAGCTTCTCTTATTCCCAGAATTTCCCACCACAGTAACACATTGATTACAATTGATGAGCCTACAGTGACACATCTTAATCACCCAAAGTCCATAGTTTACATTAGAGTTCACTCTTAATGTTGTGAATTCTATGGGTTTGGACCAATGTATGATGACACGTACTCACTATTAAAGTATCATACGTAATTTTTTCACTGCTCTAGAAATCCCCTGTGCTCAGCCTATTCAACCCTCCCCATACCCCAGCAAGAAGTTTTGCCTTTTCCAGAATGTCATACAGTAGTTTAAGTCATATGGTGTGTAGACTTTTCAGATTGACTTCTTTCACTTAGTAATATGCACTTAGTGTTTCTCCATGTCTTTTTATGGCATGATAGCTCATTTGTTTTTAGCAATGAATAATATTTCATTGTCTGGACATACCACAGTTTATCTATTCACCCATCGATAGGCATCTTGGTTGCTTCCACGTTTTGACGATTATGAATAAAGCTGTTACAAACCGCTGTGTGCAGGTTTTGGTGTAAACATAAGTTTCCAACTCCTCTGGGTAAATAGCAAGGAGCACAATCACTGGATTGTATGGTGGGGGTATATTTAGCTTTGTAAGAAACTGCCAAGCTGTCTTCCACAGTGGTTGTACCATTTTGCGTTTCTACCAGCGATGAATGAAAGTTCCTGTCGATCTGCATTCTCAGCAGTATATGGTGTTGTCCGTGCCATTTTAATAAGTGTGGAGTAGTACCTCGTTGTTTTAATTTACATTTCCCTGAGGACTTACGATGTGGAGCATCTTTCCGTACATTTGTTTGTCATCTGTCTGTCTTCTTCGGGGGAAGTCTTTTGCCCATTTGCAAATGGGATTTTTGTTTTCTTTTCTTTCCTTTTTTTTTTTTTTTTTCAGTTTTTATTTTTTAAGTGTTTATTTTTGAGAAAGCAGTTTTTAAATTTAAGCAGTTTTAAATTTAATCAGTTACAAAGTCCAGCTTAATAGTTACTTCTTTCAGGGATCAACCTTTGGTATTGTATCTAGAAAGTTATTCCCTTAGCCAAGATTACTGATACTATCTTCTGGTAATTAGTTTTACATTTGACATTTGAGTTTGGGATCCATTTTGAGTTACTTTTTGTAAAAGGTCTATGTCTAGATTCATTTTGTTCCATGTGACTATCCAGTTGTCCCACTTGTTGAAAAGATGATTTTTGCTCCAATATGTTGCTTTTGCCCCTTTGTCAAAGATCAGTTGACTGTATTTACGTGGCTTTATTTATAGGCTCCGTATTCTGTTCCGCTGATCTGTTTGCCTCTTTCTTTTGCCAATGGTGTCTCTTTTTTTGTTGTTAAAAACACATTTTGGTTTGATACACCTCCTCCTAAAAAGGCAAACAACTTGTGAGTGATGAAATTTTACTTGCTATGGAAAACTAAAGATCTAGTAAAAAAAACTGGAAGACAAAAATGTGTTTGGGGGACTATCTTTCATGTCTGTAAGCAACGTGATTTTATCAAGGGCTCCATCATCAATATTGATACAAATGAAACACAACAGATTGATTTCCCTGATAATTCAGTCTGAGAATTATATAAATATTTCTA
Source organism: Leopardus geoffroyi (assembly GCF_018350155.1). Classification (NCBI taxonomy): domain Eukaryota; kingdom Metazoa; phylum Chordata; class Mammalia; order Carnivora; family Felidae; genus Leopardus; species Leopardus geoffroyi. The sequence goes on along the minus strand of NC_059328.1, from coordinate 206,102,968 downwards.
TTTCTATTAGGAATCTGCTTAACATGTTGGGGAATACTAAAAGCTATAAGCATCAAGAGAATGAGAAGACAAGTCATAGACTGGGAGATAATATTTACAAAAGACACATCTGATAAAGGACTAGTATCCAAAATATACAAAGAACTCTTAGAACTTAACAATAAGAAAATAAACCGCCTGAGTAGAAAAATAACAAAAGACCTGAATAGACATTCCTCACCAGAAAAGATATACAGATAACATACCAACATGTGAAAAGATGCTCAACATCATATGTCATCAAGGAATTGCAAATTAAAATGAGATACCACTCCATTCTGATCAGAATGACTAAAACGCCGAAGGCTGACAACACCGAACACTGGCAAAGATGTGGGGCAACAGGAATGCTCATTCCTTGCTGGTGAGAATGCAAAATGGTGCAGCCACTTTGGAAGACAGTTTGGCAGTTTCTTACAGAACTAAACACATGCTTCCCATGTAATCTAGCAATCGCCCTCTTTGGTATTTACCCAGAGTTGTAGGAAACCGACGGCCACACCAAAACTGTGCATGGTTGTTTACGGCAGCTTTATTCAAAATTGTCAAGATTTAGAAGCAACCGAGGTGTCTTTCAGTAGGTAAAAGGATAAATAAACTGTGATGCATCTAGACAATGGAATATTGCTCAGTGCTAAAAAGAAATGAGCTATTAAGCCATGAAAAGATATGGAGGAAACTTCCATGCATATTCTTAAGTGAAAGAATTCAATCTGAAAAGGCTCCATACTATATGGTTCCAACTAAATGATGCTCTGGAAAAGACAAAGCTATAGAGAGAGTAAAAAGATCCACGGGGACGGTAAAAATGCCAGTGGTACCAGGGGTTAGAGAGAAAGATGAACAGGCAGAGCACAGAAGACTTTTAGGACAAGGCGATTATGCTGTATGATAGTATAATGGTGGATACCTGTCATTCTACATTTGTCCAAACTCATAGAATGTACAACATCAAGAATGAACACTAATAATGTAAACTGTATTGGTGACAACAGTATGTCAGTGTAGATTCACAGACTATAAGAAACGTACCACTGTGGTATGGGATGTTGATAGTGGAGGAAATTGTAGACGCGTGGGGACAGGGGGTATGTGGGAACTCTGTACTTATCCCTCACTTTTGCTGTGTACCTAAAACTGCTCTAAAACAATAAAGTTTACTAATTAGAAAAAGAAAACAACTACTAAGCATAAATTTATTCTAAAATCTTCTTGAGAAAAAAAGAATATATATAGCAAGGGTGTAAATATGTCATAAATTCTATTCATAAGTAAAAACAACATTCTCTTTAGTGAGCTATATTTTGGCTGGCATTATACTGTAAACTTAGGATATTTAATTAATGCTAATTATAACAATATATTGAAAGGAATTTATAAGCAACAAAATATGTCTTATGTCTATATTTCCCCTTTCCCATTCTACTCCTTTTTTCTTCTTTCCTTCTTCTTCCACTTTCTCTTATCCTCATCCTTCTTTCATAATAAAGCTAAACTTTCGGTGTTTTAAAAATGGGAACATGCATGTTTGCATTTTCTAATAAGAAATGAACCCATCCAGGGGCACCTGGGTGGCTCAGTCGGTTGGGCGTCCGACTTTGGCTCAGGCCATAATCTCGCAGTTGGTGGGTTCGAGCCCCGCATCGGGCTCTGTGCTGACAGCTCAGAGTCTGGAGCTTCCTTCAAATTCTGTGTCTCCTCCACTCTCTGCCCCTCCCATGCTCATGCTCTGTCTCGCTCTGTCTCTCAATAATAAATAATAATAATAAAAACGTAAAAAAAAAAAAAAACAAAAAAAGAAATGAGCCCATCCAAAATCTCAGGAGAAAGATCTTGTTGAAGACTTCTCAACCAGAAGTCCATGTAAATATGCATACTTTTCAGAAGGCTCATGCTTTGTGGTTTTTTGTGTTCTTAAAATAAAATGACATGTTGGGAATTGGATACAAATAGCTCATCTAATGAGCAACTCTGTCCTCTCTTGAGTATCATGAGGATAATCAGGGAAGTGACCAATTATCTTGGATTAATGATATACACTGTAAAAAAATGGGTAGTTTTTCAGTGCATATGTGCGCATGTTTGTTGGAAGAGGGGACTATATGTGACCTGACCCAACTTTTCTTATACTTACGCATCTATGCTTTAGACTTTTCAACAGTGTTTTATAAACTGTAAGTTTTGACGTATTAATGGGTCATAAAATCAACTGAGTAGATTGCAACCAGTGCTTTTTTTTTTTTTTTAAAGATTAAATAGAAATTATCAGAATATATGGCCCTTAGGAAGGGTGAGTAATAAACCATGAAACTTTAGTTTCAGGGCTAGTTATTGAGTTAAGGTACACATCATATATATATATATATATATATATATATATATATATATATATATGGCTTGCAAGTAACATAGATTGAGAACCCCTATTTTAGATCTCACTCATGCTGCCCTTTATCCACTAAGAATAAAAAGTAATAACAATGCCATTACCTTGAATGTAGCCAGTTACTCTTTCCTCCTACGGACACCCGGTACTTCATGAATGATATGATATCCTGTCTAGTGACGGTGGTCTTGTAGGCAATGCAGAGAGCAGCTGCCACAGACTGCTGGGAAATGGAAACCCACGAAAGACTCATATGAGGGTGGTGAGTGAGCTTGACCAAAAAGCCTTTAAGTCGCCCCAACTTCTCCTTAATTGCACGTAGCCCTTTTCACCACCTGTCCAAAGTATGTGCTCCATGTTTTAAATAAATCTGGTACAAGGGAGAAATAGCTAAACCCAGCTAGAAGTCATAAAGAAGCCTGGAGATTCAAGTGTACGTAAATATTCTGCTCCAGTAGTTCTCGGGTTTTATTTGTGAAACCTCCAAGGGTGATCATTAATGCTTAAGTGGGTGTTATCTTCGTGACAGGTTAATTTAGCAAGAGAAGAGAAAGACAATTGTGTGACATTCATCAGGCACTGGATTAGAGTGTCCCACAGGGGCTCATCCTGCTCAGCAAAAACTGAGAGATGCTTCAGACAAAGACGATGTCCCCACCCACAATGATGACTGCTTCCCAACTGTTTCAGTAACTCACCACCCAGCGTCAAGCTCTTCTGTGAATATTGGTGTTGACCCCCCAGATGAATGAATGGTTTGCTGCTTAAGAGTTCATGACTTATATTTCATGTGTAGCACTCCCTAATTGGCAAGCTCTGGCACATCTTTAAATAAGTTGCTGGTGGTCACTGGTGAAAGAACACCTTAGGATCAATAAACAATTGGGACTCCATGGTAAGTGCTGAACAGAAGAGAGAGGCAAAGCAAGGGAGTAGTGATACAACCAGTGGACATTCGTTCAGTGTTTGTTACATTCCAGCCACTTGACATGCTAAGAGGTCTGAGCACTTAATTCCACCCTGGCTAGGGGCAGGGGTGGGCGTGTTTCCCTGTACCACCAAGCCATGCTTTGATGCCCGCTGGGTTTCTTACAATTCAACATTCAACTCAATGCAACATTCAACTCAATGCTGACACTATCTACCTAGATGTAGTGTCAGATTCCAAAGGGTAAAGGCTCAGTCCCACAAAATTACCCTTCTCCCTCCCTGCTCGGACAGAAGTTGCATGCCTAGGTTATCACCTGTGCTTCTGGTTGTACATTGGAGGTTCCAAAGACTCTCTCCTTGGGTTAAATTAGTTTGCTAGAGTGAATCACAGAACTCAGAGAAACATTTTGCTCACTATATTACTGGTTTACAGGATATACCCAGAAATAGCCTGATGGAAGAGACACGTAGGGCAACATATGGGGAGGGCTCAGAGTTCCATGCCTTGTCCAGGCATGCCACTCTTCCCAAATCTCCAAGTGTTCAGCAACATGGAAACTCTCTGAACCTAGTCCTTTGGGTTTTTATGGAGACTTCATTACATAGACATGGTTGATTAACTCACTGACCATTGGTGTTGATTCAACTTCTAGCCCCTCTCCCCTCTCTGAAGGTCTAATCACATGTTTGGGTCTCTGGCAACCTGCCCCCATCCTTAGGTAATGTAGGGGGCATTCCAAAGTCACTTGATCCTTTTCACCACTTGGGGAATTCCAAAGGTTTTAGAAACTCTTTAGAATGGGGATGAAGACCAAATATATGTTTCTTATTATAAATTACAATATCACACATGCATTGTCTCCACCCAACCCTTTCGAGTTGCAATCACCACACATGCAATGATCTTTACTTTACAGAGAAGAAAATTGAGACTCAGAGGAGTGAAGTAATTCACTCAAGGTCACCCACTGGCATAGCGGCTAAACTGAGATTCTGGATGTGCCTTGCTCCAGAGCTGAGCAATTACCTCTTTGTGTAAATCAGGCCAGTGACCATGTTCTGTTTGCTGAGGCAGGTGGCATCAGGTCCTGCCAGGAGATCCACTGTTTATCAACATGTGATCTGGGGCAATGTGCTTCTCTTTTTGAGCCCTGGTCTCTTCTGCTAAAGGAAGATAATGATACCTCCGTCATTGATTTGTGAGACTTCATTTGAGCGAGGGACGTGGCAGGAAGTATTGAGTCCGTGTCTGGCACACAGACAAGCCGGTAGGTTGGTTTCTCCCTAGAGCCAGTGTTTCTTAACCTGAAGTCTGTCAGTCGGTAGTTACAGACTGCAGACCATGTCCAGGCTCATCCAGAGACTTGCTGGGTGGAGATGTATATTGCGTGATGCACTAGCTTATCCACTGGCAGCAGTAGACCCTTGGGGGTGGGCTGTGGACCCGATGCACCTCTCACTTTGCTGCTGAGGACTCCCAAGCCTGAGTGCACAGCTTATAGACACGGGCCTGACTCGGGGAAGCCCTCCTTTCACAGCTGCTATTTTCCTGCTGTGATTGTTCAATGTCCCCTTCCCTACATCTTCAGAGAGCGAGGGAAGTGGGGACTTAGCTCTAATGCACTATGAGTAAAAAAACACCCCTCTGTTGCCTCCTGTCGACTGTATAGCAACACTCACCATCTGTTTTATGATGCTCCAGCCAGGTATGATTTCCTCTGTTCCGTGAATACCCCGGGTTCTCTCCTCCTAGCATTTACACCTGGTCTTCCTTCCCTAAGAAGCTCTTTTCTTTTCCTGGCTTTTTACATTCTTGGCTCTTCTCATCCTATAGATCCCACCGGGACACCTTCCTGACAGCTTCTTCTATGGGGGCAGGGTCTCTCAAGTGTTACTCCCTGGGAACTCCCTTTTTTTACCTCTTTATTTACTTCTTTAAAAGTAAAACATTTATTGATTCAGTTTTGAGAGGGTGGGGAAGGGGCAGAGAGAGAGGGAGAGAGAGAAAATCCCAAACAGGTTCCGCCCTGTCGGCACAGAGACAGAGCCCGATGCCGGGCTCAGACTCACAAACCACGAAATCATGACCTGAGCCAAAAGCAAGAGTAGAACGCTTGACTGAGCCACCCAGGTGCTCCTTTCTTTCTTTACTTTTAATAATATTTGAAGTTGTAACATAGACCCTATGAGGCTATTTTGGTTTTGTTTGCATGTTTGTTTGTTTTTTTTTGTTTTCTGTTTCGCTCACAGTCTCTAGTGCTGAGGACAGAATTTGATAGTTGGTATTTGTTGAGTGAATAAATGAATGCATACATTGGGTCACTAGACATTACTTATCTTCTTTTGTTGGAGTGTAAGCTCCTTAAAAGCAGGACCTCATCTGTCCAGTTTGCTGCTGACCCCCAGGGTCTAAAAAAGTACCTAGCATGACACAGGGACATAATAAATAGTTCTAACAAATCAACTAAACTCGAGCTCTACACCTACCAGGCCTGATGCTCATATTACCAGGGTCCAGGGAGGAAGTAGAAATGAACACCCATATACCATATTGAGTAATTAAGTTAATATATTAAATAAAATGCATTCTGTTCTCCTACCTTGATAGATAATCTTTTGTAAAAACCTAGGGAAACAGAGTTTTGGATTCTAAGACTCCCTAGAGTCCATAAATTGCAAATGCAACGGCACGGGCAGATTTGGCCCTGGCTGGCCGTCCATGTGGATGGCTCACGCTCTCCTCCTCCCGCCCTCTGGTCCATCTCACACTTTGAGGATATTAAATAAGCACATGTTTGGACACTTCCGGCCATATATTCAAATTGTCTGTGTCTCTCTTGCCAACAGTTACCCCCTGGTTGGCCCTCAGGCCTGAAGGTCTACCCACGGAAGGAGGGACCCCAGAAAGAAGCCTTGTACAGGCCTTGCAAGTAGACTTGGGGCAGCATTTGAGCAGCAAACTCCAGAATACTGGGGCACGGCTCGGTGGGGGTGGGGGTGGCTCCAGGCTCTGAGCAGGCACGATGGTGCACTCTCTATGCTAGGCCGATGGGGCACAGCTGGAAGAGGGCAGAACAAGACCATCCGGGGTTCATGGCCTTGATCCCCAGGCAGGAGTGGATGTGAAGACAGGGAATGAGCTGATCTGAACGTAAGCAGGCACAGACAACGGACGGGCAGGAAGAAAGAGAAGAGTTATCTGGAACAGGTGTATGGATCACTTGGTGGCCGTGCCAGTCTCCCTGGATGGTGTGATCCCTGCCTCCTGCTGGAAGACGCTTGGGAGGGAAGCTCATGCTTGGAAGCAGACAGAGGCAGGATGGCATGGTTGGGCCCAGAGCACAGTTTCACTGATGCCCTCCAAATCAAACCAAATAGGTTAATCCTGCTGGTGAATCTGCTTTATTTCTCAGTAAAATAAAACTGACGTGAACAAGTATTTTCGCAATGGCGTACAGCGAAAACTTGAGTGGGAAAAGCCCACGTCCAGAATAACCTGGGCTATTAAATGTAACACCGAGAAGAGATATCCTTAAATGAACTCGTGGAGGCCCATATGACCTTTGAGCTTATTCAGGACACTTTGTCAGACAGCTGAATTCCATGAAGGAGTTTCCATCTTTGAGCGCCTTCCCAGCGCAAACACATGTTGAGCCCTGGGGCCCCAAAGACGCACAGTTTAGGAGCCCAGCCCTTGAGGAACATGCCGATTTTGAGATGATCAAAACGAAGGTGTGTTGCATGCTTTTTTAAACACATGCTCGTAGCCTGTGCTATTTATTAATTATTTTATAAGTAAAATCTTGAAAACATTTTCCTTGGCCCCCTAAAAGCTTTTCAGTGAAAATGAACAGGTGGGAGATTTCATTAAAAGAAATAATTGTACTCTTTAAATCAAAATTCTACCAATGCAAATATTGAGCCTCTTTCATTTTCATTAATTTGACTGAAAGGGTCTTAAAAAATGCATTACGGTTCCACAGTGTTTCACTCTAATTGTAATTTATGTTTCTTTTCTCCTCTCACCTTTATCGTTCAGGCTCTCTTTTTCACTCTTTATTTCCATTTTACCTCTGAGCAGTGTACATATCATCACCTTTCTCAGTAACAGGGGTTGCGATAGTCAATAATTATGTGATTTTAAAAAATGATAAGTTCTTCTAATTGCTTTGGCTAATAAAATGACACAGAGCTGATAAGCCTGAGACAGGCTGCTTAATTGCCTTTGCTAAAGATAGAGTTGGCTGGCATTGCTTATAGTCTTTTAGCTTTGAGGAGGCAATCCAAGTGTTGGAGAAAATGACTCCGAAATCTTGAGGAAAAATGGCTCTTAGGTTGTCTTCTTGTTGGTAGGAGAAAGATATAAGAGTGTCTTAAATACAACTCTGTTGAATAATCCCATAGTTTCATAAAAATCGTTCTTTTCTAAAAGATAGTAAAGTAGAGCCACAGAAGAAAAAGATAAATCATGGGGTGCCTGGGCAGCTCAGTTGGTTGGGCGTCCAACTTCGGCTGAGGTCATGATCTCCCCGTTCATGGGTTCGAGCTCCGTGTCTGGCTCTGGGCTGACAGCTCAGAGCCTGGAGCCTGCTTGGGATTCTGTGTCTCCCTCTCTCTCTCTGACCCTCTCCCGCTCACACTCTGTCTCTCTCTCTCTCTCAAAAATAAACAAACATCGGGGCGCCTGGGTGGCGCAGTCGGTTAAGCATCCGACTTCAGCCAGGTCACGATCTCGCGGTCCGTGAGTTCGAGCCCCGCGTCAGGCTCTGGGCTGATGGCTCAGAGCCTGGAGCCTGTTTCCGATTCTGTGTCTCCCTCTCTCTCTGCCCCTCCCCCGTTCATGCTCTGTCTCTCTCTGTCTCAAAAATAAATAAACGTTGAAAAAAAATAAATAAAAAAATAAACAAACATTAAAAAAATAAAAAAAAATAAATCAGATATGATGAAAAAATTAAAAAAATTTAAGAACACACCATCCAGAAAGTGAAAAGGCAACCCACAGAATGGGAGAAAATGCTGGTGAAGCATATAACTGGTAAGGGACTTGTACCTAGAATCCATAAATGAGTCTTTAACTCGACAATAAAAAGACAACTAGTCACATTTTAAAACAGGCACAGGAGACAGACATTTCTCCAAATGGAGGAATAAATACTTCTCCCAAGCAGATGTGCAAGTGGACTGTTAGTGCTTGAAAAGATACTCGGTATCCGTAGCCACCAGGGAAACACAAATCAGAACCACAACGAGATACCAGTTCACACCCACCAGGAGAGCTGGAATCCAAAGGACGGACAGTAACAGGAGTTGATGGGGATGTGGGAAGATCAGTCTATGCTTACACACAGCTGAAGACCATGAAAACGGGGCAGCTGCTTTGGGAAACAGCTGGGCAGTTCCTCAGTGATTAAGTACAGGACTTAAGGTGTCCAGGTATATTGCCAAGAGAAATGCAGATGTATTTGTACACGAATGTTCATACCAGCGTCGTTCATAATAGCCAAAAAAGTGGAAACCACGCAGATGTCGATCAATGGATGAATGGAGAAACGAAATGTCGTTTGTGCTTGCAAGGGAACGTTGCCTGATGTTAGAAAGGAATGGAGTACGGATGCATGTGGCAACACGGATGGGCTTTGAAAACATTATGCTAAGACAAAGAAGCTAGTCACAGACGGTCACGTGTTGTATGATTCTGATTATATGAAATGTCCAGAATCGGTAGTAAAGATTAGTGTTTGTCTAGGGCTGAGGTGGTTGGGAAGAAATTAACAGTGACTAGTCATGGGTAATGGGTTTCTTTTTGGAGTATGGAAATGTTCTAGAATTAGATACTGGTGATGAGATACACAACTCAGTGAAAATACAAAAAAAAAAAAAAAAAACGTTAAATGAATGAAGTTTTGTAAATGAAATGGACTAATTGTATGGTATGTAGAGTATATCTCAAAGCTATAAGGGGCACCTGGGTGGCTCACTCATTTGAGCTAGCTTCTATTGATTTCCATTCAGGTCATGATCCCAGGGTCCTGGGATTGAGCCCTGTGTCCAGCTCTGAGCTGAACATGGAACCTGCTTGAGATTCTCTCTCTCTCCCTCTGTCCCTCTTCCCTGCTTGCTCTCTTTCTCTTTCTCTCTCTCTCTCTCTCTCTAAAAGAAAAAAAAATGTTATAAAATAAGATAATGATTGTCTCTTAAAATTTTGTTAACTTTTATTTTTGTGTTTCAGAGCCTCCTTGGAGCTTTCTAAGGTAACAAATGCTCTTTTAACAAGCTAGCTTGAAAGAGATAGTTTTACTGTTTCTACTATATTATACGTGTATAATTTCATCCTTTGCTTTTCTCCTCAATAGTAAAATTTAACCACATCCATTTTATGATAAGCTGTCTAGAGCAACCATAATTTTAAGGGGATGGCTTTTTTAGTTTTTTTTTAATGCTACCTGAGTATTTAATGGGAGTACTTAATCCGTTTGGTTCTTAGGAGTTCTAGGAAGAATTTAAATTTGAATCTACCCAAATTCTCCCATCTGCTTTGTCCCTCCCCTGTCCAAGCTCCCAGTATTTGCTTCCCGTTCAGATTAGCCCCCTAAAAGGCCTCCCCACATCCTGGCCTCAGTCCTGTCTACCCTTCACACTGAAGCTAGACATTTCCGAAAATGCAAATAGAATCAGGTCGCTCCCCAGTCATAAAACTCTTCAATGCCTCTCGGCTGTTCTCAAGCTAAAGATGAGATCGTGGTCCACCAGGCTGTGCAGAGTGTGGCCTTGTGTACCTTTGCCAGACCATCGCCCACTCTCCTCGCCCACTCCAGCCAGGAGCCTCCCTGTTCCCAGGAAACACACACTTGGGCCCCAGAGGCCCTGTCGCTTGTGGCTCCTACCCCCGCACCTCCAGGCTGCTGGCCGTCTCCCACCGTGTGTCAGATCTCAGCACTGTCTACGTTTGGCTTCCTTATCTTAATTTACAAGTGCACATTCATTACTGAAGGGAAAGCAGGTGTTACGAGTCAGGTGTTGGACTCCAACCATCGCATCGCACTGTCCGCCAAGTACATCGCAGGACTTCCAGCACAGTAGAAGACTACAGGGAGGGCCACGACTGGCTCGGTGTCGGGGGGAAGGGAAGGTCTCCCTCAATGGGGATGACATTCTGACAGGGTTCAGGAGGGTAGGTTTAGCCAGCAACGTCTGGAGTTGGGCGATCATCTGCCAAGACACAAAGGCATAAAAATCTCGTGTTTAGGGAAAAGCAGGACTTCATTGTGGCTGCCACATGGACCCTGAGACAAGTGGTGAGTGCTGGGTGAGACAGGAAACAGGGCAGGGATGCTTCTGGAAGGTCAGGCTGGTCCCATGTTGCAAACAGCCGTGGGGGCAATGGAAAGTCCCTGAGGATTTCTAACAGGAAAATGGTTTCAGTGGGCTTTTGTGCTAGGAGGATGACCTTGGGAGAAGGGTAAAGGACAGGACAAAGGAAAGAGCCCTAAAGCAGGGAGACTGATCCAACAGGAGAACAGTCCAGAAGCAGGTGGCCGTGTTCTGAGGCCCCAGAACGGCTTACTGGGAGGCCAGGCAGTCAGGGCTCGGCAATCCAACAGCCAAGTGATTCCAGCTTCCGAGAGCAAGCCAGACCTCTGGGCAGGCATCCAAGTGCCTTTTAGTCATCCTATGAATAACAGAAGGGAAAAGGCCTCCTGTTCTTGTTAGGTTTTGAGAAATGTCTATCTGGCTTCTAAAGAGGGTTCTACTTGCAGACAAGGGTTAAATTCTGTGATTCGATTCCCCTCGTCATCTTATCTCTTTCCAAGAACACTATAAACAAAGAGACAGAATTAATCAGTATTAAAACTATACAGATGTTCTTTCATAGCATCCTTGTTGGTCATTATCATAATGACTTAAAAAACACGAATGTGTATATAGGTATATTCATATATGTATATAATTAGTTCAAAAGAGTCCAAACCACAAGGTGAAGCATGAAATATTTTCTCTGCCCCTAATAATTGCCTCTGCTCGCTTTTGTAAAATCCAGCCTTTCTCCCTGGGTGGAAGGTACCTCGAAGTCCAAATTAGTATGATTCGATACGTCTAATCCTATTCGGTTATTAAAAGTCTGTTCTCGGGGGGCGCCTGGGTGGCGCAGTCGGTTAAGCGTCCGACTTCAGCCAGGTCACAATCTCGCGGTCCGGGAGTTCGAGCCCCACGTCAGGCTCTGGGCTGATGGCTCAGAGCCTGGAGCCTGTTTCCGATTCTGTGTCTCCCTCTCTCTCTGCCCCTCCCCCGTTCATGCTCTGTCTCTCTCTGTCCCAAAAATAAATAAACGTTGGAAAAAAAAAAATTAAAAAAAAAAAAAAAAGTCTGTTCTTGGATATTAAAACTTGCTTCTAGTCAACCTACAACACTTTCCCCTGCTTTAGCAGCGAAGGCCAGCTTTGTGGTTACAGCAGCCAGCCTGGGAGTGAAGATGGCGAGTGGTCTCTTGCTTCTTGCTCCCCCTGCCCCTTCTTTTTCTTCTCTGGTGTTGGGGAGGAAAGAAGGGAAGGGGATGGTGATCGCCGCTAATATGACTCATGCTTCTGAGTCCATAGGCTCATGGTGGATTGGTGCAGGTCCCGAGAGATTCATGGAAGAGAAACTCAGCTTCTATCAGTTTCTCTGGGTTTTGGTGGTGGCTCGTCAAGCTCAGCCTATCCTTCCTCTGAAGCCTGTGTTGGCCGCCCTCTCTGCTTCACTCGATTCTTTGGCCCAGGTTGTGGTGGTTCTCGTCAAGGGTACCCCATTTGTCCAGTTCTGGAGATTAGAGCTGTCACCTGTGAATTGGGGTTTGACAAACTGATCCCGGATCCCTCGTACCCCAACACCATCTTGCCCCGTGCTCTTCCCCTCTCTTCCATTGTACCAGGACTGGAGATCTAAGCCTGGTGTTGAGTAAATGTCCAATCAAGTAGAAAAATGCTAAGTCCTCTTCTTGTAGATACACGTGAGAATTAGTAGTGATGTTTGTGGGTACTCCCTTCCCTGGCACTGGGGAGGGAAGTATCCTCACCCACTTGAGGGGGAAAGGAAGTCTTGCTTCATGAATTGCTGTCTTTTGCCAGATTTGTGGCATTTGTCTGCTAGCTTTCATGGTAAAACTGTCAGCTGGGTCAGCATCCCTCACTCCATGGCAGGTGGGAATCTCAAGCAGAGACGGGGGCCTCCTTTGAACTAGATGCTGCAGACTTTAGTAACTTTGTTTATAGTGGGTAGCCTTTCTGCTGCAGTCCTCCTATGTTCAGTGACCTCAAGGGAGCAGACAGAGGTCCCGATCAGTGTCTCACCCTCTATGGAAGTCTCCCCACTCCCACCTCTTTCTTTAGAGACGCCATTTCTCATAACTGATGGTAATCTCTCCAAATTGCTCTTTTGAGCGTGTAGATTCCTGTATCTTCCAGGACCAGAGCAGAGGTCTCATTTTGTCTGTTCCATCTGTTTACCTGTCCTTCCTTTTGTATTTTCAACTGCCATTTTTTCCTAGAGTTTGTAAGTGTGCTCAACTCATGTTCAGCTTAAAAAGAAGACAGAAGAGGGGCACCTGGGAGGCTCAGTCAGTTAAGCCTCCGACTCTTGATTTCTGGTCAGGTCATGATCTCATGGTTTGTGAGATCTAGCCCTACATCAGGCTCTGTGCTGACAGCATGGAGCCTGCTTGGGATTCTCTCTCTCTTCCGCTTGACCTCTGCCCACCCCCCCCACCACCACTCTCTCTCTCTCAAATAAGCAAATAAATAAATAAATAATAATCAAAAATGAAGACAAAAGGAAAAAGTCCCTTTCTGGACCCCACATCACCCAGTACTGGCTTTATTATTTCGTTCCTTCCCCCACACAGCAAGGTTCCTAGAAAGGGTAGATTATACTTTCTTCCCATTTGCCTGTCATGTACTCTTCCATGCATTTTCCCAGGTATGTCAGAAATCTATTTTCACTGATAAATTTTGGTAAATACAAAAGAGCGTTAAAAAGAAAATGAAAATTCCCCAGCATCCTATCACCGCAGATAATCGCGTTTACTGTTGTGAGATGTTTCCGTTTCGTCCTTGTGCAGCCATCATCCAAGAGCCACCCTCTTCAGGAAGTCTTCCTCTTTAATCATTCCTTCTGTGTGTATTTCAGCTGCACACGTACTGGAGCCGTCTAGACCCCTCTCCACATCTCCTAGTAGTTTGTAAACTTGTTGAGGAGAGAAACGGTGTTTTCCTCATCTCTGTATCTCCAGCATTTAACCCAATATCTGAGACACAATACACGCCTCGACTTGCAAGATGTCTAGGATATGACTATGTACAAAACAAATTCAAAACGTTGCTTGTTCCGACGTGCCAAGGCAGGAAGGGTAAATAACATCATCTTGAGGGCCAAGCCTGATCCATCTGTGATGACCTTCTGTGCCGGTTGTGTTGACAACCATTTGTGCCAGTCCCTGAAAGAGATCAGCAGTCCCTAGGCCCAGGAGAGGGAGATCCCAAATGGTATCAGAGTGTATCTGAAAACTGTTGTTAGAGATAGGCAATTTTATTAATTTTGAGTGAATACCGTCACTGTAGATAGGCCACGTGCGGTCCAGTTGAGGACGTACTTCAATAATTAGACGAGCTACTGGCATTTAGCATCTAAGCAGTGTTGGTCTCTGCATAGATGGTAACTGGGACGTATAGTGGTGTTTGTGTGGTTTCCAGTCCTGAAGCACGCCCTCGGGAACCCTCTGTCTGCTATCACTTCACAGATACTTCTTTTGCACACAGTGAAAAGGTCAGTGCTAGCCCAGCTCCCCCTTGAACTACGGCAAGCTCTAAATGGATGAATCAGAATTAATGAGGTTTATTGTAATGCCAACTCGTTTGCAGAGTTTTGTGTCCTTGTATTTGTTGAGCAGCTGTCTCTGTGCTTGGTGTTGATTTTTTTGTGTGAACGCCTTTGTGAGTGTTGCCTGTTTTGGAATGAAAACTGTGAGGGGTCGCAGACATCATCAGTTTCGCTTCATCAAGAGTGGAGGTTAAACATGTGGGCTCTGGGGTGCCGTTACCGGATGTGAAACTCTGCTCCACTCTGCTTTACCGCTTTGGGCAAGTCTTTTGACCTGAGCGTCTTCGTCTGTGAAAAAGGGTTAAAAAGGATGATTAAACAAGATCAGATACATAAGGTGCTTTGTTTTTTCTTTTTTAAAAATCACAGTGCTTAGCACGTGGTAAACGTTAGCTGTATTTGCAGTGGTAGCATTGGCCCCACCCATTAGAATAATGTGCACGTAAGCACTTGATAAGCGTAACACGATATTACGCGATACCAGTACAATAACAATTCTTAACCGGGGTTGTTTTTACTGCCAGGGGACATTTGGTAATATGGGGAAGTTTTGCTTGTCATAAGTGGGGAGGAGGTACTTCTGCATCTTTTGGGTAGAGGCCAGGGATGCTGTTATACATCCTACAGTGGTACAGGATGGCCCCCAACCACACAGATTTATCCTGCCCCAGATGTCAGTGGCACCAAGGTCAAGAAACTCTGTGGTAAAGGTGTGAGATCGCTTACAGGAGGCACTATAACAATCCTGAAATACACAAAGAACAACGACAAGTAAGGTGTCTCATTTTTCTCGACTAATATAAAAAGCGAACAGAGTTTTACTTCCTTTTTGTAGCTATTTCTTGCTAGTAGGTGATACTTGAAGTATTGTTCCAATGGCTCAGAACAGTGTTGTCCAATGGCTTTATAAGTACGAAATGTGCTTCTTAGCTATTCTGCTGAACTCACCCACATGGAGTAAAATTTTAAAAGAAAATTATTGGGCGTGGAAGGTCTATTTGACTTTGTGTTATTTATATTTGTTATGATTTTTTTTTCGATAATTACCAAATTGCCCACTTCCAGTGGAACCAAAGAAGAGAAGTTGTTCATTTGCGTATTCTTTTCCTTGACCAGGGCCAGGTCACAGAAAAAAACAGGATTGTGATTCACTTCTCTTCTAAAGAGAAGTGCGATCCAAAGACTCTCTGCTCAGAATCACCGAACACGCCAGTGCCACGAGAATCCCCGTGTTGCACCCAAGATGTGCCGAGTGAGCATCTTTGGAGGGTAGGGCCAGGGAATCTGTATTTTCCAAAAGATTCCAAGTGGCTCAAAGCATCCTAATGTTTGAGAAGCTCTGGAATACAATACGAGAGGTGTGAAAGGGCTGTGGTCCTGTGGTCTTAGTTTTTGTATCAGACAGTCTGCGAACCTGGGGTAGGACATACAGATCCCTAGAGGTCGCTAGTTTAGCATTTTCTTTTACTTTTGCCTGGAAAAGGCCTTTAAACTATTCTGCACCTGAAGATATTCGTTCCATTTTTAATAAAGGAACCTGCTGTTTGAGTCCTTGGTGAAGCTGTTAGAAGAGAAAAGCTGTGGACAAAGAGAAGCTGATTCTATATTTAGAATGTTCCGTGGGGCCAAGTCTGTGACGAATTCATTCTTGTTCCTCTTAGAATTGCCTGGTTTGTAAAGCGGAGAATAGTTTACTATATTCTAGCCCTTCAAGCCGGGTAAAACTTAGGGTGATTTATGTGTCCCTTAGGAAGGATGAGAAATGTATAGGCCCCTTTCTCTTCCTTCTTCACACATCCATTCTTAAGTTAAAATAACATCACACCTCTGGTTCTTATTTTATGAGTTGGTACACCTTTCCAAGTGCCAGTGTAAAGTCTACTGATGCTAATTGCTAATAGAAATTAGATGTTTTGAGGGTAGAGTGGGAGGGGGGAGCACATTAATTCAAACCTAATTTGCATTCCCTTGCCCAGTTTGAATTGGGACCAATTTGCAAACTGAATTATCTCTCTCGCCTTGATAGAGTTTATAATAATGCTGAAAGTTTCTTAAGTCATGGCAGTGCCTTTTTAATAAAGACACATTCACAGCTGCAGTCTTGGTGCCTTGTAACATATTGCTAATAATTGGGCTAATAAGATCTTAAAGTTAATTAAAAGGAAGGAAAAACCCATAAAGTCTGATGCAGCTCAAACTGGTTGGTGTGTGATAGGCTGACCAAGCAAAACTGCAAAGAGAGAAAAAGAATAAAACTTGTTCACTAGTCATTTGCCAATGATCGTCCTTTTTTTGTTGTTGCTGTTAAAAGTTACCACTTTCGCAGTTCTCTTAAAACAACAGATGACCATTTAACAGAATTATTCAGTGCCTATTATCTTGTTTCTTTCTATAGAATTTCACCAAGGGGACACGTAGGTAACTTACCACTTTGTAAAACTGATGTTCCGTGAGAGTCTGGGTCATGTGCCACTTCACTTCATAGGTCAGAGGGAACTTGAATGATCCAGCCTAGCTTTTATGGTCCAGTGCTCACAGGACCTCTTCATAAAAGGATTCCAGGACGAACATGGTGAACAGTAATATGGTTTCTGTCTGGTTTTTCAAAGGCCCTTCAAGCTTCTCCATTCCAAGCCTGCCCTCTTGCACTCCCTGTGTGTCCTTTTTCAAAGTCTGCAGCTTTGCCCAGAGTGATAATCCTGGTTCCCCTGTGCTAAGGTGCTGGTGTTCCATAACATAAGGAGGGGTAGAGTCCTTGCAATGTATGCTGATTTCAGTATGGAATCCAGGTGTAGCATGACAGAAGGGACAGATACACACTATGGTACCATCTATCCATTTGTAGATGGTAAGGTTCTGGGGTCGCTGCCTGGTTTGTGAGCTGACTTGAATGCCTATGAGTCTTCAAGTCCCTCAGAATATTATCCTCTGGCCCAGTAGAACCCCAGTATATGACTTACAGTTCTGAAGTTTTGTGTTGTTTCTTCTTTTTTTGGAGGCTCTGGATAATTCTGCTAGCACTGTACCCAGCTTATCTTCCCGTAAGTCACACGGGACTCTCTTCTGATCATTCCTAGTCTTGATATCCTTCTTTAGTGACTGACTTCATCAAAAGAAGCATGTACGTGACATTCCAATATGAGCTTAAATTAAATTTAGGTCATCGACATTTTGAAATCCTACGTCACTCCCCGCCCCTGCCCCCACCTCCCCATCCTGTGACTGTGAAATTGTTAGTGGGTCAATAATAGGTAAATAGGCATTTGCACAATAATCCATATCTACTTCTCACTTATTGTGTATCTATCCTATCTTCTAGCCTCAGATTCAAATCTGAGCAGCTTTTGGTGACATATCGGTTCTGGCCAGGTGTCCCTCAATGTCCATTCTCCCATTCTGTAGAAATGATATAACCTCTACCTTGGAGCTTGGCCTCTGCTGTTTCCCTTCCAGCTAAGGACTGCCAGGGGACTAAATTCCAGTCAATGATGTGTATACTGAAACAGGTTGTTGAACTTCTGGAAAGTGCCCTTACAGGGAGGCAACATTTCTTTCTCCTCTGATTTTGTCCATTCTGCCAGCTGGAATGTGGATATGATAGCTGGAGCTCTGGCAACCATCTTACACAGAGGTGATCTAGGGAACGGAACCACGGACTGAGGGGCAACAAGAGAGAATGCCGAATGCCGAATGCCAAAGCCGCCCTGGGCCACCCACCCAGTGCCAACTTTCGTGAGAGAAAGATACGAATATTATCTGGTTTATTTTGGCTTTTCTGTTATTGCCGGTCAAAATGAATATTAAGTAATTCATTAGTGTTCTTCAGTTCTCAAAAACTTCCTTTACGAATCTGCTTCTTTACGTTTGGAATTCATTCAAAAAGGCCTAAGGCCCATCATCTCAGAGTTAAAAAAAAAAAATTGAACATGGGACCCTGAGGCGTTATAAACATTGACTTAAATATTCATTAAAGGGTGGGGGGCACGTGGGTGGCTCAGTCGGTTGAGCGTCTGAGCAGATTTCGGCTCAGGTCATGATCTCATGGTTCATGAGTTCAAGCCCTGCATTGGGCTCTGCGCTGAAAGCTTGGAGTCTGGAGCCTGCTTCGGATTCTGTGTCTGCCTACCTCTCTCTGCCTCTCCCTTCCTCTCAAAAATACACATTAAAAAACATTTTAAAAATATTCATTGAAGGGTGATTTACTAACACATGATTTGTCTTAGAGACCATGGTCCATATAGGGCCTCTCATATTGAAATCTTCCTCCTGAAGCCTGAGGCTGGGAGGAAAATGGGTCATAAACTTGTCTAGTCCTGGCTCTTTTTTATGGGTACTATATTGGTCTCTTCACATGAAGGAGGGGGAAGACGAGAACAAAAGTGTTGAAATCCTTTTCAATTTTCGTTGAAGTATGCTATAGCATAAGAGTATGCTATTGACCAACAGCTTCTAGATAGTTATTAAGTATCTCTGTTATTCAAGAGTCGATGCCAGGTTGTGTACAGGGCAATAAGACAGGGGACCTGTTTCTAAGAAGTGAAAATCTAGTCAGGGAATGTCTTAGCTTAGGTTCTCCAAAAAGCAGATCCTCAGATAAGGATTTAGATACTAGTAGTTTCCTCCCCAGGAAGCATGAGGAGGAAAGGAAGGGTGGTAACCAAACAGGTTTATCCCTAGGGCACCATCATGTTAAGAATCTTCTGAGGAACTGTGTGGAACATGCCTCAGGATCCTCCCACCAAGAGCGAGGAAGTTGGGGTATTGACTCACCAACTCTCATCCTTCACTGATTGAGGGTTGCCCCTAAGGGTTTTAACTCATTGGCATTTCTGGCCCATTTTGTCCATGGGCTGGGAACACAGCTGGGGGCAGGCAGGGATTCAGGTTCTGGGCATAAGAAACCGTTAGCATATATGAGAACTCTTCATCAAGCTAAAAGTGACCTCTAGGGTCATTCAAGGAGCTCTGAGTAAGGCTCCAGCAGCATCTGAAGAAGTCTCTCTGTTGCATTGTTTGGGAAACACATTTAGCCTACTGTGCCCTATCATGAAGAGACAGCTGCTGATATAAGGCTATATAATAAATGCTTGATAGTATAATCTTAGGATAGCTAAGAAAGGACAAATCACTTTAGGGTTATAATGCTGAAGGAGGGGGTTATGTATCAAATGAAAGTCACTTTAGCTTAAGGCTGGTTAAGATTGAAATAAGAGGAGGGAAGAGGGGGACATGGATACCAGGAGTGAAGTATATTATGGGCTAGGGCTTGGATGTAAAAATGCGAAAGGTACAATGTGGGAGTTGGTGGCTGAAATCAAAGGTCTAGAGTGGGAGGTAAAGTTGGAAAAGTATTAAGGAATGTTTTTTTTTCAGGGACCTTATAGTTAGGACTAAGTGTTCTGGCTTGACTTCCTGCCAAGATATTCTTTTCTATTTTAATGGGACTAAATTTATATATAATTAAAAATTTTAGTCCCAATTTAATGGAAAATATTATATGCTCTTACAGGGGCAATTTTAAAGCAACTGTTCTCAACCTTTTTTTTTTTTTTTTTCTATCGTGGTAGACATAAAAAAATGATGTTAGCCTACAGCACATACATTAGAGAGGATATTTCTAATTTCTTCTGTATGTTAACTCCACCCTCTTACCTCCAGTTCAAAGATGCCTCTAGGGATGCAAGTTCATAACAATACAAGCGTCAGCACAAATGGAACAATCAAATTCATTAAAAAGAAATAATTAGCAAATGTTAGAATAACAAGGTTATTTATGATACATTTCAACACTGGTTGGGATATAACAGTGTTTCTTTTCCTTTTTTTCTAAATGGTTATTTTAGAGAGAGAGAGAGAGCGCACGTGCAAGTGGGAGAGGGTCAGAGAGAAAGGGAGACACAAAATCTGAAGCAGACTCCAGGCTCTGAGCTGTCAGCACAGAGCCCAAAGTCAGATCATGACCTGACCCACCCAATCGCCCTGATATAATGGTGTTTCTAACGCAATGGTGAACAACTAATGCTTTAAAGTCAAGGTTGCGAATGGGTGACCCACTGGCAGAAGCCACAGGCAGACCTTTCGTGATTATCCCATAGTGTTGGCCTCAAAGGGATGGGGAGGGGGCCCTCCTTTAACACTAAGGCGATGACAGCAAGCTCACTCCATAAAACCAGGAGTCAAAAGGACAGTCAAGACCCAGGGAATTTTGTCACCTGTGCTTCAAATACCCTCACAGTCCAATGTTCCCACTTGGAACCGCACTGGAGCAAGGAACACAGTGGCCTCTCTGGATGGGGCTTGTACCCTCCAGTTTATCCCTCTGGCCTCTTCCATCTCTTGCTTTACCTGAATAGTCTGTAGGCATTTGAGTGTGAAATGTCACCTTTGGAGCATAAAAGGAACACCAGGTTTCTATAGGTTCCCAAAGCCAGTTAGTACTTGGCCTTGGAGTCTGAGAGCTCATGTTCTCCCTTCGCTCTTAGGCAATTGCTAGGTAATCGCGATCAGGGTATCTCTAACGATCGATCGTAGCCTTTGTACCTTAGTGAAGACTATTTTCTATTTGTATAATCCTATCAAATGCATTTTCTATCTCTTATATTTGTAGCTGGAACCAACTTGTTCCTCTCTACAAGGATATAATGAGGATCTCCAGGGCCCCATCAATTTGTGAATCCTAGCTGAGGTCACCGGAATGATTTGTTAAGATAGGATCAGTTTTGTTGATTGATTAACAGCTGGATCAATAGCTTCCATCCATGCAACACACGGCTACGCTCTGTAAAACTTCTGTTGACCCGACTCAGTCTTAGGAGGTTACAGAAATAACCTCCACAGAATTATTTGTCCTTAGTGAGCTTCTAGTTGAAGAAGTACCATCCATCACAAAAAAACAGAGGGAGGCAAACCATAAGAGACTCTGAAATACACAGAACAAACTGAGGGTTGCTAGAAGGGTGTTGGGTGGGGCGATGGGCTAAACGGGCGATGACCATCAAGGATGGCACTTGTTGGGATGAGCACTGGGTGTTGTGTGTAAGTGATGAATTATTAAATTCTACTCCTGAAATCACCACTGCATGATATGTTAACTAACTTGGGTTTAGATAAAAATGAAAAAGAATTAGCCTTGAAAAGAGAAAACCAAAGAAGAATCATTCATCACAGACAAGTGGATATTTAAGGTATCAAATGGTGAAGGTACTAGGAAGAAAAAAAAAAGGGGGAAGAGGAAGATGGGAGGTGCGTTGTTGTGTAGAGAATGAGGCAAGGCCTTTCTGATGGGGTGATATCCTATAACCTTGAAGGGTCCTAGGGCAAAGGTATGCAGAGATTTGAGAGAAAAGTATCTCAGGCATGAGAACTGTAAATTCTGAATTGGGGGTGTGCTTGGCTTTTTTTTTTTTTTTTTTTTTTTTTTTTAATTAGCAAGGAGGCCAGCATGGGTGGGTCTTGGTGAAAAGTTAATAGGAGACCAGATAGGAAAAGATGTTGGGGGTCAGGGCATGAAGCATTTGCAGGCAAGGATAGGGACTTTGGGTTGTATTCTGAATGATTGG
Source organism: Leopardus geoffroyi (assembly GCF_018350155.1). Lineage (NCBI taxonomy): Eukaryota > Metazoa > Chordata > Mammalia > Carnivora > Felidae > Leopardus > Leopardus geoffroyi. Next base: position 206,081,203 of record NC_059328.1, on the reverse strand, counting down.
TCTGACCCGAGAAGAGGCATGATTTGAATTATTATTCAAATGGATTCCTCAGGCTGCCATGGGGGGAAACGGTCTGTAGGAGGGTGACGGTGAGAGCAGACATAGGGAGACAGTTGCAATATGGCAGCTTGGGGGCGAGTGCAAGTGGGAAGATTCCAGATAGCGGTAGAACTGAGAGGTTTGATTCGAGGTGTGACATGAAAATAAGCCTCAAGAAGAACTTCAAGTTTTTGGCTGAGCATCTGCACGGTAGACTCTGGGGCAGGGAATATTGCAGGAGCAGCAGTTTGGGGCAAGTGTAGCTGTGAATCAGGTTCTTTTCTCCTTCACGCATACGGTCTCCAAGAATATGGCCCCAAGCCTAGAGTTTGGTCTGGGACACGTTCACTTTGAGATGTTCAGTCAACTTTCAAGTGGAGATGTCAGATAAGCATTTTGATATATGAATCTGATGTTCAGGGCAGATTTGGGGGGGGGGGGGCTGCTGAATTAACTGAGCAGCCACCGGGGCACCTGGGTGGCTCAGTTGGTAAAACGGCCGACTTTGGCTCATGATCTCGCGGTTCGTGGGTTCGAGCCCCGCGTTGGGCTCTGTGCTGACAGCTCTGTGCTGCTTCGAGTTCTGTGCCTCCCTCCCTCTCTCTCTCTGCCCCTCCCCTGCTCACACTCCATCTCTCTCTCTCAAAAGTAAATAAACATGAAAAAAGTAAAATAAAATAAATTGAGGAGGCACCAGCCTATCCAAAGCCTGTGGGACTGAATGAGGTTATTCTTAAAGCGAACACACATAGGGAAGGGGTCTAAACACTGTGCCCTGGAGTGAGCACCGAGAATGGGTGGGTGGGTTTGACAAGAGCAGTGTCAGCGAATGAGGAGGAGAGCCTGACTGAAGAAGAGAATGGAGAGCGGAGAACGGGAGGGGAGGACATGGAGGCAGTGACTATGGGCCATTCCGTAAGGAGAGGGAGACATGGCCATATGGTCCGTGAAAGCACTTCAGGTCTTTTCTTTCCTTGTATTCTCTTGAGGACCCTAAGATGTGATTAGGGAAAGATGGCAAGTTTCATGTCGGGCACATCTTCTTCCATCTTTCCCTTTTTTTTTCTGCCTGCAGCTAGTCTTGTCCTACTAAATCCAGACCCTCGTCCCTGTTCTCTATTCCCTGCGTTGGTGCTGCCCACTGTGACACTCACATGCCAGCACCGGCCCACAGTGACCAGTGACACCTCTTGAGCATCCGTTTCTGTCTGTCTCCCCATCATTACTGCCTAGAGCTTATCCTCAGTCGGTCCTTGCATTGCACACGCCTATTGTGTTCTTTGGCTGTAGGAAAATGAGTCTTTCGTCTGCCGTTGTGTGTCTTGTGTCCAATATTTCATGATGTGCTATGGGGCAGTGAGAGAGGAAGAGAGAGAAGGAGAGAGAGAGAGAGAGAGAGAGGGAGGGGATGATAGATTAAATTAGAAAATGTGGCTGGATACAGGTGGAGGTGTTGTCTACTGGCATCCGGCTGGCATATTAAGTCTTGGCTCTATCAGAGCTGTTAAAGCGAATTTACTTATTAGCCTTTGCAAATTTCGCAAATCAAATCAATTTAAAAATATCAGTTAAGGGGCGCCTGGGTGGCGCAGTCGGTTAAGCGTCCGACTTCAGCCAGGTCACGATCTCGCGGTCCGTGAGTTCGAGCCCCGCGTCGGGCTCTGGGCTGATGGCTCGGAGCCTGGAGCCTGTTTCCGATTCTGTGTCTCCCTCTCTCTCTGCCCCTCCCCCGTTCATGCTCTGTCTCTCTCTGTCCCAAAAATAAATAAACGTTGAAAAAAAAAATATCAGTTAAAATTTTTGTGTTTTGAGGCAAACAATTTTGTCTCTTGTGGCAAACAATTTTGTCTCTTGTTTGATTCTTCTGGGGCCGTGAGTCCTTTTCGTATGGTTGTGGAAGTCTTTAAGTTTCTGAGAAGGAGAAAACGTGCATATGTATGAAACGATCTTGGACTTGACCAAGGTAATCCTTGCTTGTCTGGGTAATTCCTCACTAGTTTTTAACTCCCTCTGTTCTGGGAAATCGAGTCCTGTAAGCAAGGATTACAGAAAAGCTTAACTCAGATGGTGAATTTTTCCCCATTCTCTTCCATTTCTTTCCTCTCTAGAGAACATTCTTAGTTGATAGTTCCAAGTCTCAGGCAGAAAACAGGGAGGATTTTCCCTTTGCTCATGCTGATCAGATCCACAGGAATAATTTAGTTGTAAAGTGGATGCGTCTCCAACAACAGAAGATCAAGTGAGCACGTTCGTAAAGGCAGAATTTCAGACTCTTACGGGCACTGGGAAAACTCTTCCCTATGGCTCTTGCTCATTGAGAAACCCATGGAGCCCTGAATTTGAAGGTGGGGGAAGTTCTACCTGTTCCCCTCATAATGTGATTTATAAACCGTTTCCTAGGTCTTCTTGCTTCGAAGTTTGTCCGTTTTTGACGGTGGCAGGGTGCGGGGCGGATCTTAGTTGTAATTTTGCTCTACTTAATCCAAGGGTGCTCTGAGGAGTTAGGAGACTTGTAGCTTATTACCAGTTAAAATTTGAAGACTTTAAATAATTTTTGCAAATGGCAATTTTGATTGTACCCTTTGGGAAAAGAGCATAATACAAGGAATCAGATAATCTGAATTCTTCTTGGACTGTAGATTAAATTGTAAACTAGCTAATATTTGCAAGTTATGTTTGTCCTTTTGGGGCCCGCTACCTAGGAAGGTGGTAGTTTAGTCTAATCATCAAAACAAACACACAAAAAAACCTTTACAAAATGGTCACTGTGTTATGCAAGCAAAGCCCCAATTTTGTGCTCTTTAGAAACACCAATTCGACCTTTCTCTCCCTTCAGGGGGAACCACTTTTCCTTGCTCTGTAATGACCATCCTTCATGTTATTAGACAGCTATGCAATGTTCCTCTTTCAAGTATGAAATGTGCAAATGAAAATGTAACTTTCCCCTTCCTTCCTGGTAGTCAGTAGCTTAAATTTAAAAGCTGGCCTGGCCAAGGGAAAAATACACATCAAGTATGCATACTACAAAGACAAATGAGCCAACCTAGAACAGACGCCCCGGGTCACTGCAGGGGGTGCAAGTGTAGCTGTGAACCAGGTTCTTTTCTCCTTCATGCATAAGGTCTCCAAGAATATTGCCCCAAGCCTAGTAGAAGACAGTCATTCGTGCTGCTCAGGGCAAAACCCAAACCAAAACAAACCCTGCTATTTAAGATGCTTCTGAGGTTTTTTAACAAGCAATACAACTTAATAAATGGATGATAACCAAAGAAAAGGGCACCACTCTCATTTCAGACTTGAAGAAACTTGAACCAGTCTGGCCAGTTTCTAATTATAATGTGTGTCGTAATTAGACGAGTGATTGATCCGAACTTCACCTAATCCGAGTTTCGGTTCAGAGGCTTAGAAGGGAAGTTTTTCTAGTCTTTGGATGACTGACTTCATTTTCTTTGCTGAATTTCATTCGAGTTTCTGGGTCCAGATGGAAATGATAATGTTTCTATTCTCTCCTTTCCAGGTAAGTGATTAGTAAGGGAAATGCTACATCTGACTTTGATAGAAATCAAACCCATTGGAAAGGAAGGTCGTGTGGCTCAATTTATTTCCCTGACTTTTGCTCGGTTTTGGGCCTTTGTGATCTGTGGATAGGTGGAGAATTCAGACTCACCCTACATCTCACTTTCAGTGACTACTTTGATTGAATAGTCATGACAATTTTCTATTTCCTTTTTTTTAATATAAAGGTATTTTCTATTTAGTATCATGAGAGCATGTGAATATTTTATGCTAAATGCCACCTTGAAGACAGAAAAGAAGATGGAAAACCATAATAAAGTTAGATAATTGGTGTAGGAAGAGTATTTAATCTAAAGCTTGAAACTTTTTCCAGCTTGTATTGTGTCTATGATATGAATGATTACTTTGTGTGATTCTTCAGGGCATTTCCAGGCATTTTATCAAGGTTGGTGAATCGATTAGTCAGCCCTCTCAGCAGATTTGAGATGTGGGCAGCACACAGTCTGTAAGAATGGGCAGGAAGTTTCTGTAACACAGGACTGGGACTTTCAAATCTCACTAACATGATCATAAAATCAGAACCCTTAAAATAAAGACTTCCTACCCCCGCATCATTAAGATTAGCCCAATTTTCAAATAAAAAAAAAAAATAAGAGGATCTTATTAAAAAACCAAAGTGGAAGCTAGGAGCTCATGTGTCCTAAATTAAGTTAGTGCTAACTGAATCTTACTGTAGTAAGAAAGTAACATAGAATCTCTACACACGGCTCTACATGCAAATTTCATTCCACAATAAGAGATTATTTCAGGGTAATCTCAACGAGACTATATAATAATATTAAAATGTAAAATACAACTGGAAATTGATATGATTAGATTATGGGAATTAAATAACACACATTTACCCAATTATAATGGGAAAGCATATGCCAGCTTGCTATAGGACCCACCCAAAGTCCAATCACTGGAGAGCCTTCTTGTGAAGAGATTTGCCCAGATCATTTTTTCTAAGCTCTCTCTGTAACTCTCTTGGTGCGTTTTTCTTTTCACATAGAATTAATGCATTCACCAGCCTACAGCCAAACTCTGAAAAATACCAAAAAAGTATAAAGCACAGACTCTGCTCTCCTACAGTTTATATCCTAGTTGGAGATACAAGACCTCTGCACAAGAAACATTTGAAGTGAGTATGTGATTGGATATCTGAATCGATTCTCTAGGGACTAGGAGATCAGAGGGGCAATGTGATTGGAATGTTAAGAGAAGTTTGGATTCGATGGACAGATAAGATCTGAAAAGGTGGAGAGAAGGTAGATAGACTGTGTATATGACAATCTAAAAATGAGAATAAAGGAATGAATTCAGAATGTATTCATTCAGTAATTATTTATTAAGTGCCTACTAGAACAATAGGATGATGGATATGATGAGGTCTTGTCTCTCATGAAGGTTCCATTCCAAATGTGATGAGATAGACAATAAAAAAAAAAATAGAAACAAACAAGCTATTTATAGATTGTGAATGTGCAATTAAGGAAACAAACAGGCAAAGTGATAAAGACAGGAAGGTGGGGGTGGCGGTACATTCAGTGTTTCTCAAATTTTAACGTGGGTATGAATCTCCCACAGATCTTATTAAAATTTAGGTTCTCATTCAGAAAGTCTAGGAAGGGCCCAAGAGTCCGTATTTTCAAAAAGATCCCAGGTCTTGCTAATGCTACTGGTTCACAAACCAGTTTGAGTAGCTGGGCTTTAGATGGAATGATCTGAGATTTGGGGGGAAACACGGCTAGTTGGAATACAGAAATCCTGGTTGACTAGGCTGGGGAGAAAGCATGAAAGAAGGTTTAGAGGAGGATTTGGACTATCTGGAGGTGGGATGTCAAGACTGGCAGCTAGGATCTTCGTACCAAGGCCAGTGTTGGAAACGTCTAATGCGTCAGACACACGGAAGATGGAGTCCAGCAGGGCTTACCGCCTCATCATGTTGAGGCACGCATAGAAAATGATGCTGTCGCTTTGCAGTGGGGAAAAGGAGGCTTCTGCTTCTGGGACGATGGGGGTTAAAAGCACAAAAGACTAAAGACATAGGATTATAATGATCCAAGCATGCTGTGACGAGCCCCTTGAGGATGGAAAGGAAGGAGTGAGTAGGAAAAACAGGAATCTGTGAGTGTTGTATCATTCATGGTAAAGAAGGAGGATGGTCGTAGGGATTGTGGGACAGCACAAATTCCAGCAGGCACCCGGACACACATGAATGGCCATTCAAGTGAAAGTTCTGCCCCGGAGTTAAAGATTTTTTTTAAATCAAACCCTGAGAGTTTAAGATGTGTAAATAAGTAATTCCTTCCAGGGCAAGAGTATGAAAAAAGGAGAGCAGTTGACTTGCTTGAGGTGGGGGTGGGGATATTTACAGCCTATGGAAGGAAGAAGAGAACATAGAGAAGACAGGAAGGGGCTGGTGAGAAATTAAGCAAGATCAGAAAGCAGTCGGGAGTAGGGCACGTCCAACGTGGGCACTGTATACTGTGTGATGTTAAGACTTTGACCACTGTCACTGTCATTACAGACAGGCTGATTGTGAAAACAGGTCTTTAATTCTCACACCACTTTACTCTCACCCCCCTGCTCCCCAACCCCCTCACCAAGCCAGGTGGTCAAGCATTTCTATCTGAGAAGTGCCCCCCACCTCTGGGGCGGGGTGGGGGGGCAGGAAGACAAGATCATGACAAGGAAGAGGCAAAGCTTGAGACCAATGCCAAATCTGACCTTACCCAACTAACTGCAGTCCCAGAAGCCCACAGTTTTCCCCAGGATGCACTAATATACCCCCTCCAGAGAAGGGTGAGAGAGAGGAGAGCTTTCCTTTGGCTTTGCTCACATTTTATAGAAAGGTTCAGTCCCAAAGAGGCTCAGTGGATTCTCAAAGAAAATTACATGTTAGCTTAGAATGAGAACTCAAGCTTTTTTCACTCTCAGAACAGCGATCTTTTTATTGTAATTAAAGTAAATGGAGACAAATGTTAAATATAGAGGGTATATATAGCAATACCTCGTCCCTGAGTCGATGGGAGGCTTAGTTTTCGCATTCATTGACATTAGTTTCTAGCCTTTCTGGATTCAGGACATAAGGTGACATTTTGTGTTTACTGTCTTCAGCATGTGATGAATATGAGAAAACCTTCCGTGAATGTTTTGGGCAGCTCTGCTTTGAAACACTAGGTGGCAGTGTAACACTACCTTTGGTATTTAGAACTACAGTGTGGTTCTCAAAATGGCATTTTAACGGAAATTTTTTAGAGATATTTTAAAAAGGATAACTTCAAGAGAGAGCTTTACAGAAACAAATAAGTGATGTATGATACATTTGTAAATTACCCTTCCCCAAACCATATTTTTAATTACTAAATAAACATGCAATTGAATGACATACTAAGAACTTAAGACTTAACCAAAAAAGAAACAAAGGACATTAATAGATATTTCACAGGAGGAAAAATACATATGGTCAATTAACATATGCAAGACACCTAATCTCTCTTAATAAAGAAAATTCAAATTAAGTGGGGACGTTTTTATTTCTTCCGAATTTGACAGAATTATTTTCGAAAGTTCTATCTTGAAGAAGAATTAGAGATGTGGTCAAAAAAGATTTATGTGCAAGCATCTTCCTTGATGTTTTATTTATGATAAGCTAAAGACATTAACGCTTAGAAGATGGGATTTCTTAAAAATGAAATATTATGCATTCTTAATTTACAACACTTTGTATTTTAGTTAGCCCCTAACAAAATTATATTCATTATGGCCAATCAGTGTAAAAATGCAGCCACATGAGGTTTGAAAGAATGCAGAGAGGAAGTGTAGGTTTCCGTCCCTCGTTGGACGGAAAGGGTTTCTTGTGCAGATTTGGGGTCTTTGGAGCAGTGATCGGATCTAAATATGTATAACTAGGTGGATGCCTGGGTTGATGGTGAAGGAGTGAAATCCTAACCAAATGAATGGCTGGTGGCTGCATTCAGCTGCAGTTGGTTAACTCACCTGCAGGAAAGAAGACATGGAAATCTAGGTCCCTTCCTTCAAACACTTTTCTGGAGTCAAATGAGTTGAGTGCCCGTGTGGGGCTTTAATGCCACCTCAGGGCTGTCTTCAGCGCATAGATTTCCTGGTAGCAACTAAGAAAGGAGGAATTTGGTAAATTAGAAGCCAACCCAAATTTCCTTCCTTAGTGATTATTATATTGTCATTCATAAATATTTTGCCATGATAATGAAAGTATTAATCTGCCTTCAGTTTCTTTCTTAACACAGTCTTTCTTATGTATTTATTTTTCTGGCCCAAACCAAGAGATTATAATTGCTTGGTTTGCTGTTTGCTTTATGTAATAGTATGGAATAAATAAGACTAAGGAAAAGTCAATAGAATTGTCTGGCCCAAAATGTTGCTTGTTGCATTCTGTAAGAAATTTATGAATTGGGTGATCAACTTATTTATTCACTTAATTTATTGATCCAATTACTCATTGCCTTTATTGTGGAAATAGTAGATAGAAATGAAGGAAACCTTTGGCAAATGGTTTGACCCCTTGGAAATTGTAAAGTATATGGAATATATAGAACCTAATCTTGGAGTCCAGGACTCAATAAGAAGTTTTTTTTAAGCCCTTAATTTTTGGATGAACATATTTTAAAAATAAGAGCCACGTATGGTCCCAAATGAAAAACATAATCATAATCTAAACATAATCAAAATTCTGGTGCTTCCATTTCACAAGCCTGAAATACATAACTTGTTGAAAACCTGGTTGGGAGGTAACTTCCGTGATGACTCTGGTTTCAGGTATTTGTGACTTTTTTTTTTTCTGTGACTAACAGAAAAGTTCATTAATAGCATTTTTCTTGATTCTGCCCTTTGACAAGGAAACAGACTGTGAGAGCTATAAGTTCTTAAAATTATGGCATGATTAGAAAAACACATGATTAAGCCTGTGAAGATTTTTCTGTAACCCTGCCCTGTTTAGGCACATCCTATTTCCAGGCATCCAGCCTGCCAATGAGGTCCTACCCTTTTTGTTGTAAAACAACAATGCTGCTGACCTATTATGATCATTTCCATGGAGAATCATAGAACATTCCATGGGGGAGGAGACAGTGGCGATTGTCCCCCTGAGTCCTCTCATACCACAGATGAGCTTGCACATTTGAGTGGTTTTCCCAGTGTAGTTCAAAACCTGCTCTAATGAGACCACTAAAACAACAGATTTTATTATAGTGGAACATAAAGGAAGCTTATAATATTCTTCACTGTTTTAAAAATTTGCACATTGAAACAAGTGTTTAGTCTGCCTCTTGTTTGTACAATTGGTAAGTTCAGGGAGGGGGAGAAGGAAAGAAATCTCAGCAAACGCAAAGTTTGAGGGTATCTGGAACACTGGGAAGGATAGATGTTTGTATCTCTTTGACGATAACACCTCAGTGCAACTTGAGGTCATCTTGATAAAAATGATCGTGTTTGGTAAGGGTTACAGAACCTCTCTTTTAGTTGTTTGAATTTACTTATGTAATATTTATGTCAAGGGTTCCTATAGCATAAGGGCCTGGGTTATCTGTTGTTTGGTGTTATTTCTTGCCTATGATTCTCCTTTCTCAGAAACATCAGAAATGAGCCCCATTTGACTTTCTGGAGTCTCATAAACTTCTGAGGCTGCGAGATCCTAAATAGACCCTCGACCCAACCCTCTCCTTTTTTTTTTTTTAGGTTAAAACATTTTATTTATTTATTTATTTTGAGAGAGAGAGAGAGAGAGAGAGAGAGCAGGGGAGGAGCGGGGAGAGAGAGAGAGAGAGAGAGAGAGAGAGAGAGAGAGAGAGATTGAGAATCTCAAGCAGATTCTGAGCTGTCAGTGCAGAACCCGAAGCTGGGCTTGAACTCACAACCATGAGATCATAACCTGAGTTGAAATCAAGACTCAGATGCTTAACAGACTGAGGGACCCAGACACCCCAACCCTCTCCTTTTATAGGTGAGAAAAAAAAGGCCTGGGATGTGTTTGCCTGAGGTCAGTGGCAGAGTTGAAATGAGGACCAGGGTCTCTCGCCTGCCCAAAGTGGGGAAATTTTCCTACTACATCATTCTTGCCTTGCGGGTCCTTCTTTTTCTCAGCAATGTAATGACTATGCTAGCCACATTTCTCCCAGAGACTGGCTCGCATGCTGGAGGTTTTCCTTGGACTATAGTTTCACTGTGAGCGCTCACTGTCCCTTACCAGGGTGACTGAAACCTTACCCCAATCCATTTGTCCTTCCTACCTCCTTCCAACAGGTGGTGACAAGGTATTCTCACCTCTCGCTGGGCATTAAGAACTTACGCAACCTGCCAGCAGTGAGTGTTAGTGTTAGTTCCTGTTCACCAACCTTTCCTCTGGAAGAGCTCTTCTAGAGGCTCCCCAAACTACCTACCCAGGGGATCCAGATGGAAACAGTGCTCCTTCGGTGCATGAAGTGTGGATACAAGGAAGCGGGGAGCACGAGGCTCAGGATGCTTGTTTCAAATTTTGGCTTTGCCACTTGGGCAAGATACTTACCTCTGTGTGTCAGTTTCCTCGTGTATAAAATGAGGTTGAGAGGAGTATCTCCTTAATAGGATTGTTATGAAGATTCAATGATTTAATACATATAAAATATTTATTTTTATTAAAATTTTAAAAAAATGTTTATTTATTTTTGAGAGAGAGAGAGAGAGAGAGAGACAGAGAGTGACCAGGGGAGGAACACAGAGAGAGGGAGACAGGGAATCTGAAGCAGGCTCCAGGCTCTCAGCTGTCAGCACAGAGCCCGACACGGGACTTGAACTCACAAATCGTGAGATCATGATCTGAGCTGAAGTCGAGCGCTTAACCAACTGAACCACCCAGGCGCCCCACATATAAAATATTTAAAATAGTGACTAGTATATAGTAAGTGTTCAATTAATGGTAGCAATATTATTAGTATGGGTTTTCATGTATAAACAGAATCATATTTATTTTTGGTCAAGATAACAGCCCAAGGAATGACACAGTTATTTCTGAATATGATTTTCTGTATTCCAGCTCTAGTGGCTTTCTTCCGATTCACAAAACAAGCTTTTTCCTTTTTTTTAAATTAAAAAATATTTTTTTAATGTTTTTTATTTATTTTTGAGAGAGAGAGACAGAGCATAAGAAGGGGAGGGGCAGAGAGAGAGGGAGGCACAGAATCCAAAGCAGGCTCCAGGTTCTGAGCTGTCAGCACAGAGCTTGATGGGGGGCTTGAACTTGTGAACCATGAGATCATGACCTGAGCTGAAGTCGAATGCTTAACCAACTGAGCCAACCAGGTGCCCAAATAAGCTTTTTTTTTTTACCTAGTCCAGGTACGTTTGTACAAATCATTCCCTTTGACTACAGGGCTTTTTTTTTTTTTTGTTTACATCTTTAAAATAGATATTTAAAATTGTTTTTAATGTTTATTCATTTTTGAGAGAGAGAGACAGAGAGAGAGACAGAGCATGAGAGGGGGAGGGGCAGAGAGCGGGAGACACAGCATCTGAAGCAGGCTCAAGGTTCTGAGCTGTCAGCACAGAGCCCCCGACGTGGGGCTCGATCTCACGGATTGTAAGATCATAACCTGAGCCAAAGTCGGATGCTTAACTGGCTGAGCCACCCAGGTACCCCTAAAATATATTTTTTAATGTTTATTTATTTTGAGAGAGAAGAGGCAGAGTGTGTGTGGGAGGGGCAGGCAGAGAGAGGGAGAGGGAGAGAGAGAGAGAGAGAGAGAGAGAGAGAGAGAGAATGCCAGGCAGGTGCCACGCCACCAGAGCAGAGCTCGATGCAGGAGTTGATCCCATGAACCGTAAGATCTTGTCCTGACCTATAACCAAGAGTTGGACGCCTAACTGACTGAGCCACCCAGGAGCCCCTCTTTCTTCACTTTCATCATCAAGTTAGATTCTACTCGTCTTTAAGAATTTAAAATCAGCATTACGTCTTCAGGGGAACCTCCCATGACCCCCTAATACTTCACTATTCATCCTCATTGAACTTCTCTGATAGGACTGTATTTGTAGCACTTAGAATAACATAATTTGGCGTGTCTATGAATGAAGATTGGATCAAAGCCTATCTTCCCCACTAGACTGGAGACTGCATTAAGTAGCATAGGGATTTTGTTTGCTTTTACTGACCATTGGCTCCTGAGTGCCTGCACGGTGTGGTACGCATGGAAGGTGTTCCATAGCTCTTTTTTTTTTTTTTTTCAACGTTTATTTATTTTTGGGACAGGGAGAGACAGAGCATGAACGGGGGAGGGGCAGAGGGAGAGGGAGACACAGAATCGGAAACAGGCTCCAGGCTCTGAGCCATCAGCCCAGAGCCCGACGCGGGGCTCGAACTCACGGACCGCGAGATCGTGACCTGGCTGAAGTCGGACGCTTAACCGACTGCGCCACCCAGGCGCCCCGTGTATGTGCTTATAAATATGTACAAATGATCCAGGTCTGTGCTGCCCAATACGGTTGCCACCGGTCACATGTGAGACGGGCTACAAGTATAAAACACCAAGTTTCCAGGTCTTCAAATGAAGCAATAATGCAGAATATCTTTATGTCTTAAAATTAATATCTTAAATATATATTTAGATATATGAAAAACTTTTTAATGAAATGTTGAAATGAGGATATTTTTTTTTTAATTTTTTTTTCAACGTTTATTTATTTTTGGGACAGAGAGAGACAGAGCATGAACGGGGGAGGGGCAGAGAGAGAGGGAGACACAGAATCGGAAACAGGCTCTAGGCTCTGAGCCATCAGCCCAGAGCCCGACGCGGGGCTCGAACTCACGGACCGCGAGATTGTGACCTGGCTGAAGTCGGACGCTTAACCGACTGCGCCACCCAGGCGCCCCTGAAATGAAGATATTTGGGATTGTACTGGGGAGAATAAGTAATTTAACTTAATATCACATTATTAAAAGAGTGTTACCTATTTGTTTTTTTTCTTCTCTTAATATGGCTACCAGAACATTCAAAATGATATATGTGGCTTACATTATATTTCTATTGGAATATAGCCCTTATTGGATTGTGGATTTCTTAAAAGAGAAACGCCGTATTTCACTCCTCTTTGTATGAACTCAAATAATTTGCCTCTCGTAACTCCTCAATAATAGTTTCTGCATGAATACTTGTTAAGTGTCATTTTATAAAAATAGGTATGTATCGTTGCACCAATGCAGAAAATTGGGCCAAACGGAATTTTCATTCAACAATTTCTACCAACTGTATTTGTGGCTATACATGATTTTTTTCACCTGATAGATTTTCTAGTTGCTTTAAGATTAACACTTTTTTTTTTTTACACTCTTAATACGTGTTACAAATCAGCCACTGTTTGGGTGGGGGGCACCTGGGGGGCTCAGTTGGTTGGGCATCTGACTTCGGCTCAGGTCGTGATTTCATGGTTTGTGAGTTCGAGCCCCGCATCAGGCTCTGTGCTGACGGCTCAGAGCCTGGAGCCTGCTTCAGATTCTGTGTCTCCCTCTCTCTCTGCCCTTCCCCCCCCCTCAAAATAAACAAACATTGAAAAATTAAACGAACAAACAAAAAAGAAACCCAACCAAATCAGCAACTGGGCACAGAACAAGATGGCAAAACAGTACATTTGAACTTCTTGTGCTATTTGGCACAATGGGACTCTACCTTGAGGGACACGGTCTTTTTCCTAAGAACACCCACTTTCCCGTGAAACGTCCAAAGCCATATCTGAGGACATCCATTAGGCAGTGCTTCTCAATCATTGTCCACAAATTATTCTGAAGGCCCCAAAGAGAGAAAGTGTACTCATGGTTGGGAAATGGAGCAGTTAGGACCTAACTGCACGTTCTGCCCAATTCTGCCCTATCCCAGCTTGCTTGAATTTTCTTTAACATCCACCATTTTATCTTACAAATTTGACATAATTTGTCTGTATTCCAGTATCGAAGTATTGCTCTGTCGTCCAAATCCTCCAGGAAAATAGATATTCCACATCTTCGGTCTCAGGACGCTTGTGCCCTTGATGTACTGATGCACCCAGGGACCCTGGCACTACATTCTCTGAGTAGCATGGAATTAGGACTGATGTCCCAAGCCCTGAAGTCTTGAGGAGTCCTGCATGGCCCAAATGACAATTGGTTCCACAGTGAGCTGGGCAGTAGCTGCTGGAGAGAGGATGGCATAGTTCTCCCGGTTGATGTGGAGGCAGAGGGTGAGGAGAAGTAAGAACAATAAACTGTCAACAAAAAGATGGAGAGCAGCTTGAGGCTTGTGTGTATCACCAAGGCAAATTGTTGGATCTGTCTTGTCTCTGGCCACTCTTTGTTTCCTGGGTTCAGGCTGCCTTTTGAGATTGTATGTGTGTGCACGTATGTGTTTGTGTGTGTGTGTGTGTGTGTGTGTGTGTGTGTGTGTACGCTCACCCTCACCTTTGTATATATGGGTTGCTTTAAAGCAACCGTTGGGATCCATTTACCTATATAAAAACTGGGGAGGGGGGCGCCTGGGAGGCTCAGTTGGTTGAGCGTCCCGCTTCGGCTCAGGTCGTGATCTCACGGTCTGTGAGCTCAAGCCCCATGTCAGGCTCTGTGCTGACAGCTCAGAGCCTGGAACCTGCTTCCGATTCTGTGTCTCCCTCTCTCTCTGCCCCTCCCCTGCTCATGCTCTGTCTCTCTCTGTTAACAATAAATAAACATTAAAAAAAAGTTGAAAATGTTGGGGGGAAAGGAAAAACAGAGTGTCATTTTTCTAGAGTGTTTTCTCCCTAGCCTAAATCTATTTGGAGATAGGCTGGCTCATCCTCCTTATTTTGGTAACCGGCAATTTCCATTCACTGTATTTTTAAATCCCATTTCAACCCTGTAAGGTAGAGATTGGTTATTACCATTTGAAAGGCAGGCAAACTGAGTCTCAAAGAGGTTATAAAGTTGGCCCATAGTCTCTTCAGCCTGTAAGTGGCAGTCAGGATTAAGAGACTCTGGCTCTGTGCTATTCCCGGCACACTTTTCTGCCTCTCCAGCAGGTTTAGAGGCCATTTCCACTGGATGCTACAATTTCTTTTGAGTGCCTCCTACGTCCCAGGGACCAGGCTTATGAATAAAGACATGTTCCCTGCTGGCTCCCAGGCCAGAAACTTTTCCCTTCCACGACTCTCCCAGCATGTAAGAAGGATAGTAACTATTAAATTACTTTCTCCGGGCAATTCATTGCGACTAGCCCACAGTTAAACATTTCTTCTTTAACATTAGCAGATGGTGAATGAGGTAACAATGTCTGCGCTGGAAACAAAACAAAAGTAATAAAAAGAATTGGCACTTGAATAGAAAAGACGAACCACCATTTCTGCGCGTGCTTTGTCTCAATCATTCAGGAGAACGGAAAAAAAAAAAATCACTTCATAAATCAGTCAAAGCTGGTCTCATTCTGCCATCCACAGAACATGGAATTACTTGCTGAGACTGATAAATGGATGTCTTTGCCACAGCACTGTCACCGAGGCTTATATAACTTACAGTGCAATTATTACTTATGTCCTAGGAAGGACTTATTTATTTTAGCTTATATCATCTTTTCATTCTTGAAACATGTTTTTTATGTGTTTGCTTGTGAAAACTGGAGTAGATGCCAGTAGGAAAAGAGGCTTTTCTATTACCGTAACTGAAGTATAATTTTGCAAGGGAGTGATATGAAACAATGCCTTGATTCTTTGCATTTTATCACCAGAGACCAGAGCCAGAGGAAAGTACCAACTGCATTTTTGTAAAATTAAGGCTAATCTGAAATTATGGTTGGATCCCGAGACGTTCTCAAACCAGGGTGGGTGGAGTGGATAAGACCTAAATTTGTTAGTACCCAACAGATTGTTTCACTACATCTGAGTTGTTCACATCCAGACGATAGACACAATCTATCTACTTGGAAGAACGCACACATACATACAATATATCTATGCGTGCACATATATGCATATACATAGAAACTTGCTCAAATCCCCCCCCCCCATTCTATTTTAATCCTTTAAAATAAGTAAAAGGCTGAGTCTGATTTTTGCTCTGTATCCTGTGATCTCAATATTCCTGAGGAAGCGAGCTGAACTGAAGCAAATACATAACCTGTTAACTGGGCACATCTTTCAGTCACCTTCTGAGATTCCCAAGAGTTTTGGTGAATGTTGAAAATTAATCTCTAAACCATTTTTCCCATCTTTATATATATATATATTTAAAATTTTTTTTTAATGTTTATTTATTTTTGAGACAGAGAGAGACAGAGCAAGAACGGGGGAGGGTCAGAGCGAGGGAGACACAGAATCTGAAACGGGCTCCAGGCTCTGAGCTGTCAGCACAGAGCCCGACCTGGGGCTCGAACTCACCGACCGAGAGATCATGACCTGAGCCGAAGTCGGCCGCTTAACCGACTGAGCCACCCAGGCGCCCCCATCTTTATATTTTTAACATGTGTTATAAATCTTTCTCTCCTTCTCCCTAGATTATGGCATATCTACTTTGAGAATGAACTCAGAACCGTAACTTTGCCTTGGGTGATGGCTCTATTTTGATACCCAGTCTGAGATTGCCCAGTGCCCATCTGATTCTCAGCCTAAATGAAAACCGAGTAGTAGCACCCATCTGGCTTGTAGCCAAGTTGGCAGATCTGCAACAATTTGAAACTAGAAGACTTTTTTGATGTTTTTGCACATACTGCGTCCTATATGTTCCTGCAGAAACCACTGTGTGTTTCTTTTTTTTTTTTTTTAATTAATATTTATTATTTGAGAAAGAGAGAGCAAGCAGGGGAGGGGCAGAAAGAGAGGGAGACACAGAATCGGAAGCAGGCTCCAGGCTCTGAGCCATTAGCACAGAGCCCGACGCAGGGCTCGAACCCACAGACCGCGAGATCATGCCTTGAGCTGAAGTTGGCCGCCTAACTGACTGAGCCACCCAGGCACCCCCAGAAACCACTGTGTACGTTTCTTTTCTAAATAATAAATAACTACAATTCTTCAGTAAAATCCAGGATTTACCCCTTCCTCCCCTATTTTTAATTACATTTTGGTTTAGAAAGTCACATTTATAGTTATTTTCCCCGTATTTGTAAGAACTATACTTCTACGTCTTGCCCCACATCCCCACCTAGCCACCAGCCCAAACAGGATTGCTTAATTTAGTTGTTCACTTACCTTCCTTCTGTTGTTACTTTTCTAAAAGAAGGTTTCTACTTGATCATTTTGATGGATTTTAGGTAGCAGCTCAAAGACCAGAAAGGGGAAGTGTCTGTTGATTTTTATCTGTAACCCAAGCTCACCTACTTCACATACATTTTGCAGGTGCGTAGGAAACGACATTACCTCGTGTCCTTTGGCCAGCTCTCCTCTTATTTTCTTCCCATCCTTCTTATTTATGCCAAATGGAATATTATGGAAATGGCAACTGAAGAAGAGTGGGTCAGAGCCAAAATCAAGAGCATTGTGTGACTTTTTTTTTTATTATACATTCTATGTAGTTTGAATTTTTTGTTTTCAATTTTTTAAAAATCCAGCAATAATAAAACATCTTTTCTGTCATTTTTCAAACTCCCTTACTTCATGGCTGCTCTAAAGACCCTTTTCTTCAAACCTACACTTTACCTTCCTCCCTAGCCTAGTTCTGGGAGACCTTCCCCCCTCCTTCCCTTCTCCCTTTCCTCACCCCAGTCTGATTCTGTGTCTTGCTCTAATTATTTGACCTGCTATGCATCATGAAAGCCTAGAATAAAAAGAAATTACTACGTGGGATGGGGAATGGAGAGATGAAATTTAATGGCAAAGATAAAATGTGTTCTTGCATGGGGTAGAAACATACAGAAAGTTTGGGAACCCCCACACTTTAATTTTGTTCCAATTATGCCTAAATTGAGGCATCTGATTTTCCTTTGTCCTGCAGAAATTTCTTTCCCCACTCCCAAACTTACTTATTTCAAATTCTGGAATCAAAAACTAGGGCTTCCAATCTCCTAAAAGGAATTCGTCTATAGCATTTGAATAGAAACACTGTATATACTTACATATACTATGTATCTGTTCCAATTCTTCCCATTATTATGGGTCATGGAGTGAGGCAAATCCTCAACAGGGAGTGGCTACACCCAAGCTGTGGACATAGCTTGAAAGGTAAACTCCTTAGAAAGCAAAGATTTTCTTGATATTCTATGTAGCAGTTCTAGTATATGACGGTATCCTGTAAAAATTACATAAAATGAAATATTCTGTAAATATTACAAAACATAAACCCATAGTGTTTGATACCCTGTTCAGGCCTAAATGAAATATTTTCTTCTAAACATAGGATTAAAGATCTTCCAAAAGTAAGGCTAATGTCTCCTTTTTAGGATTCTTATAAAATTATTTACTTAACTTATTAAAAAAATTTTTTGTTAATGTTTATTTACTTTTAATAGAGCGTGAGCAGAGGAGGGGCAGAGAGAGAGGGAGACAGAATCTGAAGTAGGCTCCAGGCCCCATGCTGTCAGCACAGAGCCTGACGCAGGGCTCAAAGTCATGATCCATGAGATCGTGACCTGAGCCAAAGTCTGACACTTAACCGACTGAGCCACCCAGGTGCCGCTACTTAATTTATTTTTTTATTGATGTATTCTTTTTTAGGATTTAGGCATTTCTGAAGCTACACTTGGAGAAAATATAGCTACACACAAAGAAATGAAAATACAACTTGAATACATTTTTTAAACCTATGGAAAATTCAGTTTTATGAAATTTGAGACACAGTTGAAAACTATCATTATCTTATATCGCACACACCTACACACGTACACAAAACTGAGATGTGCTTACTAGTTACGAATTTATTTTCACCTCTGCAAGATTTCTTTGAGACTTAATTAGAAATGTATTTTTTTTAAAAATCATACTTCAGTCTTCTGCACACATCGAAAGGGAAATAAAGTAAAAATGGTTAAGGCATTCCTAACCTGTTCACATCCTGCCACTGTGGCTCAGGGCTGCTGGTGTCTGTGGTTTTTCTTTCTCCTTGTCCTGTCTTCCCTTTTTGAAACGAGACGAGACCAGACGAAACGAAACAAAACGAAATGAAACGAAACAAAAACCCCGAAGAATTAAAAGCACTGTAGCTCTGGTGAGTCCACTGCTGTCTCCATCCCACGGTCTCCTACCTCTGTATGGGGGTGAACGTGACCTGCAGCTCACTCTTCACGAAAAGAAGCTTTGTTCTCACACCTGTTGGTTCTATTGTGTCCCTGCCATTCCTCGGAGAGATAGATAGAGATAGAAATAGAGACAGAGACAGAGACAGAGACAGAGATAGAAAAGACAGAGTTCCCAGATGGTCCCAGTCTCTAGCTCCCTTCAGGAGCACAAAGGGGCTCATGGGGAAGGGTCTTCCTTGTAGTTCTTAGAGAAAAGCAAGTCCTAGAGCCTGGTGGTGGCGACACTAGGTCTCCATGGTTTGTCACTCTCCGGAAAGGCATGTTGTGCCGTTTGGTTCCAGGTTCCCCATGTCGCCCGTCTCTAATCCCTGCACGTGTGACTTTCTTGCCAAACCTGGACAATTCCCTCAGAGCGCGTCCGTCTCCTTACCCTTTTGGGTAGTGCTGTAGATGTTTTTACCCTTTTGGGTAGTGCTGAGATGTCCGTCTCCTTACCCTTTTGGGTAGTGCTCCTAGCCCATACAGGAGCTCCTTGGCCAGAGCTGGAACAGGCTGGTTTGTAGTGATCAGAACATTCATACAATCACACAGTCCTTTCTGGGCTGGATGAGAAGTAAGGACTTGGATGTAGTTCCTAACCAGGAATCTGTTAAAACGTCAACTTCTGCTCTTAGTCTCTGTAGTTAGTGCAGAGGTGTTTGGCTGGCCCAGCAGGTGGAGCCTCTGTCTCTTGATCTCAGGGTTGTGAGTTTGGACCCCATGTTGAGGGTAGAGATTCGGTAAAAAAAAAAAAAAAAAAAAAAAATACACCGGCTACCTGGAGGAAAAGCTCTTGTGCCCTTGTTTGATTTGGGGTCTGTGATTTTTTTTTGACTCCCGCCATCCGCTGGGCCAGCTGGCCTGTTAATGATGAAGGATTTCTTGAAAGGGTGCTCCAATATTGTGTCTAGGATTTTCTTCAAAGCAGCTGCTCCTTATTTGCGAGTTTTGAGGCCTGTTCTTGATTGTACCAGAAGGTATCAGCAGAATATTTTCAGACGATAACTAGGACCTGTGTTGCTTCTTCAGATGGACCTTACATAGTTTGTTGACTGCACCATTAAGGGGTTATGACTGTCCCGTTGGGTCTCTAGGAAGAACAACTGACTTCCTACCTGCACAGGTAATGATAACTACTTCGCACTTCTCGCCAGCTGATGACAGTTGTAAGATGTACTCTGTTATAGATGTAAAATATGAAAAATGTTCACTTCAGAATCGATGAGAAATGATGGACATTTTATTAGATGCCAGATATTATATTTGATTGATTATTCTACAGAAAGGAATCGCTAATCTAATCACTCATTTTACCATTATGTATCATTAAACATGGCCTTATTCTAAAGTCTAATGAGCTTGATATCTTCACTTATCTTATTTTCCTGTTGATTCCAGCTCTTACAGAAATAATGGGATATTGAAATATTTTGTGGTAAGATTTCAGGTCTGCTTCTCAAGTAAGAGTAGACTGAAACATCCAATAATGGAAGATGTTCAGGTCCATTCCCTGGGAGCCGATTCTTAACTTTGGGGTCCGTGCAAATTGTAATAGGGGCAATGGCAGAGAATTTGAAGACCAACGGTCTTGGGTCCAAATTTGGCTCTGAAAACAGTAACTGGAAGATCTGGAGACAGTCTCTCAATTTCTCTTCCTTTTCTACCTAAAGAGGCAGGTTACGTTAAAAAAAAAAAAATTAAAAAAAAAGGGGCGCCTGGGTGGCGCAGTCGGTTGAGCGTCCGACTTCGGCCAGGTCACGATCTCGCAGTCCGTGAGTTCGAGCCCCGAGTCGGGCTCTGGGCTGATGGCTCAGAGCCTGGAGCCTGTTTCCGATTCTGTGTCTCCCTCTCTCTCTGCCCCTCCCCCGTTCATGCTCTGTCTCTCTCTGTCTCAAAAATAAAAAAAAAAAAAAAAAAAAAAAAAAAGAGGCATGTTAACATTTATTTGTAGTATTACTTTAAAGATTGGAATTGTTGAAACCTGGTGGGTTTAACAAAGGGTTGGCTGTTATTTTTTTAAAATTTTTAGTGGTTATTTATTTTTGAGAGAGAGAGAGAGAAGGGCAGAGAGAAAGAGGGAGACACAGAATCTGAAGCAGGCTCCAGGCTTTGAGCTATCAGCAGAGAGCCCAGCGCGGGGCTCGAACCCACGAACCGTGAGATCATGACCTGAGCCAAAGTCAGACACTTAATCGACTAAGCCACCCAGATGCCCCAAGGGTTAGCTGTTACTCTATATGGTCTGCCCCTATTGGGTATCAGCATGATGACTTCAACTGTCATTTGGGTGTATTTAATTCCATGATCTTTGTTTATCTTTTACTCAAAGTGATATTTAACTTGTGATTTTACGAAGACTAAAACTTAAGCAGAATGAAGTAAGCCGTGCAAAGTTTGGAAAATGACTTGTACTCAAATATACACATATGTATGAACTTCAGATGCTGTTATAGATCAATTATGACATAGTTCTGGCACTTACTCCCAGGTCCCCCTCATCAGGCTGGGTTGGTTGAGCTTTTAACTAAGAATGACAATGGCCGTATTTCATGTCTGTTCCTGCCACGAATTCCCTTCACTCAGTATGTGACTGTGCAGGAGCTTTTGTTCCAGTTGTAGTGACTCTGCGTGGATCCCTAGCAATCTCAGACGGACTGGTTGTTATCCTCTATCATTGGTTGTCTACCAGGAGCTGAGAGTTTTCATTCTGTGGCGTGCAAAGCAAGGGTCTTGAACTTGTCGAGATTTATCAACTGTATTTATTTTGTGCTAGCTAATGCTCTTGGCTCTACCCATTATTGAATCGTTTCTTCAAACACATACAGAGTCTAGCCACCTCCCCATTGGAATGAATGTCGCAAATGGCCTTCTGTTACTAAGTGATAGGGGTTTCTGGAAGGTTATCGTCTTTCATAGCTTTTCGCTCAGACATCTTTTCTTCTATGTCTGCTTCCGTCTTCAGGCTCTTTGAAGTCCCCATTGGCTACGGCAGCTCGAGTCAAAGCCCGCTTGTCTCCTTGGGTTTTCTCTTACGATTTACTTACACTTGGGTTACATTTATACAGAGGTTCTCTTTGACAAGTGGCACATTGCTGAAATAGTTTTCTCCACCCATCCCAGGGAACAGGATAGTGTCCATTAACTATTAATTCAGTTACCTCTAATTGTGAGCATAAGTGCATAATGAAGGAGCATGCGGATTGGACGTAGGCAAACTGGGTTTAAATTTTTACTCTGCCACTTGCTAGGGGTGTGACCTTGGCGATTCAACATAATAGCTCTACACCTGAGTCTTCTCATTTATAAAAGAGAGATCTTACCTCTCCAGGCTAATGTGAATATTAGATAAGATGGTATTTGTAAAGTACTCGACACAGGAAAAGCCCCCAGTAAATAGTTGTAATTATATAATGTGCCATCATCTTGCATTCAGTGAACAAGTTGGTATTGAGACCTCCCCTTTGGGATTTATTTCACTGCCCTTATGCTGATGGGCTTTCTGGATTCACCTTGAACTACCTCATTCCTCAAAGGATTGCCTTTAATAGTATAAATGGTGCACCCATGCTATATATATATATATATATATATATATATATATATATATATATATATATATATATTTTTTTTTTTTTTTTTTTTTTTTTAAAGTGAAGCCCTATTAAATTTAACAACTCACTTTCTTCTGTTGCTTGAAATGAAGTTTTTGCATTTAGTGAGGAAGACGCTTGTAAAACAGTGGCTTGTCGGGATGTTGAAACATTCCGATATTGAATACTGAAATGTTGGAAATATTGGTTTGAATCTCTTATCTGTGTTCCATGAAGACCAGCATTTTACCACTATGGGTGTCAGATTCCCTGTTATCACTAGAGCTAGATGTTTCAATAGACCCTTAATTTTCATTGTCTCTGTTTAAAGGACAGCATCCCGCCTAACACACGGGCTTCTGAACAATTCGCTTGTGCTTGAGATTTCCATCATGGAGGGAGCTTTCATTCACAGAACTGCCAAAAACTTAACAGAAATGGGCAAATATTTCTATTTTCTCATACTTTCATAGAGATGGAAGAAACATGTCAGGGACAAAGCTTGCCTTTAAAGGATAAAACATTATATCAGATACGTGAAAATGTGAGTACATCATTTAGGAATTGATATTATATTACAGTTCCCACCAAGCATCATTCAAGCAACTGTTTATTCTGTCAAGCAGGCATGACATGGACCCCTTTCCATCACAACCTGTGAAGACCTTGGCAATAACAGTGGGCTTACGGTGCCAGGAGCTTCAACTTTTAGAACTAAGTTTGTTGAGACATAAAATCGCTGGTATAAATGTTGGCAGTTCCTTAACCAAAGTTGTGATAACAAGTGTTGATGTAAGGAAAGCAAATGAGATTAATGATCTTTTCCAGGTTTTTATCTGGCAGTGTCTTGCGAGATTGAAATTCCTTTTGCTTTGCCTCAGCCGTGGTTACTCCCCCCGCCCCCCTCCCCGTCTCCAGTCGAGATGAAGTAATACAGGGGCGCCTGGGTGGCTCAGTCAGTTGAGCGTCCGACTTCAGCCAGGTCACGATCTCGCGGTCCGTGAGTTCGAGCCCCGCGTCAGGCTCTGGGCTGATGGCTCAGAGCCTGGAGCCTGTTGCCGATTCTGTGTCTCCCTCTCTCTCTGCCCCTCCCCCGTTCATGCTCTGTCTCTCTCTGTCCCAAAAAATAAATAAATGTCGAAATGAAGTAATACAGAATTTATCTTTTGGGTGTTCTTTAGAATATACACATGGTCTCACGCATACCATAGTATGTATTCATGTTGAGAGGAACTGTACAAATATAAAGTAGTCTTAAAGAAAAAAAAGCTTACAAATTCAATGGGGGAGAAAAAGGGCATAGAGTTCCTCTTGCAAAATGAGCATCATTTAATGCAAATAATAAATTAGCAAATAAATTAATCTTTCTCTAAATATAGCATATATCATAGCCAGAATAATTCAGGTTTTAATGTCAAAGCATAAAGTTATTTTAGAAATGTATTTTGACTGACAAGTCTTTTTTTTTTTTGCAGTGATATAGAGGATATAGATGATAAAATGACAGTATACAGCTGATGTCATAGCTTAATTAAATAATTGCACTTTGGATATTACACTGTTGCTTATTTGCAGTAATTCATGCATTACTGCAGCTAATTCACGTATTAGACATTAGATTCCAAACTAAACAGTAGAATTTGCCTGTCTAAGATTTATTTAACCAAAGTTTTCATTAAATAATGGAGAGATCATACATAATGAAGGTATTTTCTCCTGTGCTAAGAAATGGTACAATCCATAGGTTTCTTCCAGGAGTATATCATGAGATTACACAAATTTTCATTACTGCATTCGAGAACAATATTGTTGAGTAAATATTTGTACTAGTATGTTGCCATTTTAGGCTTTCCTGAGGTGTACAGAGTCTCAAAAGATAAATAATTAAAGGATCTTCCTTCCTGGGTAGCACCAAGCAGGGCTTGATATAGGTTTGATTATTTCACTTGTCTCTTTGATAATCCATAACTGTCTTCTCAATTATTTTCATCATCCAGCCAAGCAAAGATAAAAGATGGAACACACTTCCTTTGCCTACTCCCAAGGAAACTCCATTATCCTTGAAAGGCCATGTGACTGCATAAAGCCCAATGTGGGTCGAAAGAAGCAATCCACAAGGACAAGCTTAGTGTGAGCTGAAAATGAAGTTGTTACCAGACAGCAAAATGCAGTCCTCACTTCTTATGAATATTTGAATGAGTAACTAAAAACAGCTCAGTAAACTCTAAGCAACTATGACAGCTGAAACTGTCTGGAAACCAGGAGTCTGCCAGGACCGTGATGAAAAGATCACCAGTTACCTTGTGCCTCTTCTTCCTGTGGGTCTTCAGAGGGATGGTATCAGATCTATTTTACTCAAATATAAGTTATGAAAAATCTGACTTATCTCTGCACATTCAGAAGCTAAACAGCCCCCAAATCTCTTGCGTTATTTTGAATTCATTAAAATGCAATGATTTCTAACAATCTTTTCAAGGCAAGAGAATGCCATGTTTCTGCAGACCCTGAAATATTGATGTTGTTGTTGTTTTTGCCCATAGAAAATTGGCCCTAGTCAATCTTCCGTGAGTATCTTTCAGATTTTTCCATGTGGGAAGAAAGACAATGAGAACAGAGTCCCTAAAGCCAAAGTTCTCTGAATAATTCTTCCAAAAGCTCTAATAAAAAGAGTTACCAGGTACATAGCCTGACTTATTTATTCCCACATAGGTTGTTGCTTTCCTGTAAAAAAAAAAACAGATAAATTGCTATTTTTATTGGAGCAGAAAATTCAAAACAGATTTTGTCACATGGAGGGAGTTCTAGAAAATATTTGTAGAAGTTAAATTTATTTATTTTCACTTGACTTCCTTGGATATGTAGACAAAACAGGACTACCTTAATTTTCATGTCCAGGGTGCTGAGGAAGTCACGTACAATTTTCAAAGTGATGCCTTTAAGTGGAGAGAGAGAGCCAGTTATTCAGTTTCTCTAAGTGTTATAGTCAATTCTACTTAAACCCACTTAGTTTTGTGCATGTTGATGAGCCGTGTAAATAAAATAAAGCCCTCTCATAGTCCATGAATTCCTGGTAAAGAAAGAAACAATGCAGGTTGAATGTCTAATGCAGACAGTGCTGCAATTCAAACCTAGTAACTGACTGAAGATAAAATCACACTGACGGGACCTTGAGGACGATGCCATTCATTCGGCGGTTGTTTATACAATCTTTATGAAACATGAAGTTTCCCTGAGAAAGCCCATTTAGAAAGTTCCAGAAAATATTGGTCATTGCTTTAACTGAGAAGAGTTCGAGAATATTTTCAACGACACTGGGGTCCACAATGCCTGTCCAAGAGGCCACTGCTGGGACTCCTCTGCTCATCCCTGGAAATGAGAGTCATATTTCCATCTTGATTGTTAAAAGACAATTGCAGCTCCTTGGTGTATCTGGACAATGGCAGACATTCCATGGCTGTTGGCCGTGTCCTTTCTCTTTAGCCATGTGTGGATTTAAGATTAGATATTACCAGGTTTTCCGTTTTTCAGTAAAAGTGGTAAGGAGCATGCAAAATGCCATTCTAGCTTGTGCTCATCCAGTGGCGAGAAGGAAGGAACTAGACTGAATTTGCTCACTCCCACATCAGAAGCCCAGCCCCTCAAGATGGACAGGAACAGTCACTCTGAAGCAGTGTGAAGAGAAAGAGATCCATTTGAATATTCAGAGTTAGTCGGATTTCATGCCAGTTGCAAAAGCTCACTAACCCCAGCAGGGCTGTGGAAAGAATGTTGAATCAGCGGTCAGAAGCGTAGCTAGCAATGTGGCCTTCGGAAAGTCACTTACACGCCTTGGACTCTTCTCTCAGCTGTGCAGGGTGGTGTGACTAGATTGACAATTACAGAGGCAGTTCTGGGAATGGAATGAGCACAGCTTTTAGGTTCAGAAGACCTGGGATTGCCTTCCCTATCCATCACTTACCCATTGTGGCAGCTTCCGGAACAATCTAGGTTTCCATTTAGGAGGCTCAGACGGCTCCCCTCTGGCAGGGTGGCTTGAGAAAAATGAAAGATACGATGGATGGAGAGAGCCCCACACATGCAGGTGCTGTGATAAATGTTAGTTTTTTCTCTTTCCTCACGCTAAAGTTTTTTTTTTCTTCCAATTTTAAATCCTGCAAAGAATTCGTTGAACAAGATAAAGTCTTTTCTGCGGTGTATTTGAACAGAAGTGCTGTCTTGGTATCTCTTACCCATGGCACAGGTGAAAGATAGAAAATTTAGTGGTTGGGACGCCCGGGAAGTATCAAGAAACGAATAGATGGTGAAGAAGGACAGGGTCACTTGAAATCACTAAATATGATGGGGTGCCTGGGTGGCGCAGTCGGTTAAGCGTCCGACTTCAGCCAGGTCACGATCTTGCGGTCCGTGAGTTCGAGCCCCGCGTCGGGCTCTGGGCTGATGGCTCAGAGCCTGGAGCCTGTTTCCGATTCTGTGTCTCCCTCTCTCTCTGCCCCTCCCCCGTTCATGCTCTGTCTCTCTCTGTCCCAAAAATAAATAAACGTTGGAAAAAAAAAAAAAAGAAATCACTAAATATGATAATTTTGATACTTTACAACTCTTTCGTCTTATGGTCTATGATACAAAATTGTTGTATATCAAATGTAAATTTTAATTTCAAAGGTCACAACTAGGTCAGTTTAAAATGGAAGTGTCTCCAAAGACTTACACAATAAATATGTATTTGGGTGATAAATATGCATTAACAGGTACTCGTTTTTCTCGCATTACATTGATTTTCAAAATTAATGGGAAAAAGGCAGCCTTATAATCAAGTGATCTTAAAAGTGGCATCAGAAGACAAGAGGATAGTGCAATCAGATGCAGCAGTAGTGAATTCTTAAAAGTTTTATTTTAGGGCACCTGGGTGGCTCTGTCAGTTAAGTGTCTCCCTCTTGATTTCACTTCAGATCATGTCTCATGGTTCATAAGACTGAGCCCCATGTCGGGCTCTGCCCTGACAGTGTGGAGTGTGCTTGGAATCCTCTCTCTCCTTCTTGTTCTGCCCCTCCCTTGCTCACACAGCGCTCCCTCTCTTTCTCAAAATAAATTAAAAAAAAAAACAACTTAAAAAAAGTTTTACTTTAACGCACGGGAAAAATTTCCTCCCAAAAAAGCCACCTGTTTTAAGTCCTGTTAAAATAATTCTAAGACCTGGTAATCCCACTTTTTGATATTTGGCCTGAAGAAATACCATTATAATAAAAGCAGCAGAATTTACATGGTTAGGGCAGCATTTTCTCTAAGAGTAACTAATTGGAAATGCCCTACTTTTCTCTCATAGGAGAATAAATAATAATACATATGTACCATGAAACGTGATGTTGTTATTAAAAAGAATGAAGCAGATCTATGCATGCAGCTAAGAGAAGATGTCTATGATTTGTTGTTAGGTGAAAAAAGAAAATGACCAGTATGCTTAGTATGTACCCATTTTGAAACAAAAAATACATATATGCATTATATAAATGTGTGTGTGTGTGTGTGTGTGTGTGTGTGTGTGTGTGTATGTACCAGGCTAACAAAGAAAAATACCTGATATACAGGTGTTGCTGTTTACAGTGACTATCTTGGGTTTGAATTTTTTTTTTAATTTTATTTAAGTTTATTTATTTTTAACAGGGACAGAGAGCGAGCATGAGCTGGGGAGGGGCAGAGAGAGAGGGAGACACAGGATCCGAAACAGGCTCCAAGCTGTCAGCACAGAGCCCGACGCGGGGCTCGAACCCACAAACTGTGAGATCATGACCTGGGCCGAAGTCGGATGCTTAACCAACTGAGCCACCCAGGCGCCCCCGGGTTCGAATTTTTTTAAATGCAATCCTGTTGTGGTGTAACATGCTACCACAAATGTAATACTTTTACAATTAAAAATTAAATTTAAATATGAGTCTAGGTATTAAAATGACTTGGAAAATCAACACATTTCTTCTGACATTTTTTTCTCCTAGCAACTTAACAGTGATGTGCTTTAAAAACTCAAGGTCCGTATGTGAAATGAATTAGTGGGTGTTGGCGCTGTGTTTTTCTGCCCTGAATCTAATATTGACTCTTCCATTAGCTTTCTTTGACTCTCAGAAAAACTGGTTCATTCTCAGCTTCCTCATCGAGAAAACAAAAAGATTTGAAATAAACGAAGGGATTGGGCAGAGAAATCCCCTTCCAGCTCTGACATTTGGTGTTTCTGTTGAAATTAACTAATTTCATGGTCCTTCGTGGTGTAATGCTTTTGTTCAATATGCTTCATCTTTTACTGTAAATAGCCGATTACTTCAATGGAGAAATGACCAACAATACTCTATTTGGTCGTGATTTTTTTGTTCTGAATAACCGGAATGTCAATTCGTGGATCAGGAAGGTCTTCAGACGTTCACAGTCCTCACATAAGGATAGTTCACAGGTCTGACCTTCCATTTGGGGAATGGCGGTCAAGTGCATCCTGTGTTTGAAGTGACTCGGATTGAGGGCACACTGTTCTTCCTCAAAGTCTTCTGGGATGCTTGGATTTCTGGGATTCTGGGATTGCAGTCTTTTTCCTCCCCCCCTCGAGGGCGGCGGTAGGCAGAGTTTGTAGATCCCTGTGTCATGAGCCTTGTTGATCTCATTGTTCATCTGGTCTGTGGCATGTATTTGTAGCAAGCCGGCCTTTCAAGAGAATGCATTCTGAATAAAGGCCACCACAATTTGTCTGACACCATTAAAGTTATTTTGTTTTCTCTGGCCACAGTGAGATCATGAATTATTCTCCTTCTCTGAAAAACCGAGTAAACATGGCTCTAAAGATCATCTGCTGTGTGCAGGAGAATGAGAAGCACAGAAGACATTGTGCCTGCCCTTGGAAGTTTAAATTGTACTGAGGGAGACAGAATGAAAACAAAATAAATCCACAAAAGTAGAACACAATGTGCTATTAAAAAAAAAAAAGCACCAAAGATAAGTGTTCTGAACAAAGAGATAAGGAACTAGGTTTCAAGGAAATACTGAAGTGGCCTCTTGAGAGCTTGATAGCACTTTCCCTGGAAACATAAGGGAGAAAAGTCAGAGATTTTTATTATATCACTATTACAAAGGGATTTCTGGGACAATTTTTTATAAAGATAGCTGAGGCCACATTGGATGGATCTGAACGTAGAAAGCTCAAATCAGATGATCGCTTTTATATTGTGAGTGGATTAGTGGTAGATAGGAGCTCAAACAGAAATCTCAGACAGACAGAAATCGAACAGGTTCCCTCCGTGGCAAGTGTCCTCAGGTGGGGTCTGAACAAGACCATCTATTGGAATGAAGAAAGGAAATACTTGATCTTTATAAATTCATCCTTAAGTTTATCCTTCAAAATATTCCACCTTCGTATTTGTTTTGTAATGCGACATACTGGTAAGTATTGCAAGAATATAATTTATAAATAGATATTCCTGGTTGGGGCTGCATACTTAGACATTTTATTTCTTGAAATACATATTTGTTCAAGTCTACCTTAATTCAGTCATTTTGCACATTTTGGTAAATAGTTTAAATGACATTTATCGGACTGCATTAGCCAAAAAAAATCTGGAAATCAATGCTTTTGAGAAAAATAACTCCTGATTTAGTTTGTATTATAAATTGTAGATTTTTTTTTATAAGGAAATGTACTGAAAACAACTCTAGTGTTTCTTCTGAATTTCTTACATACCAGCGAAATTTTTCAGGCTGACAAAGTTGGTAGGAACATCAGTGATTAATGGATGGATAGCTCTCCCTCCTTTCAGGTACCTCTGGCTTTGGAGCTAAGCCATTAGGGATTTTCATGTGGGTAAAGAGTGCCCAAGGTAAGAGGTTTGTCTTTTATCTTTAAGGTTTGAAGGCAATGCCTTCGGGGGTTTCTGTGATTTACTGGCAGTACAGTAACTGTGGTAAGCTAAGGCACTTGGTGCTTCCTTGTCATTATGCTGGCAGGAACACGGTGGAATCTGGTGGAATCTGCTCTGAGTCCTGTGCCCTTCCCCCTCACCATGTAGACTGTGATCAATGTCACCAGCTTTGTTTCTCTATTCTGTCAGATCCCCAGCCTCATCCTGTGCAGGTGGGTTACTCTTGTTGATTTTCCACCTAATTATGTGACATTTCTTGAGCACCAATTGGACGTTTGGTTTTGATCAAGGGATTATTTACTGACCATGTGGCTCATGGAAGGTGGGGCGGGGTATTTCTATCTTCTTTCAAGAGTGTCCATAAACAGGAAAGGGTCAGCAGGTGTTTGGAAAAACCACTGCAGTTATAAGCTGGCATAACCTTTGATTTATAAAATGACTTTTCTCCATTAAATAAAAAGTGAGAGTAGATTTTTATCAATAAAATAAGCATGGTGCAGGATATTCTTCATATCTGTATAAGTGTTCTTTAGAGAAACAAAACCAATAGAAGATATCTATATTTATATTGATATAGATATAGGTATATCAGTCTTTTTTCTATTAAGGTCCTCAATCGATTAGATGAAGCTCGCCCCGCATTATGGGGGCAATCTGCTTTACTCAGGGTCTACTGATTTACGTGTTAATTTCATCCAAAAAATATACACTCACAGAAATATCTAGAATCATGTTTAATACAAATATCTGTGTACAGCAGCCTAGCCAAATTGAGACATAAAGTTAACCATTACAATATGCTCGCAAAGTCTTGGACTACTTAATGAATTACTGCTCTGCCATACATAGTTGACAAAATGCCTCTTGTTGTACTCTTGCATGCTAGAAATAATTCTAGTTCAGTGATGTCACTTTCAACAAAAGCTCTCTAGTTATTTCCTTTTCAGAGCAGTTAGAAATAGGCTTTGATTACTGAAGGCATGAACTCACTATCTACAACTCAATTATTAATCAGGTTCTGTCTAAAGAGTCAAAAAGAGTGTGTGATGTGGATGAAAATGTTGGACGCCCCCTCCTGTGTGGTGCCAAGGAAGGGACAGCAGGTGATATAAGGGAGTGGGAGTCTCCCCTCAGCGTGTCCCCAGTGAACAAAATTGTCATTTTTACTTTTGCTAGATCCATGCATTCTCAAAGCAATACACTTTTGTCAATGTTAGTCCCTTTGATATTTAGCTATTTATTCATTTATTTATAAAATAATCTCTGTCCAACAGGGGACTCCAACTCACAACCCCCAGATGAAGAGTCGCACACTCTCCCGACTGAGCCAGCCAGGCACCCCAATGTTAGTCCCCTTTAAGTTGGAAAACACTCGACTTACTGTGAGAAATTAATATCATTACAAGTCGTAGCTAGCACTTACTTCTAAAATACCTTCAAGAGTTCAACTCCAGGGGCGCCTGGGTGGCGCAGTCGGTTAAGCGTCCGACTTCAGCCAGGTCACGATCTCGCGGTCCGTGAGTTCGAGCCCCGCGTCGGGCTCTGGGCTGATGGCTCAGAGCCTGGAGCCTGTTTCTGATTCTGTGTCTCCCTCTCTCTCTGCCCCTCCCCCGTTCATGCTCTGTCTCTCTCTGTCCCAAAAATAAATAAACGTTGAAAAAAAAAAAAAAAAAAAAGAGTTCAACTCCAAAACTGCATCTCCCAAAGGGCTCACATTTCTTTTCCTGACCTGGATATGCCTTAGGTAAAAATGTAGAGAAAGAATAGTTCTTGCCTTTTATTTAACATTACCAGGATACAATGTCCTTGCCTCCAAGCTGTTTTGCTGGTATACCCGAAGTGCCAGATGCTGTTCTATTCTTCTGTAGGAGTAAGCCAGGCGTCCACACTGCCAGCTCCCTTCAGGAGTCACCTCCATGGGTACGTATTGGACAATGCGGCAGCTGGACTCTTGTCTCTCCTGAGTCATCTGGTAGCTGCTCGTCCACACCTCATCCACTGTCTCATGGCTCCTAGCTCTGTAGGGGATACTGCTTAATTCGGTTCACTAGTTTTAGCTCATCACTCTTGGTGGTGTCCACTGGGGAGGGCTGCTTCCTTCCTGGGCCCAGCAGAGTGGGGAATTGGGGGTAGAACCCACTTCTCTTTACTGCCTTGTTCCTTGTCCTCTATGGTGCACTGCCCCCAGATGGTTCCTTGGCTCTCTCATTGGCTTTTTGGTGGAGCAGGGGAAGTCAAAAGGAATAAGAACACAGGTGGGGAAAATAGTGAGGGCAACTGAGCCCCTACCAAAACAAAGCCAGTATTCCTTTCTTCCTCTGCGCTAAGTTGTTTTCCTCTGGAAGGCGGCTTCCCTCAGTTTCACCCATCTTTTGGAAATGCTTCTCCTAACCAACGAGTGATCTCTCTCCAGGATTTCTTCCCTCATCTGTCTTTTCCTCGAGTGAGAGCTAAATGAGTCTAAAATACTGCCCTGGAGGCTCTGCTAGGACTGGATTGATGATCTTTGATGCCCTGGGTCTCACGCCACAGTAGAGGTGGGTATGAACATTTGCGTTTCGTCTCTTCGAGAGCTTCCGTCGGTGTGAGTAGCAGATAGGGTTCCTAGTTCTTCTGGCATCAAGTGGGTATCCGCTGGTAGGTGCGTGCACACGTATTCATACTCATATCAAGGATAAACTGAATCTCACAGAGAGTGAAATCTAAATATATATGGAAGTGACATTTTTCTAGCCGGCTCATACCAAAGCTCTGCTCGGAAAAGATGCCAGTTTTTTTTTGTTTTTGTTTTTTTTTTTTTTTAATATATATTTTGCCGAACAGACACACTTACTCTTTATTTTCAATTTCACACTGTGTCCCTAGGCTTCCTGAGCCCAGGCACCGGCTAAAAGATTGTGGCCAGAGCTGAGTCATTTGTTTGTTGAGAATGCCTCTTAGCAAAGGAAGCCCAGCTTTGAAATTGCCCTTGGTTTTGAGCTGGGCCAAATCAAATCTTGGCAAAAATGCATTGGCATTCCATTTTCTTTGGTTAGCTGAAGAAATATGGTAGGATAATACCAGACTGTCCATTACTAAAATGCCATAATGGTGCTCCCGGTGGTGTAGGTTCATCATGCTTTTCTACCTGTGCAGAAACAATGAGGGATTACACTGAGGTGCTCACAATTTTGTCTGAAAGAGCTTAGTTTTTCAGAGTTTCTTTACATAGGGAAGTTACTAACATAGTTTCCTGACTGGCGATTTCTTTCCTCCAAGGAGAGGATTGTATTTGGAGAAATAAATGCCTTGATAAAGTGATTGGAAGTGGAAGGTTGGGTTTTCGGGAAGAGATTGGACGGAGGCAATAGAAACACAGCTAAACTTCAAAGAAAGGAGTTGATGGAGGGAGTGGGTCATGGAGAGCTGATCAGCTATTATGGGGTAGGAAGGGAAACTATGGGCTACTGGGCCAATTTTGTGAAAATTTGCACCCCAAGTTGACAGTCATTATTACAGAACTAGTTAAAGGATAGAAAAAAGAAATACCCAATTTTAAATTGTCTGCTGAACTGTTCTGTTGCATTATTTCTTCTTCCCCGGTAAGTTTCTGTCTCCAGGGGCCATCTTTTATGAGTAGGATAGAGTGTGTTTGTATTGAGAGGAGAGGAGTGCAGTAAAGAGAAGCCCTCTTGAAAAGGAAAAAGGTACAGTCCTAGACACAAAGTACGGAGAGAGAAATGGCCGGAAGTTGGACACTGGAACCAGAGGTGACTAAGGAGTGATGGGATTTCTATAATTTTGAAATATTCCCTGTGAGAACTTTGGACTTCCCACAGGATGTGAGTTGGTAGTTGAAAATCATCTTATAAAGATTTTAAGTGGCAGGGTGACCCCATGACACCTTGGTTACACTGAGAAAGTACTGAATTTTTGTCACTTAGAAGGAATAATTCAGGAGCATTCATTAAAAAAAAAAAAAAAAGCAAAGTCTCACAAACACAATAGGACAAAATAGGTGGTTTGAAGCAATGACTTGGGTGTACGTTTTGTCTTAGGTTCATTTGATTGGTGTACTCAAGAAATCATCAGTCGGTGTTTCCCCAAATCCTCATCAAATTACTGTTAATTACAGCGGAGACTAAATGTTCTCCCTCAGGAATCTGGAACTCAGCCTCCTGTAGACCGTCACTGTCCCTTCTCCTCTCCCAGTCTTTGAAGGCGCATGTCCTATCCTAAACAGTCGTTAGATATTTGTATAATACTATATAATACTGCCTTTAGTTTTCATACAAAAATTCCCCCACCCTCTCATACAGTATTTATGGTCAAACCAACACGCTAAGAAAATTTCCCATCCCTGGGTGGGAAGCTTTCTCCCCCTTTCCAACTTTAAAAATGTTTTGTTTTTTTTTTTGCTTTTTTTTTTTTTTTTTTTTTTTTTTTTACCTAGTTATTTATTGACTGTCTCCTTAGGTAGAATGCAACGTCTGGAAGAACAAGGAATCTTTGTTTTCTTTATTTGTGTATCCAGATCAGAAGTTTAATACACATTTATTGAACACGTGGATAACGTGGCATACCTACCCCAGCCTTACTTTGCTTTATATCCCCAGGGATGTACATAAAGGAGGCAGAGAAGTCTTAGGAAAGGGGGTTTATTGAGAAGAATCTCAACCCTTCGGTTCTAATTCTAAGCCATTCTGTGGTCTCTCCTAGGCTATAGTTGGTATATAACGAGTCTTGGTGCAAATTATATAAAGGTGCTGTCACAAAACAGGTGGATTTTTAAAGGTCTCTCTTTATCTGGGTTGACAGGATTGCTGCTAGGGCTCGCGGCTTGGCAGACTGAGCTAGGTCTGCAGGGGCACTGAACAGTCTGGGCTCTCTCTGAACCTCTCAAGGTGTCCTGAGGGTCTCTGCCTCCTATCTCCCACCTCCTCAAGCAAGGAGGAATCTGATTGGTCCCCTCAGCCACCACGTGATGTGATACTGCTTTATTGGCCTGTCCCTGGCTCACGCTCCTATCCTTGGTCCTGTCAATGCAGGCGCCTTGGTAGGATGGCCTGGTTTTCGCAGAAAAGGACCAGAGCAGTCTGCGTAATTTACGGGATGGATCCACTGTGGCTTTCACGATGGATACAGCTTTTTAACACCAAAGCCATGTCAATAGGTGAGAGAAGGAACCATAGGTACCATCAAATTTTGCTAGTGATGAGAAAACAAATTGTCATGGAGTTAATGTCCAAAAGAGGCTGGCAGCTTACTTGGGATTGTTTTGGTATGAACTGTCTTCAACTGCCTCCTCCATTTCTTCTCACAAACACTGTGTGCATTATCCCTATTTGATGGCTGAGGACACTGAGGCCCAGAAAGTATCAGTGCACCTAAAGTCACACAACCATCAAATAGACTCGACAGTCAGACCCAGATGTCTTGTCTTCTCATTTCCGTCTGTTATTGTATTTAACGTAGTGCTTTCATTTCAAGAACAGCCCACAGGGCGAAGGTGCTGGAGATGGTGACTTAAATGATAGGGTTTTCTCGTATCTACGAAAGGTGTTGCATTTTTAAAACGCCTGATCAACTGCCTGAAATGACTTAATGCCACATGCATACTTTACATTCAAATATTCATTTATTTTTATTCTTTAATATTTCCTGAATTCCTTCATTGTAGTGGGTCACCCTTGCAAAGACTTTTCCAAAAACCATTAGCTTTGTTAACAAGAGAAAGAGAGACAGAGAGAATATTCTGGAACAAATAGCATTTTAAACACTGATGACATTTATTTATTCTGTCACTCTGCCACCTTTTCTTCCTTTTCTGCTCCTAATCTCAGAGCAACAACTAAATAGAAATGCTCTCTAAGGTCTTCCTTAATCTTAATTCTCAAGAAGACAAGGGAAGTAAGTATGACTGATAGATGCTTTGAAGATCTGCTCATACATTCTCAGTAGCGCTATAGGAATATCTTTATATCTTGGGCACAAAAGTCTAGCTCTTCATGGGGAACAATTTTCTATGTGGCACAGAATAAAATGGTTGCAGGAAACGCTTCCAGCCCTATAGCTTTGAGCGCCTCAGATCACATGATATGCATATCAATTCACAATAGGCACATCATGTATCTTTTTGGCTTTGTTTACTTTTATTTATTAATTTGCTTATTCATAAATTTGTTCATCAGCTGCTTCATATTTTCATGTTGACCACTTTCCGACCTAAAAAAAAAGTGTCCTTTTGTCCCAGGGATTCAACATAATGGAAGGAGCACCCCACTGAGACCGCGAACTGCATTCTCCTTCAGGTTTACATGGTCGAGTTTCTCTCTTTTTTTTTTTTTTCAATATATGAAATTTATTGTCAGATTGGTTTCCATACAACACCCAGTGTTCATCCGAAAAGGTACCCTCCTCAATACCCATCACCCACCCTCCGCTCCTCCCACCCCCCATCAACCCTCAGTTTGTTCTCAGTTTTTAAGAGTCTCTTATGGTTTGGCTCTCTCCCACTCTAACCTCTTTTTTTTTTTCCTTCCCCTTCCCCATGGGTTTATGCCAAGTTTCTCAGGATCCACATAAGAGTGAAAACATATGGTATCTGTCTTTCTCTGTATGGCTTATTTCACTTAGCATCACACTCTCCAGTTCCATCCACGTTGCTACAAAGGGCCATATTTCATTTTTTCTCATTGCCACGTAGTACTCCATTGTGTATATAAACCACAATTTCTTTATCCATTCATCAGTTGATGGACATTTAGGCTCTTTCCATAATTTGGCTATTGTTGAGAGTGCTGCTATAAACATTGGGGTACAAGTGCCCCTATGCATCAGTACTCCTGAATCCCTTGGGTAAATTCCTAGCAGTGCTATTGCTGGGTCATAGGGTAGGTCTATTTTTAATTTTTTGAGGAACCTCCACACTGTTTTCCAGAGTGGCTGCACCAATTTGCATTCCTACCACCAGTGCAAGAGGGTTCCCGTTTCTCCACATCCTCTCCAGCATCTATAGTC
Source organism: Leopardus geoffroyi (assembly GCF_018350155.1). Classification (NCBI taxonomy): domain Eukaryota; kingdom Metazoa; phylum Chordata; class Mammalia; order Carnivora; family Felidae; genus Leopardus; species Leopardus geoffroyi. The sequence goes on along the minus strand of NC_059328.1, from coordinate 206,043,916 downwards.
TCCTGATTTGTTCATTTTGGCCACTCTGACTGGCGTGAGGTGATATCTGAGTGTGGTTTTGATTTGTATTTCCCTGACGAGGAGCAACGTTGAGCATCTTTTCATGTGCCTGTTGGCCATCCGGATGTCTTCTTTAGAGAAGTGTCTATTCATGTTTTCTGCCCATTTCTTCACTGGGTTATTTGTTTTTCAGGTGTGGAGTTTGGTGAGCTCTTTATAGATTTTGGATACTAGCCCTTTGTCCGATATGTCATTTGCAAATATCTTTTCCCATTCCGTTGGTTGCTTTCAGTTTTGTTGGTTGTTTCCTTTGCTGTGCAGAAGTTTTTTATCTTCACAAGGTCCCAGTAGTTCATTTTTGCTTTTAATTCCCTTGCCTTTGAGGATGTGTCAAGTAAGAAATTGCTACGGCTGAGGTCAGAGAGGTCTTTTCCTGCTTTCTCCTCTAGGGTTTTGATGGTTTCCTGTCTCACATTCAGGTCCTTTATTCATTTTGAGTTTATTTTTGTGAATGGTGTGAGAAAGTGGTCTAGTTTCAATCTTCTGCATGTTGCTGTCCAGTTCTCCCAGCACCATTTGTTAAAGAGAGTGTCTTTTTTCTATTGGATGTTCTTTCCTGCTTTGTCAAAGATTAGTTGGCCATACATTTGTGGGTCTAGTTCTGGAGTTTCTATTCTATTCCATTGGTCTATGTGTCTGTTTTTGTGCCCATACCATGCTGTCTTGATGATTACAGCTATGTAGTAGAGGCTAAAGTCTGGGATTGTGATGCCTCCTGCTTTGGTCTTTTTCTTTAAAATTACTTTTGCTATTCGGGGCCTTTTATGATTTCATATAAATTTTAGGATTGCTTGTTCTAGTTTCGAGAAGAATGCTGGTGCAATTTTGATTGGGATTGCGTTGAATGTGTAGATAGCTTTGGGTAGTATTGACATTTTGACAATATTTATTCTTCCAATCCCTGAGCACAGAATGTTTTTCCATTTCTTTATATCTTATTCAATTTCCTTCATAAGCTTTCTATAGTTTTCAGCATACAGATCTTTTACATCTTTGGTTAGATTTATCCCTAGGTATTTTATGCTTCTTGGTGCAATTGTGAATGGGATCAGTTTCTTTATTTGTCTTTCTGTTGCTTCATTGTTAGTGTATACGAATGCAACTGATTTCTGTACATTGATTTTGTATCCTGCAACTTTGCTAAATTCATGTATCAGTTCTAGCAGACTTTTGGTGGAGTCTATTAGATTTTCCATGTATAATATCATGTCATCTGCAAAAAGTGAAAGCTTGACTTCATCTTTGCCAATTTTGATGCCTTTGATTTCCTTTTGTTGTCTGATTGCTGATGCTAGAACTTCCAACACTATGTTAAACAACAGCGGTGAGAGTGGACATCCCTGTTGTGTTCCTGATCTCAGGGAAAAAGCTCTCAGTTTTTCCCCATTGAGGATGATGTTAGCTGTGGGCTTTTCATAAATGGCTTTTATGATCTTTAAGTATGTTCCTTCTATCCCGACTTTCTCGAGGGTTTTTATTAAGAAAGTTGCTGAATTTTGTCAAATGCCTTTTCTGCATCGATTGACAGGATCATATGGTTCTTATCTTTTCTTTTATTAATGTGATGTATCACGTTGATTGATTTGCGAATGTTGAACAAGTCCTGCATCCCAGGAATGAATCCCACTTGATCATGGTGAATAATTCTTTTTATATGCTGTTGAATTCAATTTGCTAGTATCTTATTGAGAATTTTTGCATCCATATTCATCAGGGATATTGGCCGGTAGTTCTCTTTTTTTACTGGGTCTCTGTCTGGTTTAGGAATTAAAGTAATACTGGCTTCATAGAATGAGTCTGGAAGTTTTCTTTCCCTTTGTATTTTTTGGAATAGCTTGAGAAGGATAGGTATTATCTCTGCTTTAAACGTCTGGTAGAACTCCCCTGGGAAGCCATCTGGTCCTGGACTTTTATTTGTTGGGAGATTTTTGATGACTGATTCAATTTTTTCACTGGTTATGGGTCTGTTCAAGCTTTCTATTTCCTCCTGATTGAGTTTTAGAAGTGCGTGGGTGTTTAGGAATTTGTCCATTTCTTCCAGGTTGTCCAGTTTGTTGGCATATAATTTTTCATAGTATTCTCTGATAATTGCTTGTATCTCTGAGGGATTGGTTGTAATAATTCCATTGTCATTCATGATTTTATCTATTTGGGCCATCTCCCTTTTCTTTTTGAGAAGCCTGGCCAGAGGTTTATCAATTTTGTTTATTTTTTCAAAAAACCAACTCTTGGTTTCGTTGATCTGCTCTACAGTTTTTTTAGATTCTATGTTGTTCATTTCTGCTCTGATCTTTATTATTTCTCTTCTTCTGCTGGATTTAGGCTGTCTTTGCTGTTTTGCTTCTATTTCCTTTAGGTGTGCTGTTAGATTTTGTATTTGGGATTTTTCTTGTTTCTTGAGATAGGCCTGGATTGCAATGTATTTTCCTCTCAGGACTGCCTTCGCTGCATCCCAAAGCGTTTGGATTGTTGTATTTTCATTTTCGTTTGTTTCCATATATTTTTTAATTTCTTCTCTAATTGCCTGGTTGACCCACTCATTCTTTAGTAGGGTGTTCTTTAACCTCCATGCTTTTGGAGGTTTTCCAGACGTTTTCCTGTGGTTGATTTCAAGCTTCATAGCATTGTGGTCTGAAAGTGTGCATGGTATGATTTCAATTCTTGTACACTTATGAAGGGCTGTTTTGTGACCCAGTATGTGATCTATCTTGGAGAACGTTCCATGTGCACTCGAGAAGAAAGTATATTCTGTTGCTTTGGGATGCAGAGTTCTAAATATATCTGTCAAGTTTTTCTGTCCTCCACTTGACTGGCAGGGAAGTTGTCAAGATAAAGGAGACAGTGTTCCTAAGGTGCTTTTAGATTTTCTGAAGAAAGAGTGGTGAGACACACATTGACAACAATGATGATAATGGTGATGATGATGGTGTGTGTTAACGATTATATTGAAGAAGGGAGAAGGTGGTTTTAAAAAATAAGTTAATAACCTTAGATAACACTGACGGACAAAAAGAAAGTACTGTATTCTTATGAAACTGCAATATGGTATTTCCTCACAGTTGCTAAACACTGAGTCTCCCTTTTCAGGAAGTCAAGGTAGTTCCCGTTTGTGAAGGGACCACCATTTTAGAAAATATTTAGTTTAGGTGGCTCAATACAACCGATCGATAGATCCACGAATGCATCCTGTTTCCCGTCCGCTGAATTTTGCAGTTCAAGGTCCTCCAGGGAAGATCGAATGGAAATGAATTTAGAGTCTGGGAGGGTAAGGAAAGTTGGGTTTGTTGAGAGTCTGGGTTATAGACTGAATGTTTGTGTCCCCTCAGAATTCATGTTGAAGCTCTGACCCCCCCTTGTAGCTCCATTTGGGGAGGTAGCCTCTAAAGGTTAATTGAGGCCAGAAGGGTGGAGTCCTGATCCAACAGAATGAGTATCCTTTTTTTTTTTTTAATTTGTTTTTAATGTTTATTTGCTTTTGAGAGACAGAAAGAGAGCAGGAGTGGAGGACGGGCAGGGAGAGAGGGAGACACAGAATCTGAAGCAGGCTCCAGGCTCTGAGCTGTCAGCACAGAGCCTGATGCAGGGCTCGAACTCACGAACCACGAGATCATGACCTGAGCCAAAGCCAGACGCTTAACTGACTGAGCCACCCAGGTGCCCCTAGAAAGAGTGTCCTTGTAAGAAGAGACACCAAAGAGCTTTCTGTCTCTCTCCTGTGTGCACAGAGGAAAGGCCGTGTGGGGACACAGTGAGAAGGAGACTGTCTAAAAATCAGGAAGAGAGCTTCACCAGAAACTGAGCCTTTATGGAAACTGGTCTTAGACTCTCTAGCTTCCAGAGCTGTGAGAAAATAAATTTCTGTCTTTAAGCCACCGCGTCTGGAATTTTGTTAAGGCAGTCCAAGCTGACCACTGCAGTCTGCTATTGTTGCTACTTGAAAACAAAAGCAAGGTGTCCTCAAGAACTCAGAGATGATGGAAACAAGACCGTGCCTGTGGCTTCAAGGCCACCAACACTGGACTGACACAATGTCAGCAACATCAGGGACACAACTATTCTATTTAACACCCACTAGATGCTAGGCACGAGCACTGGCACTTTACAAGTATTAAGTCATTTAATCACTCCAAACGTCTGTTAATAAGTCTCTCTTTTAATGTGCAACTTTTAAATGTGGTCAGAGAGTCTCAGAGTGATTAGGTCACACTCAAGGTCACTCAGAGATAAAAGGATTCAAGCCTGGGCTGTCTAATCCCCAACACCAAGGGCTTCACGTTGTCCACATTGCAACTCAACTAGATGCATTTAATACTTAAGGAAAGAGTGTGGCTATCAGAAGAGTAGTTAGTTAGCAGCAAAGCACAGGAAATGCAAATTATAGATACAAAGCTGGCATAATTCATCTTGGCACATCTGAGATCTCTGTCATCTCAAATGAGCTTCCAAAACTGTGAAAACCAAGCTTGGGCTTATAATTAACAAAAGTGCCCTCTGTTCTGTGTTACTCACATTCATTTTGTGCCTTCTACTAGCTAATGAGCTCTATGAGACCTGGAACTAGGATTTGATTTAAACTTCTTGAGGATTGTCCTTAGCTGGAAGCAATGATGGGTAAGTAGCAAGTGCTCAATAGATGTTGATGGAATCTTATTCATCTGACAGCTCACAACATCAGGTCTACTGTAGAGATTCATGGATTTTGCCTCGGTTACTGTTCGTTGCTCTTCAAACCCCTCCTCCCTGGTCTGTAGCTCAGCCCAGTAATGTCAACACTTACTATTCCAGGCTGAATATTTCCTGGGTTTCTGCAGGCATACTGCAGACAAGAAACAAGCAATTTTTGTCCCTGAGGGCTTTCGAAAACAAAGGCGTCTCCTATGTGCCATTTCTTTGTAGCATCAGAATATCACAAACTTCTTCAAACTACAATAAATAAATCATAAATTTAAAAAATGTCTGTATTCACAAAGATGTCTTTTGACATCCTATTTTTATCCCCTGTTTTATCAGCCCGTCCCTTCTAAATGATCCTTCCTCCTCGTGTCCTCACTCGGAGCCAGAATACAGGGTCACACAGGTATTGCCTCGTTCGGGCTTTCCATTTTCAAAGGTCAAATGTATCTATTTCTTTTATTCATTAGGCTTTTAAGTAGATATGCCCCTGACTTGATTCTGGTAAGTAAAGTGAGTCTTTGAAAGATATGCCAGAAATATGCAAAGCAATCTCAAAAGTGGGAGGTTTACTATGTTAAGAAGATTTGAGGATGGCACAAACTCATCTTCATGAAAGCTTGGTAGTGTGGATGCGAAGGGAGATTATCCATTACTTGCAGATTGGAGTTTAGTCTAGAATGTTAATATCGCAATGCTTATTTGCTATCACCTTATAGATCTGGAGTTTATGAGGCAAATATTTGAACACACTTTATTTCCTAGAGATTGGGTCTGCCAGTTTAGTATGCTGCCATTGTGGATGGAAGTTCCCAATGCAAACAGTGGGTTTTTTATTGGTAAAACTAATAGGGTAGAAGAGATGGTACACAGATTTTTTTTATTGACTATATTCCCTATGCTGTTCTTTTCATTTCCGTGACTTATTTGTTTTATAACTGAAAGTTTGTACCTCTTAATCCCCTTCACCTTTTTCACTCCTCTCCCCCACGCCCATCCCCACTTTCTCTCTGGCAGTCACCAGTTTATGCTCTGTATTTCAAAGTCCATTTGTTTTTTCCTCTGTGTGTTTGTTCCTTTATTTTAGTTTTAGATTCCACATATCAGTGAAATCATATGGTATGTATCTTTCTCTGTCTGACTTACTTCACTTAGCATATACACAGATTTTTGATGAATGTTTTCTCTAACAGTTGTTAAATGTCTGTCCATATCCTCCTGGCCGACTTCGAAGTTTATTTGTAGCTGTGGTGGGCAGTTTCTGTACATACTGTTTTCTGCTGGAGGCTCTCTCCAGTGTGATAGGAGCTGCCCACTTCTCATGCAGGCAATGCCGTCTAGAGGGAGACGGGTCAGTGTTCCTCAGTGGGAGAATTCTGCAATGTGAATTGCATGATAGCTCAGATCCCATGACACTGAGCCTCGGTTTCTTACAGCTATACCCCACTCATTAATATACCCTCCTTTGGGTTTTCTCTCTTGAAGATTAGATAAAGCAGCGGAGGTAACGCATGTCTGATTTAAATCTTCGGTCTGGTTCCTAAAGGAAATTTTTGTCAATGTCTCTTAACCAACGCAACCCCTTTGTTCCTTGTGTTCTTCTTTAGTAAACTAAACACACTTCTTTAAGACCACCCATGGGGAGGGGCGCCTGGGTGGCTCAGTGGGTTAAGCGTCCCGCTTCGGTGCAGGTCATGATCTCGAGGTTTGTGAGTTCGAGCCCCGCATCAGGCTCTGTGCTGACAGTTCAGAGCTTAGAGAAAATGACTGCCCACAGGGGGCCAGAGCCATGGTTGTTTTGTTTGTATCTGTATCTCCAGCTGGTAACAAAAATTTAGCACATGGCAGGCCCTTAATAAGTATGCTCCAAGTGGAAATTTATGTGTATAGATGTGCATGGATTTGTTTATTGCAAAATTCAGCGGGTTTTATTATATGCACAAAGTTGTGCAACCATTGACTAATTCTAGAAGATTTCCACCACCCCCCCTCCCCCAAAAAAAACCTGTACCACCAAATTCCTCCCTTCCCTAATCCTCTAGCAACCACTAACCTACTTTCTGTCTCAATGGATTTGTCTACTGTGGACATTTAATACAAATGGAATCATATAATTGGGGTGTCTGGCTGGCTCAGTTAACCAGCTGACTTCGGCTCAGGTCATGATCTCACGGTTTGTGAGTTCAAGCCCTGTATCAGGCTCTGTGCTAACAGCTCGGAGCCTGGAGCCTGCTTCACATTCTGTGTCTCCTTCTCTCTTTGCCCCTCCCCCACTCACACTCTGTCTTTCTTTCTCTCTCAAAAATAAACATTAAAAGAAGTAGCATAGGATTTTCAAGGTTTGTGCATGTTGTGGCACGGATCAGTGCTTCATTCCTTTTTATAGCTGAATAATGGTCCCTTGCATGTATATACCATATTTGTTTATCCATTAGTCAGTTAATGGACATTTGGGTGGTTTCTACTTTTTGGTTATTATGAATAATACTGCTACGAATATTTGTGCACAAGCAGCTGTACCATTTTAGGTTTCCATCAGCAATGCACAAATGTGCAGGCCTTCTGCATCTTCACACCTTGTTATTGTTTTCATTTTTATTATTGCCTTCCCAGTGCCAGGTTGAATTTGATTTGAGAAGAATGGTCTTTGGAGGACATCTTAGCGTTCTTTTTTATCTAGCAACTTGCTTTCTTGGAGACCTCTTGCATTTTGCAGCACTACTGGAAAGAAGCTCCATGATGTAACCAATAGTGTTGACTTGTAAGAAGGCCGTGATGGTCCTTCAGCATTCAACATTTTCCCTGGTGCCCCTTTTCAAATCTAATCAAATCAGAGGTAGTTCAGCATACAGCTCTGAGCTTATCAGATTGTGTGACCATGGGAAAGCCCCTTTTTCTCTCTGGACCTCAGGTATTTTACATGTATATTGAGTAAGGCATGTTCAGTGTCTTACTGGAAGGTTGGAATAAACCCTCTCAAAGCTTACTTTTAAAGTTCAACGCAAGGCAGTAATCGATGTCTGCTTTCCAGTCTCCTCCCTGATCTGTCTCCTTTCTTTTTGGGAATTGGTCCTCATTTCTGGCAACTGATTCTTACGGGAACCTTCGAAGCAGCATCCCTCACTCCAGAAATGGACCTAATTAAAGTACTTTCTTCTGCCTGGACAGAGCGATCAGTTCAGAGATAGGTATATGGCACAAGCGAGGGAAATTGGAGTCTTTCGTGGGATTGTGAACCTAAGCTATTAGGGAGGGTGCCCTCTGCTGCTGGGACTCGGTAGCTAAAGGAGTGTGTCCCCTGTGGTGCTGGTGGCCATCATGCCCTCCACATGGAAAGTAGAAATGATGAGACACATTGTGTTGTTCGAGGTCCTTGATTCACCTGGGCCTGCAGTTAAATCTGCCCCTACATTTTTCTGTTCTTCCTTCTGTGTGTGTGTGCATAACTTATCTTAGCTGAATTTCAGTCCCTTCTCTTAATCAGAAAGTGTCTGACTAATATATACAGAAACATTTACTGAGTGTCCATGGTGGATACTTTGGAGTCAACAAAGAAATGTAAGTCCACAGTCTCAAGGAGCTTACAGGCTAGGTTAATGGCCAGGCCGCAGAAATAAGAAAGCCCGCTGTGCAGTCAACCTTGTCTGTATGAGGAAAGGTGCTTTGACTGTCCAATTTACTGATCAGTATTTTAACTAAAGTACCATTTCAGAGACTGCAGCTTCATGGCACAGAGTCTCACATAGTTTTCATATCTGATGGCCCTGAATGGTCTACCACATGTTAGCTGCATGACTTTGGACATGGTGTTTCAATGTTCAGAACCTCATTTTCTTTTGCTCATCCATAAAATAGGGATACTATTATTTAGTTCATGGGTTGTTTTGAAGATGAAATAAAACAATTCAGACAACGCGGTTCCTAATACCTAATTCGTCTTCATAACTTTGCTCCCTTTCTCTGTCCAGAACCCCCTCCAGTCTTGAAAAATCAAACTAATTCAGAATCTGCCTGTAAAAAAAAAAAAAATACCTGTAAACAGGAGAAAGCTTTTTTTGAAACAACGATATAAAATAGTTCTTCATCTAAATCTTAAAATAGTAACCGTTTATTTGGGATAATGAATTCACAAACATATTTAAACAACATAATTTAGTGGTTTGCCCAGGTGTTGGCACAGTTTAGGAAAGCTAGCAGGCAGAGATAGATATTCATTGAATGTAATTATTCCTCATACAGAATGAATAGGATTACTAGAAATTAACAACCAAAATGTGTTTATTAAGATTTCTTTTGCCTGAAAGCATGGGTGTTTTGATTCCGCGTTGTAACTCTAACAGTCTTTGTATGACATTGGTAATGTAACCAACACACCTATTTGTCATTGACTCTAGGACTTGTTGACACATAAATAAGAAATGAAAATAATGTAGTAACCCAAAGGGCATCCTGGTGAATCACCCCCATATTGTTATTATTGTTTAATGAGCACGCATGATAAATTAATGTTATGCTAATGGATAATCAGTTTATATTCTGCTGGCTCAGGGCATATATAACATGTTCACTTGACTTTTAGTTGCATTTCTAGTTTTTCCAAACATCAGTTACTCTTTTTCAAACCTTAGTTGCCCTTGTCTTTATGAACCTGACCCTACCTACAGGGTGACCAAAATTTGTTGAAGTAGTGAAGAAACAATTAAAATATTTAAAGATATTTCCTGAAAATAAGTATTCATTAGTGTACATGTATAAGGTAGAAATATGAAATGGCATGAGGGTTGCTCTTACCGTCTAAAACAATGGCAAATTTGTTTATAGAACAATCATCCTTTGAATCAATTATTTTTCTGATTAGATTACCCTCATAAGGAAATGAATACAGTGCCCTTTAGAAATGCAATATAGTTATGAAAAAAAAAAAAGCCCACCCTCTCCCTGTACATTTTAATGATTAGCAAAGCTATCTCATGGTTTGGATGGAGGCCCAGGAAATGATCCAAATGGGATTATATTTTCTTAATCTATTAGGATAATGTACAACTTGCTTCCACTCTCCACCCTACCCCATCTAACTTGGCAAGTATTGTTAGCAGACTCTGAAATAGTTATAGTCCAGAGACAGACTCACATACAGTTTATCATCTCCAGACGCTGTGTCTGTCATAGCCTGAAATCTTAAAAAGAAAGTATTGCTGACTAGAAGAGAATTCATGTGTTTTAGAATTTGATTGATTATGGGCACCCAGTTAACAGTCAGTGTGATCAGCATTATGCAAACAGATAAGGGTCATGGCCTCTGTTTGCTAAAAGTGTTCGCCTTCCACATGCACCCCTTAAAAAGTTACAGTGAGTATTGAGTTTCAAATTTATAATCAAAATTCAGGAAAATCTAAAGTGATCATTGTTTCTTAGCACCCGCTCTTCATCTGCCTGCATAGCCCAATGCAAGTGTAAGCACTGGGGAGGAGAGAGATGCTGTTTTTATAGTGATCAGGCAGCTTAAGGTAGGCAGTCATCTGAACCGCTTTCAGAATTAAAGAGCTCTGGATGAAGAAGTGGTGAGCCCTGCTTGGGGAAGACACCAAGACTTTGCCCTCTGCTAAGATGATTTTGCCCAGACGCGATCGTGATCGTGATCATTGAGAGACTCAGAGATAAGAGCAAAAGTTGCCAGTCCCGCCAGAGGAAGGGGCACTGCTCTTTCTTCTCCCTACAGATACTTATTCCCAAGGGACCTTGCAGGGCCCTGGGTTTTGGGAGATGATACCATGGACTTGGAAGAAACCTTTATTTGGTGTCTCGTTTGGAACCGGCTGCTGAGAAGACCATGCCGACCGCCTGGAGAAAGAACTCCATCAGCAGATCCTCCACGCCTATAGGACTTGGGGAGCCACTCTGACTGCCAGAGAGGCAAGGAATCCAGGAGTGGGGAGATCCTTCAGTCACTCCTGTGCCATTTTGAACCTTTGCGGGTTCTTTGAGAGACAACGGTATTACGGGTAATTAACGTGTACCATTGGGTTGTTGACTGTGTTTTATCCTAGTTTAAAACTCTCGTAGAATATTTTGGTCAGGGAATTGACCGACACAAACATGTCCAGCGGGCATTCGCTACCTGTTTTCCGAGTGGGAATTTAAGTGAAGGAGCATCTGATACCCCCTGCTCCCCCTCACCAAATAACTGTGTCTTAAAAAAAAAAAAAAAGAATCCACAATTTTTTCTACCCTCTCTTTTTATTAGAGGTTTAGTTCAACTGATTAGTATTTAGTGTTTATAATATCCAACTTCTCCCTCGGGGGGGTGGCGTGGGGTGGGCTGAGAGCAAAACCAAAATACCCTAAAGAGAAAGCAGGCCCGTTTCTTTGCCCTTTCTTGAAACTTGACCTTTAAAACAGATCGCTTCTCTGCAAATACCTTTCCTATTTCACTAAAAATGTACCCCCCTCCAAAAGTCCTGGCCTTCCCAACCTCCTAAATGATGAAATAGAATATACCCCCCAAGCTCCCGCCACTGTGGGTAGGAGAAGGTAGGAGTAACATTCTCCACCCTGCGCCAACAAGGAGTCCATTTATCACAACGAGGCACCTTTCCTCAAGAAGAAAGCAGGAGACATGGAAGCTTTCCCCCGAGTTGGCTAGCAGGGCTTGCAAGAGGAGGGATGCATGCAGGGTTTGAGATCCTACTGTCTTTAAATATAAAGAGTCCGATCACCAAGTGTGGAGGCGGAATGCTTAGGTGGAGGTGAGTGGGGAGGACGCTTGCTGTCTAGGGGGTGGGTTGCACTGGAGAAGCACCCAGTCAGGAGCTGTCATGCAGGTTTCAAGGGAATGGAAGGGACCATTTGGGCAGAGGAGGGGAAGGTCCATTCTCCTCCTGAGGAGCAGGACCAAGCCAGGCTTCCCCTGAGAATGGGTGGCAGAGGCGAGGCTCTACGGGCAGCTGGGTTTGTTTTGCTGGGATACGTTCTCTGAAAGTCTTTATATTCTTCTGGAGCAGGAAAGTCTTCCACTGGATGGGAAGAATACTTTGAGTCAAAATCATCCAAGAAAGAACGACAGTGGCAATAGAATCGCTGTAGCCATTCCTCGGTGGTGGTGGTGGTGGTGACGGAGGAGGCGGGGCTGGCCCAGCTGGCGTCCTTGTGGGAGGCGTGGTGGGGGCTTGCCTCGCTCAGGGGTTCTGACCCATGCATTCAGCATGGCAGGGGGGAAGGCGGAGCATCTCTGGAACCATTTAGGATCATGGGTGAGGGGGTGGGCGTGGTACTCCCTGACTGCGAGAGTCCTGGACTGAGGGAGGTAGCCGATTACTCTATAGCGAGGGAGAGGCCCTAGGTGGCCTCTGTGGCAGTTCAGGGACCCACCCCTTCCTTGGTGGGACTGGAGGGTCCACTGGGGACCCCAGGAGGCTGGCAGCCAGATGGGGGAGGAGAAGCCAGACACTGGCCACGTGGTCCCATTCTGATATTCACAGGGGACAGAGGTGGTTTTGACAGGGTTGGAGCAGGAGGTCCCTCTCGACCAGGGTGCAGCCTGCGTCCGGGTGTGGGCGGCGTGGGTTTCTCTCTGTCCTAAGACTGGGGCTTTGTTGCGGTGCATAGGCAGAGGTGGAGCAAGAGGAGCCCAAGAGCTGCGCTTCCCGCCTGTACTGCTGGCGGTATTAAGCTGAGAGAGGTCTAGTAATGAGGGTCCCTGCCTCCCGGACAATTCCGGGAGGGAGGCTCGGCTGCTGTCTGTGTCCTCTTGAGCGCATCCATTGGCTTGGAGACACCAGTGACCTTTGGGCAGCAGCTTGTGAACCGGGGACTTTCGGGCCAGCTCACCAGCTAGGTTCTCTGAAAGGTCCTTGGCTCCCACAGGCTGGAGGTGCGGCACGCCTCCTAGAAAGAGACCTCCCTCAGGCTTCAGGGCAACTGCTCCAGAGCCAGAACCACCACTGTTTTCTTTGGGTTTCTCAAGGTTGGGAGTGAGCACTCTGAGAGTTAATGTTGGTCACCTGCTTCAGCCGTGTGTTTTATTTCAAGAAAGTTGTAGTTGAATTATGCTCACATGGAATCTTACGGTGGCTGTTCATTTTTGTGTGTATAAAAGTAGCTTCAAAGAATAAGATACAGGTGTGGTTGAAGAGAACACCTTCCCTTTGATGTTAAACACCTCTGTCTTTATTTATTTAAAACAAGCCAACCTTAGGGGCGCCTGGGTGGCTCAGTCAGTTAAGCGCTGGACTTCAGCTCCAGTCTTGATCTCATGGTTCATGGGTTCGAGCCCCGCATAGGGCTCCGTCCTGACCCCTCAGAGCCTGAAGCCTGCTTAGGTTTCTGTGTCTCCTTCTCTCTCTACCCCTCCCCCAGTTGTGCTCTGTCTCTCTCTCTCTCTCAAAAAAATAAATAAAATGTTAAAAAAATCAAATAAAACAATCCAGCATTAGCTTGGATTAAGATTTTAGAATTAAGACACAGAGGAAAATTAGCTCCACTGTGCAATTGAGAGTTTTTTCCCCCCACGCATAGATAGAGCAGCTACATGTGAGGTGGAGAAGTCTGCCAGGGTAGATCTTTGAGGCCTGGCGTCATGAACATAGGTTAAATTTATGGAGCCTACAGAATTTCATACAGAGGAATTATTTGGGCTGGGCTGAAGCAGGGTAGCTTGGAGTCAGTTTGGCATTCACTCATTTATTTGTTCAATAAACATTTGTAGAGCACCCAGTTTGTACTCGGTCCTGGGTTGGCTATGGGTTCTAATGGAGAACAAGACAGTTCTACTCACACGTCGCTTACAATCAACAGATCAGCGTGTGTGAATTGAGCATATCTCATGTGCAAAGCAGCGGGATGCTCTGGGTGAGGTGTGCAGATGAACCGCAACTGTCTTAGCTTCAACGAATCCACAGTTTAATGGTGAAGTTGGATCTACACATTAATTATCACTCCAAGCTGTGTGTGATTAGGGCCGTATTAAAGGACTAGAGTGCCTAAAGTTCTTCTAATCCTTTCTTTGTCGCAACTTTTTATTTCTGTAGGGCTTTCCTCTGGGACACATTGGTTTTATAAATATTAATTCCATCAGAAAAGAGCCATAGAAAGCAATGGAAAGAACACTTCGGCTTTAGCCTCTGTGTTGATTGAGGCACAGCTCCACTGTGCTCATGTAATACTTCCTGATGAATAGGATTCCTGAAGTTTCCTTTTGTCTATGAACATTCAAATGGAGCCTTTTTATTCACGGTGCTGGCTTTGCACGAGCCAGCGACTGTGGACTGCTGAGACCCTCTGAATGGATGCTGGGACGACAAGCCAGTGCGACAGCTCATTGAGCTTTGAGGCTCTTGCGCTGCCTACAGGACTCGTGGTCTGAAGCCATTGCTTATGAGCTAACTCTTCTTGTCCTGCCCACTACCCACAAGGCTATGACCAAGTTATCCAACAATTCTTAGAATGTCACTGGCGTGACATTTCTGGAATCCACTCATTTCTCTGTTGGATTTCTGTAGTGCAGAGAAGCAGGTGAATAGCTAGTCTTGGGGCACTGCACAGAATAAAGAAAGCTCTAATGGAGCTAAAAGTTTCTAAAATCTCTACCAGTTACATTTTTCATCATTGTCCCATTGAATATTTCAATATTTCTGGGAATATATGTAGCAACGAAGCCAGCTATTTAGGATAGAGGTGGGGTCGCCTAAATTATTATTCTATAAGAGCTGATTTGTGCTTTCAAGTATGTGTTTGTCTTTAGATCCTTAACCTTTACCCAATCCCATGTTTGTCATGATTTATTTTCTGTATATGTTTTTGACCTTCTCTTGGCAGATGACTCCAACATTATCTTCGTTGAGAATGATTCTGACACTGGCTGGAGAGATACAATTGTGTTCTGTTTATGCAATATAGAAAGCCAGAGCACTTTTTCTAAGCTGTCGTCATACATCACTGTCAGTATTTTGAACCACTAAATTGTTATTAAAAATTCAGGGACAATAATCCATTTTGAGAATACCATGAGAAAAGCAAATACTGTAATGACTGATTGACATTTCAAGAATAACATCATTCAAGACATGCTAATTTTTCTGCAGCCCATTTTCTTGGATAAGTGTCTATTGTATAAATAAGTTTGGTTTCCAACCCCTTCCCAGCATTTGCTTTTGACGAGGGAGTCTTTATATTAAAAAAGAAAATCATCTGAAATGAAATTTGCTTATGTTCTCCATGGCTTTCCAGGGGGGAAAAGAAGCCTGCTTCATGGCTAGAATAAATGACTTTCTTTACCAACAAGGGTTTTATATCACATGGTTTCCACTATGTTTCAAGAAAAAATCTGCTATAATAAGCACCTAAATTGGCTTGTGTACTTGTTCAGGAGTAATGAGCTATGATGAGAAAAATACTGGATAGAGAACCAGGAGATGGGAGGGTTCTGGTTCCGACTCTGCTCTGACAAAGCTGCGCTCATAACCTTGAACACAGGATTTAATATCTCATGGCTGTAGTTGACTTTGGGGTTTTGCTTCTTTTCTCTTTTCTTTTCTTTTCTTTTCTTTTCTTTTCTTTTCTTTTCTTTATCTCCCTTTCTTTCTGTTTCTTTTTCTTTCTTTTCTTTCCTTTCTGTTTTCTCTTTCTTTCTTTCTTTCTTTTCTTCTTTTAATTAGCATGTTTGGGTGTTTTCTGGCTCTGGTAGGCTATGATAGGATACCTAGGTAAAAATGCAAGAGAATGTTTCACTGATACCCTTTCTCATATTTTTTCATGTTTATTAATTTTTTGAGAGAGAGACAGAGTATGAGTGGAGGAGGGGCAGAGAGAGAGGGAAACACTGAATCCAAAGCAGGTTCCAGGCTCTGAGCTGTCAGCACAGAGCCCGATGTGGGGCTCGAACTCACGAACCGTGAGATCATGACTTGAGCCGAAGCCAGATGCTTAACTGACTGAGCCACCCAGGTGCCCCTCTCATGTTCTGTATGGAAGAATTTTCTTTTTTCAGTCAAGAGTGGGAAATTGACCTTCCAATACTATTGTTTTCAAATACTTTTATCCATTTTGGCAGGACAAAAGGGTCATGGACAATTTATCCTATAACTTTTACTTGTCACTACAACAGAAAATAAAAAATAAGCAGGTTTATTAATAGCAAATATGTTGTTTGTTTCAATCAGATGCTAATGAGAATGAGCATAAGAAAATTTAATGCTTTTTTGTGCCAGAAAGTACAGATTCCAGTATCATAAGAGAATTGATAGCAATAATTTGCATTTATGTAGTGTCCAAGTTTACAAAACACTTGCATTAAAAAAAATCTCATTTGACCCTCACAAAGTAGAATGTTATCCTTTCTGCTTGATAGATGGGAAAATTGAAGCTGGGTTATGAGGGGTAGAGCCAGATCAAAATCCCTGTCTTCCATTTCTTAATTTGGTTTGCTTTCCATTATACCATGCGTCCCCCAGAATCTCATAGCAGGGCAACATAAACCATGAATTATTGAGTGCCTCCAACGTTATTTTGGGATACCGGATGACACATTCTTCATGATAAAGTGTGCATTGGAAAAAACCATCAGGAGAGAACAGTATTAGCACTGGAGGGATAATTGGGATAATAAAAAGCCTCTAATATTTGTATAGAAATACACAGTTTACTGAACCCTGATTTTAGGGGCTCCTTGAACCAAAAATCTGACACGAGCTCTGTTATCCTTTGGCTATGGATGTGGAAATCTGTGATGTGAGGCTGAGTGCATGGTTTACACAACGGCATGTGGCAGGTCCAGGTCTGTCTGTCTGGTGTGTTTCCAATGATACTACACAGGTTTAGACACCACTGGGGAACCCAGTTTGGCTGTTCTTACTGATTGGAACTTTTCAAAGCACAACACCATGAGCTCTTTACCAGTAATCATTCTTTCATGGAGGAGAGGGAGGATGCATAAGAAGCAGGCAGTGTAGAATACTGGTTAAAGATATGGGCTCTGGAGTGAGATAAAATGCTACATCTTGCTGACCTATTAATATCGGGATAATAGATACTATTACCCACTTGTACCCTTTGAGGGCTCCTTTAAGGTGGAAATGCCTCCCTAGAATGGGCTTCCTTTCTTGTGTCCTACTCAGTTGCAAGGGCATTAAGGTCTGATCCTAGGACTCGAAATACTCCCTCCCCTTCCAATGAAATGGAGTTCCCCTTTTTAAGTTGTCAAAACAAAAGTGACCATATGTCACTTAAGCAAGCATCCTTTTTTCCCCCCTTTTAACATCTGGAATACATTAACATCAGAAATGATAAAGTGGGGGCCTGACCCCTTCTCAGACATGATAATTGTGTCTCAGTCAAGAATAGTCCAGAATCTGATGTCCAGGGTGAGTTACAAGGGGGCTGGAGGACTAGGACTATGACGGGTTGAATTGACATCTATAGATTCTGAAGACTCTAACCCCTTCCAATATGAATGTATCCTTTTTATGTACACTGCATGATTAAAAGACTCCCATTCAAAATGGAAAATGGATTACTGATTGATCATTCAAAGCAGATGACAATCATGTTCCTTCTATTGGCAGCAAGTAACAAGAGAGATGTGTAGACATGAGGGAAGGTCTGGAATCGGCCACTCCATGGCCAATATTGGTTGGCGTCATGAAAGAATAAAGCAAGAGGGAAGTTAAGATGTATCCAACAGGACAGAATGGGCTGAGAAGAATGATACATGCTTCTATTTGTCGCTTTCTAAGGCATTCCTCGGTATCCCTTGGCTGAAATACAAAATCACTTTCCAGCTTTAAACACCAACTTATAAAGTTGAAGGGCAGGAAGTTAATGACATAGACCTAGTTTTTGTGTGGATAGACATGTATGCACTTGCAATACATTGAAAATGCATTAGTAGACAACTGCATACATCCACAGGGTGTGTGACAATTAAATGAGACATCACCTCTAAGACGCTAAATATTACATGCATTGCCAGACATTGCTTCTTCTTGTAATGATGATAACAGTAAGAGCGTAACAAGAATAATTATTGTTCAGATATTGAGGCTCACAGGGCAGAGCCAGGAAAATGCAGTGCCTGGGGGGTAGAATAAAGAAAAGAGAGGAAAAGGAACCTTGCGTTGTCTACTTTGAATTCTGGTCCCAATTAGGTCTGAGGTGTGGGTTCTTTCATTGACTGCCACCATTAGGCTTTATGATTTAATGCTTGTTTCATGGCCTCACATGAAAACCAGAACAATATCTCCTCCCACTAAATGCCAGGAGGATCTTTTGAATGAGATATGGGCAGTGAGGTCGGAGCTGGAGTTCAGCAATACAGATTGGGGTTGCTGGCATTATGAAGGCTAAAAACGCAGAATTGAAGATCAGATATTTCTGGGGGATGGGAATCAAAGGCAATAGCCTTACCATTGACTTCCATGACCTCTTCAGCCAGAGCGTCAATGTTTCATATCAGTGGTCTAGAGACAGACATCCTGGGAACCAATGGTCCTTCTCTAATGGGCCATCAATACAAAGAAATGCCTGTCATTTTGGGTCTGCAGTGAAGGTTCACTGATAAATGCTTGTTAGTATTCTACAGGAGAGTTACAGAAATGGAAAGTACTCGTGAAAACATCTTCCTTCTCTCAAATACGGTCCCTGCCCCCAACTCATTTGTCTTAGGTACAGTAGATCATGAGCTTCCTATTCAATTAATTTAGGTAAGAGCAGAATCCATTCTTTGTAACCTCTTTTCTGCCCCCAGGGAAAAATGCTTTTGAAATTGCCATCTGCTCCCTGGCATCTCTTTGCCTTGCTTCTCTTCTGCGTGATTTCAGCCAAACCCAACAGGAGGGCAGTGGACTCAGAGGTAGGTAGGTGGCTGACAAGTGTCACAGAGTGTCACAGAACCACGACAATGAAGGTGCTCTCCCACGTTCGGAGCCAACATTTTCCCCAGTTCATTGTGCATCATTTGTAAAGATAGCATTGGTCCCCTTTAGCTCAGGGAGTCCAAGGATGTATCTCTGAAAGATGATTTTTCTTGCCAAAAAATATAAGCACGTTCCGGATAGAAACTCTTTTTCTTCCTTTTCTCCTAAATACAACTTAATGATTGGGGTGATTTCAGAACTGCCTAGGAAAACAAATCAATTCTTTTTGGTTTTTAAAAACTAACAAGAAATGCTGAGTGAGTCAAAGGCAACGAGGCGGCGTTCAGTAAAGGCACCCGCATCAGGAAGGAGGTCAAGTTAAAATTGTGTTTGACTGTTGGAGTTTACTAAAAAAATTTAAGTACCATTACTGGAGATAAAATATTGTACGTGTGCATTAGCTCTTGGCTAGATAGCCAGTACTCATGTACATGGTACAATTTTTATACATAAATGGATGCACTACAAATCAATGTTCTCTAATCTCAGCTGCACCCTCCATGACGCTTAGAAACGCTGTTATTCATCTGATTTCTTATCACACTCCCCCTCGGGGCCAGTACAAGCCTTTTGTAACTTCAGCTGGCTCCACTCCCCAACACACGCTAGCTGATGGCTCCTTCTCCAGAGGCTCCTGCGATTTTCCTCCTCCTCCAAGCAAGACCCTTTATGTGCAGCCTAGGTTTTATCCCCTTCCATCCTTTTGGTGTTTGGGGATCTAAAATCTTGTTGTTCAAGTCCTCCAGCACTGTTTTAGAGCTTTGCAAGTTTCTTGCTCTCTCTTGCTTCTCTTTGTAGGAATTTAGCCTAGCTAAAGCTTAGACGTCCTTGCAAGTGGGACCCCTGGTTTTAATGACCCCCCATGGTAGCACCTGACCACACCTCGGGCAAGAGTATATCCTAGGTCCTTGCTTCTCTCTCATGCACCATCAGTGAATCTTATTTATGGAATTCTCCTATGACAAAAACACCTTCTCTCAAACCTGATATGCCTTCTGGCTACTGACCACCTCTCTCCTTGCACTGCTAAACTTCTGACAAAGGAATTTTTATACCGATTGCTTTTGCTCTCTTCCCTCTCACTCACATCTCAAGCCCTGAACACACTGGCAATAAAAAGAAAAAAGAAGATCTGACTTTGACCTTTGGGTTACTACATTTTTCCGGTTTTTCTTTCTCTATAGTGGATCCTTCTCATGGTCCTCATTTTTCTCCCATTCTCCCATTCCATGTGATTCAATGTGAGGAAAGCTTAGATACCTAATTATTTCCATATTTTAACTAATTGCCTTATGACAGTCATCCCCGCATCTACGTCCCTGCCCTTTCTCTCCCCAGAGCTCCAACTTCCTGTTCTCAACTCCATTGGTAACTTCCACTCTTATGTCCATTGATACTCTTTCATTTTTTTTTTTTTAACTCTGCCCAATTATCTTCTCTTCAAAAACCCCTTCTCCTCTTATCTTTCCTAATTCTGTTAATAATGTCATAACAAAAAAAAATCACCATTGAAATCTTAGTATTATCTTCATTTTCTCCTCCTTTCTCTTGCACCTTGAATTGATCACCATGCTCTAAACAATCTCCTTCCTGGGGCGCCTGGGTGGCTCCCTCGGTTAAGCATCCCGCTTCGGCTCATGTCATGATCTCGTGGTTTATGAGTTCGAGCCCCACGTTGGGCTCTGTGCTAACAGCTCAGAGCCTGGAGCCTGCTTTGGATTCTGTGTCTCCCCCTCTCTCTGCCCCTCCCCGGCTTATGCTCTGTCTCTGTCTCTGTCTCTCTCAAAAATAAATAAATATTAAAAAAAAAAAAGAATCTCCTTCCCTCCTGTCTATTCCTGCTTCTCTATTTCCTATTCCTGCTGCCTTCGTCCAGACCCTCCCCTTCTCTTCCTTTACCACCAGAGTTCTCCTCACTGATTTCTCTGACTACACTCCATCCCCCAGACTGCCCTTGGAGATTTCCTTCTCAAACCCAGCTATTACCACACCAAGTCTCCATGTTTAAGAATGTTCGGCACTCTTCTGCCTGAAGAGTTGAATTCAAAACATGTTTCATGTAATTTCAAGTTTCCTACCTGGCCCCACTCTCTTTCCCCTTTACTTATCCTCCCATCAGCCTCTTTCCCCTGCCATTTCTATATGTTGACGTTGAACCCATATTTCAAGGATTAGACCAAGACTCAAAAGACCCTTGTACAGACCTTCTCCGAACACCCTATTAACAGTAGCTTACTCCTTATAACTTCTTCTGCCGAGTCTTCCGCAGCCCTTTCCTCTGCCTTGCATTGCTGGCAGGTGAAGAACTCCAGAGTCTATGTTTATCTTGACCTCTCAAAGTACCCAGCACCTGGAGGAGGCACTCACCGCTTCATGGATCAAACTGAGTTGAGGCTTGACAATGATGGAAACAAGAACCTGATGCTTATGATTTTGAAATCATTTAAAAAGGTGAACTCTCTCAAAGATTTTATTCAGCAATGTTCAAATAAGGGAACTGTTTCTTTTTCACGGTTTGTAATTTATTCTGTCAGACAGGTGTAAAATGGCTGTGGAAAGGCACAGATGCAAATTAATTATCTATTTAACCTCTGACAAAAGAAAATAATCTGACTCCTCTTTAAGAGTCTCCGCCCCCCCCCCCTCCGCCCCGTCCCAGGCAGGATAATCATGTAAAATTTTACTGGTATCTTTCAAGGACAGTGTCACGTTTATGGCCCCTTGTCACACAGTCTCCTGCAACTGAGCAGACTGTGGGTAGGTGATAAGGCTGGGTAAACAGAGCTCTTCTGAGAGGGGAGGGATACATATATGTGGTACATGGTGATCAAGGAAAAAGCTGGGTTATACCTGGTGGGACCCACACGTGCATTCACAAAAAAAGAGGAGGGCAGGGTTAATGATTATGTCTGAGGAGAATGAGTAAACATAGATTAGGATTGTATTTCTGGAAACCACAGTATAAAATAAACCGAAGCAGCACTCTACCGTCTGATCCTGATGCCAAAGAATTTCCTTGCTGAATTACAGAAGTTGCCACTGGGGGGATTAATACACAGAGAACTTTGAAGGGTTTTCCTTCCTAGGTTCTTAGTTTCTTTGCTAAGAAGGAAAAGCATTCAGCATAAGCCATTCCTTTTTAAGACTGCTTTAACAATATTTACCACAGAGCATCATCTACTCCCTATCAAGGCAACATTTCTCTGGGTATTGTTATTATTATTATTATTTTGGAGAAAGAGAAAAGGGGTTTGTATCTCAAGTGGGTTTTTGAAGCATAATAAAAACGTAGCATAGTCAACTATCTGTATGAAAATTCAATCACCTTAAAAACCGAGAGTGAGTGACTCCAAGGTCAGCATCTTGAGAAATTATTCCTTAAATGGAGTGGCTTTAAATCTAAATTAACTTTTTACAGAGTCATTTATTCAGCAGGAAAGCATTGGTGGCTTTCCTTTTCTTATTTTTATCTTTCCAAAAAAACAACCAATATGTAAGTCATCTACTTTGTATGGTACTGATTAGAGAATTTTTTTAAAAAGTTTATTTAGGGGCGCCTGGGTGACTCAGTCGGTTGAATGTACAACTTCGGCTTGGGTCATGATCTCGCAGTTTGTGGGTTCGAGCCCCGCGTCGGGCTCTATGATGACAGCTCGGAGCCTGGAGCCTGCTTCGGGTTCTGTGTCTCCCTCTCTCTCTCTGCCCCTCCCCTGCTCATGCTCTGTCTCTCTCGCTCTCAAAAATAGATAAACAATTAAAAAAAAAATTTTTTTAAGTTTATTTATTTATTTTGAGAGAGAGAGAAAGAGCGAGTGCGCGCACATGAGCAGGGAAGGGGCAGAGAGAGATGGAGAGAGAATCCCAAGCAGGCTCTGTGCTCTCAGCACAGAGCCCAATGAGGGGCTGGATCCCACAAACTGTGAGATCATGACCTGAGCTGAGATCAAGAGTTGGGCACTTAACCGACTGAGCCATCCAGGCGCCTCTGATTAGATAGTTTTAAAAATCGAAGTCCTGCTCTATTTTTCTACTGAGCACGCACCAGCTCATGGGAAATCAGAGTATCTGTAAGTGTCCTGATTTGAAACAAAATTAAAATGAACCATAAGCAAACACAGGTACAAAAGGAGAGGATGCGGGAGGTGGAAGGCTGGCTGAGGTGTGGCCCTTGTCACATTCCCGTACGGCCCTGGTCTTCCCAAACAACCACCGTTACCAGCAGGGCTTTCAGAAGAAAAATGAAAATATGAGGACCCGCTGCTCTACAAGAGAAATGGTCCCGTTCCCCAGACCCACCCCAGAAAGGACTCTGGGGGAGTCCCAATGTCCGGGTGACATCAGCCCTGGCTGCCAGGTGTGAAGCTCTACCCCTCTCTCCGCAGCCTTCTGTGGTACCCTGTGAAAATGCCATTCCGTTGTTTCCTTCCACTGCTCTGTTTTGGAGGGAGTTGCCTTTACTTACTGCTTACATTTCCTCATCTCCAGCTTGAGATCTTTGACCTTCACCTATGTACGGCGACTACATTTCAGATCTTCCCCAGCGGGCTCCGGGTCACCCATGCTCACTCTACTCTGGCTCCCTGCCGTGTTGGACAAGAGTGGATTTATAGCTATGTTTCTGTTCTGGCTTCCCCCCCCAGTGATAAAAAGATAGGATTGTTCATTCCACAAGCAGGCCCTCCTCTCTGTATATTTTTAAATTAAAAAAAAAAAAAATAAAGCTATTTTATGTATTGTAATATCATATACTATATATAAAATACATATAGGTATATAGAAATACATATATAGGTGTACATAAATTGTATAGAGGTATATGAAAATCCACACATAGATATATGAAATAACAGAAAATATAGTTATACAAAAAGTATGAAAAATAGCCCATATTTGTCCTCACCTACCACTGTTTTAAACACCTTGGTGTATAATACCTCCTGACTGTTCAAAATGAATGTGAATATATGCGCATATCAACAACCTGTTCCGTGTTCTATAACTTTTTAAATCCTTAATATAAATGAAGATCTGTCCATGATAACATGTATATACTTTCTGGGTATATTATCTTAGTCTCCCTCTGCTTTGGGCGGAGTCCCTGGAGATTATGGGGCCCAGTGCAACGTGAAAATCAGATCTCTTGTTCCAAAACAGATCTCTTGTTCCAAAGTTCTTAAAAATTTCAAGATGGCGGCAGAGAATCGCACCAGGTGCACCCTGGGGGCCCTCCTGAGTGCAGTGTTCTGTGTGGCTGCACAGATTTCACACTGACAAGCCGGCTCTGATCTCTGGAGGGGGCTCCGTCTCTTCTGTGACTCTGCTTCCGCGGCCTCGGGCAAACAGCTCATTGGGTAACGGTTTGGACAGCTCCCGTCCAGTGGTCTGCTAGCCCTGGGGGTGGCAGTGCTTGGAAATCTTTGGGTTGTTCCTTTTCCCCTGGTTCCTCTTGTGGCTCTTTCAATGCCTCTGTGACTAGCTCTCCCTCTTAAATTCCTTCTAGGGAACTACCTGTCTTAACCCTAATAGCTTCATTAGGAATGGTAAGAACCAGGCCATTGTGCCGCCACTCTCTTTATTCTACTCTTCCTCGTCAGTCATGGGGAATAGCTTGCTTTCTTCAGGAGGAAATTCAGTCTCAGGGGGCGCCTGGGTGACTCAGTTGGTGAAACTTCCAACTTCGGCTCAGGTCATAATCTCGCAGTTCATGACTTGGAACCCAGTGTCGAGCTCTGTACATGGAACCTGCTTCGGATTCTGTGTGTGTGTGTCTCTCTCTGCCCCTTCCCCCCCCCACCCCCGCTTCTCTCCAAAATAAATAGACATTAAAACAATTAAAAATAAAGAAATTCAATCTCAGGATCCTTAACACCATGTTTGACGGCAGTTAACACATGGCCTAAAATCCCTGTGGCCTCCCAGCTCTACATCATCCTTTTAAACAATCTCATGGTTTCTACTATGGCTACAGTAGTTTTTATTTAAGTTATCCCTAACTGGTGACAATGAGTCTGTCTTAGTTTTTCTCTACTTCGGTGATGAATCGTGTTCCATAGGTATTTTTGTTTACTCCTCCTTTTATCTGCAGGATGATGTCTTTGAAGGGGAATGACTTCGACGGACAGAGGGTATGCACATTTTACATTTTGCTACATATTTCCATCTCCGAATGGTTGTATAAATATTAGAATGTTTAAGTATGAAATGTCTAAATACGCAAAGACCGATCTTTTCTCCTTTCGAAGTAGTTGGGAGTCATTACACTGATTGCAACAAATCATTTTCGTGATTCTTCTTGAAAATTGTCTCCAGATCCAATTTCGAAGGTGCTTAGAAGTCACCCCTTTGTGTTCAACTTACAACTTACTTTTAAAGAAAAGCAGTATTACTGAGCTTCACCACCTCTCAGTCTCCAGACTTCCTTCCAATGGACTTTTGATTACTTTTCAAAAATGAAAATCTATTTTCATGTGTTGAAGTTCCCTTATTTTTGAAGATAGTCAAAACGATAGACTGCTCTCCCTGAAGGCTGAAACAGAAAAGTCAGAAACTCTTTCAAGAAATTGCTGCAGCCTTATTGAAAGCTTATAGCTCCGTAAGGTAACCCCTTTGGGAGAGGGAAGCGATATTTATTGAAATGTGTTAAGGTTGGTGTATTTGTTTTAAAATTCAGTTGCTTTATGTTGTTGAAGACCCTCATCTTCATCAGCGGCAGGTTGTCTCTACCTGTAATTCCTTTAATCAAAGCATTTTGTCAAAAGGGCTGTAAAATATTTATTTGGCTTGCTTTCATCAATAGAGCTATGGAACTATCTCATCTATAAGTACCTCATCTTTCACCTGGAATTGTTCTGACTGAAAACAGTGTGTCTTCTAAGTACACAGTAAATCATGCTGCTTGATTTAAAAAGATAGGCCACCCTTCAAAGAGCTTTGGGTCATTCCATTTTGCACACTCTGTCCAAGATAATTTCTAATTTGCCTTTCTCACGGAGAGCGTGGAAAAATGCTCTCGGAAGATTTAATGTTTTCTCTTTCTTTTCTTCCCAAGAATGTCACGCAACTTTCAAATCATCACAAGGCAAACAAAAAACACCCTCCCGCCTCCCCTCTGGTTAAAATCTGTCGGTTTAAAGGCGATGTCTGGTTTCAGTAATATGAAATTCTTTGTTAGCCTTAGAAATGGGAGATCAATGACTTATTCTTGTAATCCCCTAACTCTTAACAGTCTACCAGAAAGCTGGTTTCAAGAAATAAGACCAGGCTTTGCATTCAGATAGAGACTCAAGTGAGTCACTGGGAATGTGTGAGTTCCTTTTGGTACTGTGTTTTCTTCCCGTCAGACCAATAAATTCCTACAGGTCTCAGCTCTGTAATTCCCTTTAGGGAGGACTGGGATAAAGAATATCAGCCCATTCTAAAAAATCCTGCTGTTTTTATGACACACAGAAATAGCTACAAGAAATACCTTCATCATTTTTATTTGCAGGGCCATGTAACATTTTTTTTCCCCCTCCAAAGTTAATGACCACTAAGGGCCCGCACACATGCACACAGAACCCTGGCCCTTGGGTCTACCTAAGTCACCTTTATGGTGCAGCCCCAAAATAAAACTTTGCTTCGTTCTCTGAATTTGCGCTCCTGCTATCCACTTCAGGGTTTATAGGCTTCCATTTCATTTCCTCTGCTAGCCACGTTGCAGCTATAATATTTCAGTTCCTGAGCAAGGTACTTAGCAGGGCCAGACTAATCCTGCTTAAATTTGCACTCATGGTGTAAAATTGACTGGGGCCTGTCTCCATTCATTGGAGTCTTCTAGAGAGTTTGGACCCCTCATTCTCGCATCCGTACTTCTGTAAAGTCTTGTCCCTGGAATGATCTTCTTCTTCCAGTGCATTTAATGATACTCGTTCTTCTATCAGCCCTCAGACAAGTCTCACTTCCTCCCAGGAGCTTTCTCCAGCGTTTTAAAGGATCAGAGCTTTACAATTCTCTTTCTTCTTAGAAACCCTATAATGCAAAATATAATGTTTTCAAGTTATTATTATTGGTAATTTGGTAATTATTTTCTGAAAGGGACTACCTACCATTTCTGGGCCGAGGGCACTGTGTCTCTCCCGGCAGCCCCCTTCTCCAACACTTCTCAACACAGGGCAGGTGTCGAACCAGGGTCCTCACACATTCTCATTATCTTGTTCAGTGGTTCAGCCTTCATGCAGGAAAAGATGTAAAAATGCAGGGATTTTATCTGAGTTACAAACAGAGGGCTTGATGACAATAACACTTTTGCACGTTTTCAGTGTTTGGATGAGTAATTATATCAAACGTGCAATATCCTACTCGTGAATTTTATGTGCATTATATGTAACACAAGCCTACCCTTTTTCATTGTTTCTAGTTTTTAAAAATGTAAGCCAGCCACCTCTTGGGAAAATTTCCATTTCTGTTTTTCTGTCCAGCGACGTATTTTTTTCTCAGCTCTTTTCCGAGATTCCCTTTTATATTTTCCGTTTCTGTCATGTTCTCAATTTGTACTCCTGCTCAAGAATCTAAAGGATTCAAAAAAGAACATGTATATTAAATATATGCCTAAAATATATATATATAAAAAGAACATGTATGTGTATACTCAAAGCTTACAAAACTTGAAAATATTTTCATCAGTGAGGTAAATTCAAGTAAAAGTGACATTTTTAACAATTGAAATTATTAGTTTAACTTTTCCAAGCAGTACATTTTTCTCTAAATTATTTGTAATTATCTACAAGGTTAAAAGGGAAACCTAGTATTAATAAATATCAATATTCTAAATAAAATTAAGTTGAAGTGAATCACAAAATGTAAAAATATTTTTCTTTGTTTTCTGGAAAACTTTTTATTATAGAGAAATGCAAACATACAAAAGTAGTTGGAATAGTATAATGAACTCCCATAGACTTATGACCTAGCTTCAAATAATTGCTCTGCTCGCGACCAATCTTAATTCATTTCACCTCTGGTTTCACCCCTCCCCCATTACACTGAAGTAAATCCCACGTGCCATTTAATCTGATTTGTAAATATGTCAGCAGTGTTTCTAAAAGATGAGATTTTTAACACAACCCCAGTATCATTATCATGCCTTAAAGATAATAATAATTCCTTAATATCAGCAAGTGTCACATACATATTTATTGTGTGGTTGGGATCAAAATCCAAATCAAGCTCATACACTCCAATTTGTTGAGACACCCTTTTTAAAATTTATTTATTATTATTATTTTCATTTTGGAGAGAGAGAACACAAGCTGTGGAGAGGGACAGAGGAAGAAAAGAGAGAGAATCCATGCTCAGTGTGGAGCCCAATGTGGGGCTCGATCCCATGATCCTGGGATCATGACCTGAGCCAAAATCAAAAGTCAGATGCTCAACCAACTGAGCTACCCAGGTGCCCCTTGTTGAAATACCTCTTCAGTCCCTTTTAATCTTTTAATTTTCTTCTTTTTTTCTTTTTCTGTCTCTGTTTCTCTTTGCCTCTCTCTTTTTCATTTAGTTTGTTGAAAGAACTGCCTTATTTGTCCTATAGAATTTTCCATAGTCTGAGTTGAGTAGATTGCATCTCTATTGTGTTATTTAACATTTTTTATACTAATATTAATTGCAGCATTATTTACAATAGCCAAGATTTGGAAGCAATTTAAGCGTCCATCAATAGATGAATGGATAAAGAAGATGTGGCGTGCACACACACACACACACACACACACACACACACACACTGGAATACTACTCGGCCATAAAAAAGAATGAGATCTTGCCATCAGCAACAATATGGGTGGACCCAGATGGTAATATGTGAAATAAATCAGACAGAGAAAACAAATACTATATGATTTTACTAATATGTGGAATCTGAAAAAACAAAACAAATGAACAAACGAGACAAAACAAAACAGAAACAGATTCATAGATACAGAGAACAAACTGGTGGTTACCAGAAGGCAGTGTGGTTGAAGGAACCAACAAAATAGGCGAAGGCTATTAAGAGGGACAAACTTGTGGGGTGCCTGGGCAGCTCAGTCGGTTAAGCCTCCAACTTCGGCTCATGTCATGATCTCACAGTCTGTGGGTTTGAGCCCCGCATCGGGCTCTGTGCTGACAGCTTACAGCCTGGAGCCTGCTTCGAATTCTGTGTCTCCCGCTCCCTCTGCCCCTCCCCCGCTCACGCTCTGTCTCCAAAAAATAAATAAATGTTAAAAAAATTTTTTTTAAAAGGGGGGAAAACTTTCAGTTGTAAAATAAACAAGTCACAGAGAAACAAAGTATGATGTAAAGAATATAGTCAATAAATATTGTAATAACTTTGTATAGTGACAGCAGATAATTGCACCTATTGAGATGATCATTTCACAATGTATAAAAATATCGACTCACTGTGTGGTATACCTGAAACTAATATCATACTGTATGTCAACCATAATTTAATAAAAATATTTAAGTAAACTTTATGCAACACTTTGTAAAATTACAGGTGTTGCAGTGTTAGCATCCAACACCCAATTAGTTGCCGACGCAAAAAATTCGTGTGTGTGTACTTTTCACTTAACACTACAAGTTCACTTTGTACTTCCCCGAATCACAAATTGGAATCTGACATAACTACAAAACCATGCTTCGTTATGTAGGAAGCTATTATATTTATGTTGAGAGGAAGATCTCACAAACTATTTGATTTGTCTCTCTGAACGGCCCCATCCCATTCTATTCCCATCATCCTTCTCTGCTGTCAGGACCAGCACAACACATCTAGCCCCACCGCCACCAGGTTTGGTTTCACAGGCCATCGGGGGAGAAATAGGTGAAAACATTTCCCTGGAGCCTGACTGGTGTTAGCCACGAGAGAGCAGATGTTTAGATTTAGCAGATTAGACTGGGCTGGCATTGAGTGAGGAGCTTGGCAAACATTTAAAAATAAGACTAAGTGGGTCTCCCATCAACCATCAGATAAGTGAGCTACAGGACTGCAAGAAATCTAACAGAGCCGTCCCAACAGAGAGGCGTGGCTTCTGTCTGTCCAACATGTTTCTGTGCTGATTTTATGGGAAGCCGAAGGCTTTTGGACAGTGACTAAAGGCTGGGTTAGGAAAACGATCCAATCCATAGATTGTTCTGTGTGATGGGAAGTGTTTCAGTGCCACAAAGATTGTCCAGGACACTAGTCAAGTCCTCAGAGATATGCCTATCATCACTCATTTTACCATCTCTTCAGGAGAAACACACAGACCTCTGGTACTAATTAGATCTCCATGATACCAAGCAAGTGATTAAACGTTTTGGCCTGCAGGTTCCTGGGTTGTAAACTGAGGACGCCAAACCACATGATCTGGAGGATACATTCTAGCAGTTTTGCATCCTCAATTAGTCCCAGAGGTGTGAAGAAAACTCAGTTTGGCTGTGACCCAGTCTTGCACGTGGTTCCACTTGTGCTAATTCATAGCCAGCCTATGGAAAGATGTAGGAATGAGAAGTCCCTACAACAGTGCCTAGCACATTGCCGTTTCTAATACTTATTTATGGATCGAATAACTGTTTCCTAGGTTCCATTAATCAAGATCACTCCTGTGAGTTCTAAAACACATCCCGTACCTGCAGTCCTGTGGTCTTTATATTTGTCCAATTCTCTCTCCATTCTGTTGCCATTTTGAGGCAACATTTTGAGGTACATCCTGGCTTAGCCAAGGGAAAAAGGAAGCAGCACGTCTTGTGTGGGGACGCACTTTATAAAGATATTAAAGTAACAGAGGCATCAATTATTATGCAAAGCAGTATGCAAATTCAGTAAAAGGGAGCATCATAATGGAAGTTTTCTAAGCTTTGACTTGTGTCAGCCTGGAAGAAGTTGAGAAGTGCTGTGTGAAGCTAATACCGGTCTGCGCAAGCTTTTTCAGAATAAAAATACATCGCTATTAACCCATCAAAGCATCGTTTATGCAAATAAATAAAGCAGGAGCATCACCTGCTTCTCATTAATAATAGAGGTTTAATAATTATAGAAATATCTTGGTAAAATTATTTGAGTCTTTATGTCAAAATAAGTATATTTTATCCTCTTTATATTTCACTACATTCCACAAAGCCATTATTCTCTTGGGCTTTTGTTCTCTGGATTTATAGGGTATCTAGGCGTGGGAATACCATTGTCAGGCTATAGCAGTGTTTTTTTTTTTTTTTTTTTTTTAATTTTTTTTCAATGTTTATTTATTTTTGGGACAGAGAGAGACAGAGCATGAACGGGGTAGGGGCAGAGAGAGAGGGAGACACAGAATCAGAAACAGGCTCCAGGCTCTGAGCCATCAACCCAGAGCCTGACGCGGGGCTCGAACTCCCCGACCGCGAGATCGTGACCTGGCTGAAGTCGGACGCTTAACCGACTGCGCCACCCAGGCGCCCCAGTGTTTTGTTTTTTTAAAATAACTTGTTTTTTATGAAGTGCTGCATGCATACATACACTCAGGGTACAAATCATGGTGCACAGCTCAGTGAATTTTTACAAAGTGAACACGCATGTAGTCACCACTCAGATCGTTATGCGTAAGTCACAAGAGTCTACCAAGCTCCCCTTCCCAGTCATTTGGCCCTGCTCAAAGGTGATCATTACTCTGACATCTGCCGTCGTGACTGATTTTTGACTGTTTTTGAGCTTTTTATACATAGAATCGTTCAGTAAGCGCTTTTCTTTTTTGTCTAGGTCTCTTGCCTAATGTTATATTTGTAAGACCTTTCATGTTGTATTTTGTGATTGGTTGTCTATCTGTAATGGCTTACAGTGTTCCATTGTATGGCAGCCATGGGGGTGTGATGTCGGCCTGAGGAACACAGGTAGCCAACGTCCTCCAGCTATGGTGCTTCGGCCCCACTGCTGCATGCAAACCTCTAGGACATGCTCTCTGGGAGCAGTACCCAGCCAGTGACTGAGAATGGCCTCAGGGTGCTGGTCTTGACTCCTCCATGGGCAGTATTTGCACGGGGATGCCCCGCTGGGCTGGCTAGACCTTCTCAGGGCCACCCTGTGTCTAAGATCCTGCCCTAATCTTCCTTCCTCCCCTCTTTCTTTTCCAGGTATCAGGTCTTCACTGCCTTCTGAAGAGTTACTCTGCTTACTGCTGCTTCATCCATCAATAAATGTCTTGCACTCCTAACCGTATCTGATTGTGCGCTTCCCAGAGGATGCGAACTGACACACATTATACAACTATAGCACAATTTATTTATCCATTCTACTGCAGATAAACATTTTCTTTA
The DNA here is from genome assembly GCF_018350155.1 of Leopardus geoffroyi. Classification (NCBI taxonomy): domain Eukaryota; kingdom Metazoa; phylum Chordata; class Mammalia; order Carnivora; family Felidae; genus Leopardus; species Leopardus geoffroyi. The sequence continues at coordinate 206,012,000 of NC_059328.1, read as the reverse complement.
TTTCTACTCTTGAAGAGCTGTGACCAGGGATGCTCTAAACATTCCCATACGCGTGCTTTGGCGCACTTTTGTATGCAAAGCAGTTGAATCACTGTGGCATTGCGGGTCATAGGTTACGTGTAGATTTAGCTTTAGTAGATCCTGTCAAGAGCTTAACCAAAGGATTGTGTCAGTCTACATTGCCACCAATAGGATATGAAAGTTCTAGTTGCTCCACATACTTAGCCCACACTCAGGATTGTCAGTGTTAACACTTTTCAATACTTTGATTCTCTCATGTCTAATGGTGTTGAGCACATTTTTGATACATTTTGAAATGTTTATTTATTTATTTTGAGACAGAGAGAGAGAGAGCGAGCAGGGAAGGGACAGAGAGAGAGGAGAAAGAGGATCCTGATCAGGCTTCGCACTATCAGTGTAGAGCCTGACACGGGGCTGGATCCCACGAACCATGAGATCATGACCTGAGCTGAAACCAAGAGTTGGATGCTTAACCGGTGGGGCCGCCCAGGTGCCCTGAGCACGTTTTAATAGATTTTTATTGGTCATTTATTCTTTCATGCGCATGTGACTATTTTTGTATTACTTATCCATATTCTTTGTATTGACTGATAAGAGTTCTTTATATATTCTGGGTATTACTCCTGAATATCTTTCCCCACTTTGCGCCATGCTTTCTTTCTTTTTTTTTTAATGTTCATTTATTTATTTTGAGAGAGAGAGACAGAGACAGAGAGAAAGAGAATGAGTGGGGGAGAGGCAGAGAAAGAGGGAGAGAGAGAATCCCAAGAAGGCTTCCAGTTGTCAGTGCAGAGCCCAACTCAGGGCTCGAACCCATGAATCGTGAGATCATGACCTGAGCTGAGTCAAGAGTCAGACGCTTAACTGACTGAGCCACCCAGGTACCCTATAGGCCATGCTTTCTGAATGATAATTTTTCTTCTTTTCGTAATGATAATTTTGATGCATTGAACTTCTTAATCTTAATATAGCATAATTTATCAATCTTTGCTCCTTTTTAAAACCTTTTTTCACGGACTACGTCAAATTTATTTTTTAAAAGTCATGAAGATAGTTGCCAGTATTTTCTTCTAGAAGCTTTTCCTTTCCACATTTATTTCTATTTTATTCATTTTAGGTCTAAAATGGAGTTAATTTTTGTGTATGACAGGTAGTAGGGATCATTATTCATTTTAGGTCTAAAATCTACCTGGAGTTAATTTTTGTGTATGACGTGTAGTAGGGATCATGATTAATTTTTTTTAATATATGGATAACCATTTGACTCAGCATTATGTATTAAAAAAAAACCATCCTCTCTTCACTGCATAGTGCTGTCATTTTTGCCATAAATCATGTCATCTATTCCTTTACTTTCTCTTTTGTTCCATTAATCTATTTGTATATCTTTGAAGTAATGCTATATTCCCCTAATAACTTAACTTTATGATAATTCTGACTATCTAGTGATTAATTATTTCAGTTTTCTCCTTTACCTTAAGATTGTCTTGGCTATTCTGGCATTTTCATATGAAGTTTATAATCAGATTTTCAAGTCATGCAAATATGCTGTTGGAATTAGAAAAAAAATTTTAATATTTATTTATTTTGGGGAGACAGACAGAGTGCAAGCAGGGGAGGGGCAGTGAGAGAGACAGAGAGTTACAGAATCTGAAGCAGGCTCCAGGCTCCGAGCTGTCAGCACAGAGCCCAATATGGGGCTTGAACCCATGAAGTGTGGGATCATGACCTGGGCCGAAGTCAGGCGCTTGACCAACTGAGCCACCCTGGTGCCCGGTTGTTGGGATTTTGATTGAGGTTTATTCACCCATAGATTAATGTGAAGAAGCTGACCACATTGAATCATCCAATGCAAGAACATGGTATATCCCTCCATTAGTTCAGCTCCTCTTTAATTAGTCTCAGTAATATTTTCTGATTTGTAGGTAGACAAGTTTCACAGGGTTCATTTGATTTATTCCTAAATAGAGGATTATTTTTAGTAGTATTATGAAGTTTTATTTTCAAATTTTATATCCTAATTATTTGTTTCCAGTGTACAGAGATGAACTTGACCTGCTAGGTAACAACTTTCACTTATTGTTTATTGGTTCTTTATCATTTTCTCTGCACACATTTATATTTTCTACAAATAATGAGTTTTATTGTTTTCTTTAAAATCTTTACACTTTTTTTTTCTTGTTATATTGCATTGGCTACAACAGTGTTGTATAAAATTGTGATGTCAGATATGCTTGTTTCATTCTTGATCTTGCAAATGGCAAGGGATATGCGTTTAATGTTTCACCATTAGCTCTTGTTTTGGGAAAAGATGTTCTTTGTTAGATTGAAAACAATTTCTTATTCCTGGTTTACCAAAAGTTTTGTTTTTATCATAAATGCATATTGAATTTTATCAAATGCTTCTCTGCATCTATTGAGAAGTGTTTCCCTTTTATTTTGTTAATTGGTGAATTACGTTGATTTATTTTAAAATATTAACTCATCTTTAAAGAAAATTTTTTTTAACGTTTATTTATTATTGAGAGACAGAGAGACACAGAGCATGAGCAGGGCAGGGGTAGAGAGATGGGGAAACACAGGATCTGAAGCAGGTTCCAGGCTCTGAGCTGTCAGGACAGAGCCTGATGCAGGGCTCGAACTCATGAACTGTGAGATCATGACCTGAGCCGAAGTCAGTTGCCTAACTAACTGAGCCACCCAGGTGCCCCTTAACTCATCTTTAAAAAAAAAAAAAATCTGGAATAAATCCTGCTTAGCAATGATGTATTATCCTAATTATATTTTTACTGAGTACATTAGCTAAAATTTGTTGAAAATTGCATCATTTCCTGTTTAGATACTTGGGATATTTCACCAGTGAAACCACCTAGGCCTGTATTTTTCTTTATTGGATGAGTTTTGAAATTACCAAATAAATTTCTTTAGGATAGCCTATTCATATTTTTGATTTTTGTGTTAATTTTGTTAATAAATTTTAATTTGTGTTAACTTTTGTTAAATAAAACTTTTCAAGGATGCTTACATTTTATTTAAGACTTCAAATTTACTGGCATAAAGCTGTGCATAATACCCTTTTACTGTTCTTTAAATTTCTGTAGGATCTGTAATGCTGTTTCCTTTTACTGTCCTCATCTTCTTTTGTTTTCTTGTTCTGTATAGCTAATGATTTATCACTTTTATTAACATTTTTGAAAAATCTCTTCTTTTTTTTCCTATTATATGTTTACCTTCTATTTAACTAATTGCTGCCCTTGTCCTCCTGTCTTTTTTGAGATTAATTATACCCCTTTCCTTGAGAGGGAGACTTGGATAATTGTTTTTCAAATTTACATATATATATATATATGTATATATTGAGATACTTTGAGACTGAAATGTGTATACACACACACACACACACACACACACACACACACACACACAAAGAGAGAAAGAGAGAGGGACTTTGAGACTGAAATTCAAGTTTCGCAAAGGGTTGTCTATATTCAATTTTCTCTAATTCCTAGGATGTTACTATTCAGGAATCTTAACTAAAAACCTGGAATGTTAATCAGAGCTCCTTCTGCTTGATAGGTCCTGAATGCCAATTTTTTTTTTCTCCCTAGCTCAGTGGTACAGTTAAAAGCTCTTCTGAGGCTTTTTTTTTTTTTTTCAGTAAATAGCTTTTTACAGAAGTTTTAAGTTCATAGCAAAGTAGAGTGGAAAACACAGAGCATTCTCACATACTCCATGCCCCCTACCACCACACTGACCTTCCCTACCATCAACATGCTGTGCCATGGGGCACATTCGTTATAACTGACGCATCACTGTCACTGACACATCATTATCACCCCATAGTCAGTGCATAGTTTACATTGGGGCTCACTCTTGGCCTTGAGTAGTCTGTAGGTTTTAAAAATCTATAAGAACACGTATCCACCATTGCAGTAACGTACAGAATACTTTCACTGACCTTAAAGTCCTCTGTGCCTTACCTATTCTTTGTAGCCACTTTGAAGTTGAACATTCTTCTTAATTTATTGGCCCCTTTCTTCTAACATATTAGGATTTATCAAATGCAGAACAGTTAGAAGCTCAATACGCTCCATTTTATGTTGGGCTCCCTCCCTTCTCTGAGCATCTCTTTTTCTTTGATATTCCTGCTCTTAAGTCTTAGAAATTTTGGTTGTTTTGCAAAGCCTTAAGTAGCTGCTGTTTTGTTTGGTTTAGTTACGTTGTATATTGTATGCAGCATTTGTTTGTTTGTTTGTTTGTTTATTTATTTATTTAGGGACAGGTTTTATCTAACAGAAGCTAGTCCTTCCACCATGTCAACTTTGTAGAACTACTAATATAATTGTTTTCATCTGAGCTAATTATTTTGTTGACGTATAAAGACTACAAAGGTGTCAGAATAGAGGAAAAATTATTCTTGGTGAATGCCTATTTTTCCCCCAGTAGAACCCACCTACTCATTAATTCCACTTATTTATTCATTCCTCAGCAAATAAATATTTACCGAGCATACCTGATGTGCTTCTAGCAAATGTAAAATATGTGAGTCTCTGGAGAATAGGGAAGTAAATTTATCAATGGTTACTGGATTTGAGGGGCTTTCTGCCTAGTAGATTACATGAGTGGAAAGATTAGGGGGAGGAAGATATTGAATTTTGGACTCAGATGGACTAAGATTATTTATTAGTTGTGACCTTGAGCAAGTTTGTCAGCTATTTCCCAGCTTCAGCTGGGCAAAATATTGAGTGTTATAAGATTAGACAAAAAGTATGTGATATGCCTATCACTATGCCTGCAACATAGTAAGATATAAATAATTTGTATTTCTTATTATTATTCCAGTTGGAGAGACACATAAAGTGTAAAGTCCCCGGGAGTGTTTGTGGAAGACAAGGGAAGATTTCATAGAGGTTAAAATATAAAAGAAATTGAGGAGATCACCATCCAAAGTTGGTGGTGATGGTAGGCCTAGTGTGTGTGTGCGTGTGTGTGTGTGTGTGTGTGTGTGTGTGTGAGAAAGAGTGGGGGAAACAAAATAGGTTTGAAAGTTGGGAAGAAGGAAGTCCTTGATACAGAGGGAATTAGACAGGCCTCTATTTTTTTTTACATACCAAAATGGGCATTGGTAATGTGTTTGGCATAGAGTTCTATGAGGATATAATTGTGAATAAGATAAACATAGTAGATTGACCTATTTTACAAAGTTTACTGATAATCAAGGATATAGACATACAAGTAAGTAGGCAGTTACAAATAGTATGGTACTTTGCATCTTTTGGGATGATAGCTCATCACATAGCCATTGCTCTCTTCTCTAAAATGGGCCCTCAGTTAGATGCTTCACTTAAATAGAGCCAGTAAAATTATGGCAGAGGGATGCCCGCGTGGCTCAGTTGATTAAGCATCAGACTCCTGACTTCGGCTCAGGTTGTGATCTCATGGTTCGTGGGTTTAAGTCCCTCGTTGGACTCTGCACTGAGAGCAGAGCCTGCTTGAGGTTCTCCCTCTCTCTCTGCCCCTCCTCTGCTCTCATTCTCTCTGCCTCTCTCAAAAGAAAAAAGAAAAAGAAAAAAACAAAGGAAAACAACAAAAAACCCCTAAGAATATGACAGAAATTTGAGGTTGTCATTCAGAGACATTTAGTTTTCTGCATGTGACTCCAGCCATGCCTGCCATAGTCTCCCATATGGCTAGAGAGAAAGCTGGTTTACAAAAACCAATAGAAAGGAAATAGATATTCAGAAATTAGCAAAAAACATGAGGGAGAAAGAGTCCTATCGCCTTTTAATTTATGGTGCTAATCCTTCCTTAAGACCCGGATGGTGAAAGATAACACCACATCTGTATATTGCTTATAGTCCCTCAAAGACTGGTTTCCACACCTTGCAACCAAAAGTCCTAACAAATAAATTTATGATAAATGTTGAGCCAGAAGACCTATACTTTGCCAGAAAATTAGATATGAAGGGCACATAATGCTCCTGAGTTGGTAGGTCAGGGAAGGACCTGGTTGGAAGAGATGGCTACACTGAGATTAAAAGGATAAGCAGATGTTACAAGGAACGGGACAAGATTGCTCCGAGGAGAGGGAAAGAAATGTGTGAGCTGGAGGGGTAACCACAGAGGGTGGGTCTGTCGCGGCACAGTGTTGGGAGGTTGGGAAGGAGAGAGCAGGAAGGCATTAAGTTGGAGAGGTGACCAGCTTCAAGTCATACAGCCTCCTTGCTAGGACGTGGACCCCCATCCTCCCAAGCCCACGTGGAGACATCTCCCTACACTCACAGTCCCCACCCATTACTGACTTCTCTGCCGAGGAAAACGAAGGTATCCAGAAGGCGAGTAATGGCCGTTACTCCCCGTATCTTGATAGAGTGAGTTCTACAGTAAGAGCTGGGTGTTGGGTCTCATTCCATCCCTCTCTGCCTTCCTTTCTCACTTACTCTTCAGGAAATACAATTTGTGCCGGTACGACGGTGGGTGACGCTTCCCCTGATGGCTGATGAAGGGAGAGTTAGAGACTCCGTTCATGACATGGGCAACCTAAACATAGCACCTTGGTTAGGACTTCGGTGAAAGATTCCGTAGGTCCTCTGAGGACATCTAGCATTGATTTATTCTAGAGACTGCTAGGCCAAATCAGACAAGTGAGTGAAAAGTTAGCAGGAAAACACTTGGGTTTTATTAAAGTCTTCTCTTTGGTGTTTTTTAGCCTGTTTATGAACAATTTGAGTTATTTGGAGAAACATGTTAAATGAATATGCAGTTACTAACTACTTCGGTTTTGTAACTGACGCTTCTCTTAAGTTGCTATTAAAGAGTGTGACTGTTATTTTTGTAATTTTGGATGTGGGAGAAAGCAGAATTGCACCGTACATTGCTGTTTCCCCCAGGCTCCACAGCAAATCTTTCTGGAACAGGACTGCAATGCCAATGAGTGGTAGAGACCACGTCCGCATTCCTTCCTCCTAACAGGAGGCACCATATTTCTCCATCAGTTAGAGACCTTCCCCTTCAGGCTGCTTAATCAGAGTCAGGAAAAGCCTGGATCTGGTGTGTTTCCACTTTATCTTGGAACTCTGTGTGACCCACCGGACTCAAACCCAGACGACTCATCAGTCATTACAGATGGCCTTGATTGTGAATCCCAGGCTAATACTAGTTTATCAGGAGCGGCTACTTTCTCTCCAATCAACATTTAATATCAAATGACAGCTAGCTTGAGAAGGATTTGGAGGATGATGAATTAAATGGAAAAATCAAGGAAGACAGGGAGTAAGGAATCTCTGTAATCGATGCAGGTGCATGGCAATGCTGAGAGGTATATCCAGTACATTCCAAACATGTGAAAGCAGGAGCTAAATGGAAACCTATGCATTTAGGGGTGGTGGTGGTGGTCATGCCTGGCTGCCTTTAACACACAAAATAATGACAGATGCCATTTTTTAAGTGCTTACAATTTGGTAAGCGTTGCGCTAAGCACGTTGCGTGGATCGTCTTAATACAGGCAACTTTATGAGCTGGATGCTACCCCTTGCTCTGTGTAATAGAGAAGTAACTCAGGTGCTTGGGTGGCTCAGTCAGTTAAGCGTCCGACTCTTGATCTCAGCTCAGGCCTTGATCTCAGGGTTGTGAGTTCGAGCCCCTGCATTGGGCTCCACGTGATAGCACTCCCAGGCTGTCCCCAAGGTCAGCTGTCTCTCCCTGCCCCCTTGTGACTTCTTCTCACCCCTCGGTGGAGCCTTAGCAATGCCACCCTGCCCCTCCCAGGGGCCCTGCCGTGGGCGGGAGCGAGGAGGGGCTGTGACCAGTGGGCTAGCTGTCAGTCCTTTGTCCGTGCCTCTGCTCACCATTTCAACACACTTGCTGAGATGGAATTGGAATGCTCAAAAGGTTTAAAGAACATTTCTCGAACCCACAACTTCCCAGCAGCTTGAAAGCCTCTTAAAACATTACCTTCAACCTGCCACTCGTGATGAGTGGATGTCGAGGGCTCAGGAGCCCGGTGTCCTGCTGGTCCGTCGTGAGCTGCCCTCCGCGGCTCCCTCGGCTCAGCCACAAGCCAGCACGCACACCAACCAGGCTCCCTTTGGTTTCTTGGAAGAACAAACCACTTCTCAGAAAGCTGATAGCCATGGAGTCTCAGCAGAGGAATAGTTCCCTCCAAGTATAAGGGAGGCTCATCTAAATAAGCAAATGGAAAGCTGGATGGGAGGGTGCAAGGTCACAGGCAGGAATTGCAGCCGCCGCAGAGAGAGGGCATTTCTCTTGCCCCGCTGCCTCCCCTGGGCTACCCCCGGGGTTGATACCTTGTTAGGACCTATCTCTGGCAACAAGGTCATTTTTATTTAGGGTGAATGAGGCCTAAGAGGGACGACCATGGTCAATTTCTGCATTAAAGGACCATTAAAATAAAGTGTTACTGTAAGAAGCTGTCTCTGCTAGACATTTCTCAGAAGAGCTTTGTGCCTTCTCCGAGGGCTGTTTGCTGCTTCTTTCCATTTTCGGGAGGGGGCAAAAATGCCCCTAACGAAACGGAGCCTTTTTAATTGATGATAAAAACAGAAGAGAACACAGCAGCGGGAATTGTTGGCGATGCGTTTACAGCAAGTGGCGAATCACTGCATATTCATTTGTTTTTCATTGGCCAAGATGAATCCTCTTTTGGTATCAAAGCAAATGTGCTGTGAAGGTGCAGAGGACAGGGTTTAACAACTTTTCCTGGCTGGAGGCCTGGGTGGTTTTTTTGGGGGGGGTGGTGGGAGGGCCAGGAAGTGGTGGGGGTGGGAAGCTGAGCCGGGGTTGGGGGGCTGGGGGGAGTGGCGTGGAGGAGTGTTTTAGGGAAGGCAGGAGCTGTGGAGTGCTGAGGGAGTCTCTGAAAGAATGGTTTTATCTGTGTGGGTGTAAGTGGGGAGAGTGGGATTACAGTGTGGTAACTAGGGCGGCCATGCTCGGCATATAACATGATTATTTCGGTAGTCCAGAAAATAAGAGTGAGTTGGAGTCTGTTATGGCAGAAGAGAGGAAGTAGTTCACCCAGCCTCTGTTCCTTTTCACTGTGGACTATCTGGTTCTCAGGCACTTGGAAGGGAACCTGACTACGTCTTGTATGAACTGAGATGCAGATTCTGTTTCCTCCCCCTGTCTTACCGCCCTCGGTACCTGTCTGTGATCGCCTTTCTGTTCCATCTCACTGTCTTCACCTCTCAGTGTTCGCTTTCTGCTCCAGCCAATCTGGACTCGCACAGACAATTCAGTTTCTTAAAAGGGTCAGTTTCTTCCCGTCTCAGGACCTTTGCACATGCTATTTCTTCTACCTGAACTGTTCTTTTCCAATACCCTGCTCCTTCCCGTATGGCCAGCCTGGCTCCTAGTTATAGGCCATATAACTTTTCAGCCAAAACTTGACACTTCCTCCTCAAGGAAGCCTTCCATGGACACTGTGACCAGAATGAGTCCCCTTGCAAGGGTGCCTTTCACACTATGCTTTTTCTTTAGAGCAAGAGCTATAACTTTAATTGAATGATAACTTGCCGACCTACCATAATGTGCATATTTCTGGCAGATTTAATACCTATCAATAAAAAATTCACACTGTTTGCCTTCATTTATACATTTCATCATGAAAAGTGATCAACACTTTGGGTCTCAGGTGATCAACAGTGATCTCAGGAAGCAATCCTTGAGACAATGGCATGGAATTATCCCTGCCTGATTCTGGGAAGAATTAGAAAATTTGGTTAGTCGTCTGTTTTTGTAACCAATCCAGGGGCCAATAACTTTCCTTCCTGAGTTACATGAAGTTCCAAATAGGTGATGCGTGTTGAATGGCACCTATGGTAAATATTTTAAGAAAACTTTCTAAAGGTTTAAATGAGTGTGCACTTAAAACATTAGGCAATTTTTATAATTAGTTTGTCACTTGTTACTTATAACCCTGCAAGCAAACTTCCCCCCAATTACTGAATGCCTCATTCTTTGGATGGGGTGGCTGGAGAAAAACCATATGCAGTTGAACCTCAGAATTTTGTACAATAAACTCTTCATACTCAGAAGAAGCACTTTCCTCTGAATCATCTAGGATTAATAGTTGGTTAAAGCAGTGAACAGTGGTAGGGTTGGGGATGAAACATGTATTTAAATATTCCATTTTAAGTTAAAACAAATATGCATCCATTTTCCAATCTTATGATGTAGAACCAGGACTTTTGCTTCAGTTTGGGTCTATTGACTAAAGTTTTCCATCACCTTTCTTGTATCAATCGCACACAAAATACAATATCTAAGTTTTCTAGTTTTTTTTTTAAAGAGAACTAAAAGACGTTTTAGAGGCCATATGAAACCAGAATCCCTTATATTTTGTATTTTTCTCCCCAGTCTTTTACAGTTGCCTCACCCACGCTTCACTTAATAAACTCTTTTAGTAGCATGTCTTGATTGGAGCTTTCTATAGCTTTCATGTAGTTTTCATAGAAACAACTCCTTTCACACTCTTGTTTCATAGATTTGTATAATATGTATCTAAGTTATTTAATGACAATAAATTATACAAGTGGCATCAATGGTTTGGGAACCAACACAGCTGAGTCTTGGAAAGCATAGACCCTAATCGGTGGGATCAGGGGAGCTGAGCATTCTGGCAAAGAGTGGTCCACAGGCTGAGAGCATCACCCGGAAGTTTCATAGAGCGAGCGGAGAGTGTTGGTTAATCCCTCATACTGGTAGGTAGTTAAAAGAATTTCTTCGATGTCTAAATGGTTCACTACTTATTAGGGTCAGTCTCCCATAAAGGCAAGAACAGTGCCTGCGTATAGTAGGTACTCAGTCATAACTCACTGAATGAATGAATGGAAAAACTCCCTCTCCAGTCCATGCTTTGGCTGACGGTTTCCTTCAGGGCACTTCCTATCCCTAACACGTTTTGTGAAATCAACTTTACGGTTTAATTGATTGATTGCTACACTGATAAGACGGAGAGCCACAGGAGCAACTATAGTAGCCTTAAGTTAAGGCAAGACATTTTCATTTTCTTTTTTCAACCAAAGAATAGCAGAGAATGGATTGCTTGCCAACTCAGAGATTTTCATTTTTTAAAAAGTTTCCAAATATGCCTCGTACTCACAACTATATCATAAATAAATTGGGACAAATAAAAAAATGTCATCACAATCGAAACCACAAAATTACTGGCCCAAGAGGCGGATATTGACATGCGTAGAAATACCTGAATCAAAACCAAAGAAAGTTTGTAAGGTCTGATTATCTCTAAGTTCTTTTGCAGCTCTAAATACTAATATCAGAGAAGTGACTTGTGCTGCATATCTCTGAAAGTAGGAGCAGACATTTCATGAGAACCTGCAGCTTGCCAAATGCCTTGACTGTGTCGGGAGCCCTGATGGCTACAAGTGACGAAGGTATGGCCTCTGTTCCTGTGTAAACTACCAGCCAGTGGACCAGACTGGTTGGAAGATAATCATTGTACGAGGCAGCGTGAAAAACTGCTGTGATGAAGAAGCATGGAGGAATGAGAGACTGTATCCAACTGAAAGACTGAAAAAGAGATATCTGAAGCTACCCAATGATTGGCAACAGAAAAAAAAAAAAAATCAACATTTGACCTGCTTGGGAAGATTACCAAAAGATGTGGGTTTCTGGGAAACAGAGAACAGAGAAACTGATCACCTGGAGGCCTGGGTCCAGCTGTCATCCCTACCCTTTGTCAGGACCAGAATCGAATTTCTCTTAGTAAAGAATAACAATAACGTCAAGACAGTCACTCTCCACGCACAAGGTCAAGAGTTTCTCCTGAATAGTAGTAGAGGCTGAAATGTGGACAGATGGGTGCTGGGAGACTTCCATGCAGAAACAGCAAATGAAAAACCAGAGGCTTCCAAATCTGCCACAACTTCAAGTGTACAATCGTTAGTCGAGGCTTTTCCAGGCCATCGGTGGGAGTGATGCTCACTGTGTCTCCTTCCCTATGGTCTGAGGTCGTGCGCCGAAGACAGATAGTATCAGGTTCCCCCCTTGGGTGAGGTGACAAGCATATTCATGAGAAATGTCAAAGATGAATGTGATAGAATTCAACGAATATAAGAAGAGGTTTTATTGACGAGAAAAAAAGAATTTATGCGAGCAGGCAAATAATAAAAGAAAGAATCTTAACTCCAGAACGAACACGGGTGGTGATAGAAATTCGGCTTGTGTAATTACCACCGGCAGCCTGGTGTCCTATGGTGTTGATTTTGGTCTATGATTATCACCAAGTGTCTTGCAGATTGCTCTCCAAAGATTTCCTGAGTATAGTAAGGAGACAAGTTAAGAGACACTCCATTAACTGTTTGCACTCTCTTTTTGGTTATATGCTACTTTGTTTCCTACAAAGTTTTGTTGCTGCACAGAAGGTACAACTTCACTTTTAGGGAGAATAAGCTTAAAAAACATTTTTTTTTTAACAAGTTGCTGACAGCCTATCTTTGGTTATAAGAATTTCTTCCTTTTTAAGAGAATCTTCTAGGATCATGGAGGAATCTTCAAGAAGGTAAGGGATGTAGAACACGAAGTGAGAAGGAGTCTATTACGCTGATAGGTCTCCTAGGATTGTGCGGCTTGGGTAGCAAGCAGTAGTTAACTTTCTTGGGTCCCCAGATACTGGCCAAACACCAACCTTGGAATAGATAAATCTATCAATATTCTTCAAATGAAGGTTTCATAGGTTGGTAAGTTGCCAGAGTCCAGACACATTTACCTTCAGTTTTAAGGGAGATCCAATTTTTATGAAACACCAAGGGGAAAATTTCAAGGAACCACAAACCTCAAGTTTATTAATATTTCAGTTCTAGAAAACTCTGCCTCTACTTCTGATTAACTAATGGCCATGTCATGGTCAGTGAAAAAAAAAACCCTAAAGAAATAGCATCTTTGTGATGAATAGCCCAACAAATTATCCATGTATTTTAAATATGCTGCAATATTATGAAGCAGCTAAGAATACTCTTACGTGCTCCATTTTCTCCCCCCTACATTTTCTTTCTTTCTAGTTATGGCACCCCCTTTATCTTCTTCAGGCATTCAGAATTCTCAAAACAAGTAATCTCTGTTCCCTCTACCTTTGCTTCCTCCTCTCACAGACTGTTCTTATGAAAGGGTCTAATCTTCTGCGCATCCTGATGCAAATTTAACTCGGTCTGTTACCAGGCACTCAGGGAAAAGGAAATAAGGAAGGGGGTGGGGGAGTGTTTCACATTTTAAACAATTGCAGAATGAGGTTGTATTTTTAGTTTAAATTTTGAATAGGTGATACATTCATATGATTTACAGACCTTATTTCTTTGGCGTGGTTCCAGATTTTGTATGCATGAGAGAGGAAAAAAAATAAATACAAATATAATAATTTCTGATCTCTTTTTCCTTAAAAGGTCCTATATTATTTACACTGTTCACATTTTACCTTCTTCGCTTCATCCATCTTGAAGATCTTTATCAATACACAGAAAGCATGCTTATTCTTTGTTTCATTTTTACACTCGCACAGAATTCCGTTTTAGGATATGCCATGAACTACTTAATCAGTTTGCTTTTTAGGAACACTTGAGTTGTTTCAATCTTTTGCTGTTAAAAACAAGGCTGCAGTGAGGAGCTCCTTCATAAGCCATTTTGAAACACGTACAAATATGTCTGTAGGAAAACTTCCCGGAAATGGAATCTCCGGGTCCAAGGGTATACGCATTTGTAATTTGAACAGATAGAGCCAAATCGCCCTCGGTTGGATGTGTACCCATTCACACTCCCACGTGTGATGTTCGAGAGCGCCTGTTTCCCCACAGCCTCGACAATAAAGCGTGCTATAATGAAAGGTTTTTAATCCTTATTAAACAAATTTCCAGGATTAGAGAGCTTTTGAAGAGCAAAAGGAAATTTGCTTTATGCCTAAAAACCTTCTCAATCTTCTAAAACCACTTCTCTTGGGCAGAAACAAGAAAGCAATCAGGCACCGTGCGAATGATTAGGAAAACAAAGGTAAATGTGTTTGGTTTTATGCTCCCTTTTCCTTCCCCTCCCAGGTCCCTTCAGAGTTGCCAAGCCTGTTGATTTTTTGTTTCAAAGTAGAAGGTTTATTCATTAAACTTACCTTCTCTCCATCCTTATGTGTGTGATTATAATAGCTTCCTAACTGCTCACTCTCTGTCCCTCCCAGCTCTAGTCTACTGTCTCTCTTTCCCTGAAGCATCCTTCTAAAAAACGAATTGAACCTTGTCCCTCTTGCTCATCCCTGTATAGCTTGACTTTTGGGACAAGGTCTAAGTTTCTTAGTCCAGTATCTGTCGTCTCGCATGATCTCCCAAGAAGCTGTCTCTTCAGCCGATCTTCAGAGCTCAACTCTGATGGGCCGTGTGATTTCCTTCGGTAATTCTCTTCCTTTTCTTCTTTGCCTAGAGAATTTTCTCTCAGCTTCTAACTTTCAATTTTAAGCACCATCTCCCTTTTGGGGAGGGGGGGATTCCCCAGAACTCTGCTCCAAAATCTGCCATGCTGGTTAAAATTATCACTCCTTCTTTGGATATCTGTAATATTGTTCTATATGTTTGTTTCCCGTGCACAACTGTGAGGTCATTGAGGACTGAGGCCCCTTCTTTTTCATCTTTAAGGAACGAGTGCTCAGACTGTGGTCAGAAAGCCTCGATAACTTGGATTAATTATTGAATAATAGTTGGTTGATAAATGTCCTGGACCAGTTCCAATATCATATTTTAAAGACAAATTGTCTTGTGGGTGGTGGAGATAGAAACGAATAACCTTGAATTCAATGAACTTTTCTCTGCATCTGTTTTATCACAAACCTGGGTTGAATTTATAAGTTCAGATTCATGAATCTACCCAACATCTGGGTAAGACATAGATAATAAAGCAACTTTGCACACGGTGGCAGAGAATGGTTAGACGCTCACCCAATCCACCCCTTTTCTTTGGACACACAGCTGATGGCCGTTCCCAGCTGCCCTTGAAGTTAGGTGAGGCCATGGACTGATGCAGTAGGTCTTAGTGGAAAACTCGGAGGCCTTAGAAAATGGTGGAGTTGTGTATATTAGAATCATGGATATTAGTGAATATTAATGGATGGTGTACATTAGAACTACACAGAAGGGCACTCATCAAATATCCAATTGGATTATGATAAAATTAAAAAAAAACAAACCTTTTATTGTACTCAGCCGCTAAGGTACTAAGGTTGTTTGTTACAGGATTTAGCTGATTCCGAAAACACAATTGGAAAGGCATACATATTCATGTTATTTAATCTACATATTCATGCTATTTAATCTACATATTCATGTTATTTAATCTACTGGCCACTCAGATCCTTCACGCAGAGGAAAAAGGTGGAACACACAAGGGCAAATAGAAGCAGGTCAGAGCGGAGACATCATCTATTCTCCTCCAGAGGGAGCTCTAGAAAGAAGTCCCTGTCAGGCATCTTGGCATTTGAATCTGGACTAAGCACTGTCACAGTGGGTGACAGTGGGTGACAGTGCTTAGTCAAGATTCAAATGCCAAGATGCCTGACAGTGACGGATGGTGTCATTTTAATAAATGCCTTCTCTTCCAACCTGTAATGGTTGCTCTTTATGTGCAGACACTACTTTGATCGTCCTTTGCGCACAGACAGTGTGGTTCCACATAAATATCTTTGCGTAACTTCTTTTTAGGCTGTCCTAATTTGCCAGTGAAAACTCATTACTCTGAATCCACTGTCACCATAAACCCTGCTTGCCAGCTTCAGAATATTGAAGAGAAGAGGGTTCACCACGGTATTTTTCAGCACAGCGTTTATCTGCCTTTTTTAACGTGAGGTTTATCAGCACAAGTTGACCTAGACATCATTTCTAGAATCTGCATTCTTTTTCACTAAGCATCATGTCCATAGGTTTCCTCCTTCTTCTGTAATACTCATTCCCTGGGTATGCAGTCTTATGACTAAGATGATCTATGGGCTGGTGACTCTCAAATAGACACCACAAGCCATTTTTCCCAAACTTCAGAAGCTTATCTCCAACTGCTTACTAGATATCCTCACGTTGAATGAGTAATAGGCATCTCTCACTTCAAACTGAGTTTCTGGTCTTTCCCCTTCTCTCAGCCTTCCCATCTCAGTTGATGGCAATTTCCTCCTTCTGTTTGCATGGAAGAAAAACCTCCGTTTCTCTTCTCAGAGACAGAATTCCAGCATACTTGGAATTCAACTATTTCTTACTACCTTCACTGCCATAGACCTTGCCCAACCACCACTGTTGCCATCTGGACCAGTGCAGTGGCCTCCTACCTCATGCCTCTCCCTCTCCAGTGCCCCCAACCCCTAACCTCCTAGACTATTCTTCCTTCACATGGCAGCCAGAGTCACCTTGTTAAATGTAAGGTAGATAATGTCAGTCCTCTCTTCAAAACCCTCCTAATAGCACCACATGGGACATAAAGTAGCAAAGCGTTATTTTTCGTTCAGGTGAAGTCAGAGGTGGGTCAGATAGTTGTTACTGTTTGCATTTGGAACATTTGAATGGAAAGGTCATGGTAGTTGAGCAGAGAGCTACAAAGGAAGGGTAATGCCTCCTCATTACCTTGACTCAGAAGTGACACACATCACTTCCGCTCAGAGCTAGGTGCATGGCGTGACCCCCGCCACAAGGGACACTGGGGTATGTACAAGGGCCTGCAGTCATTCTGTGAGGACTGACTCTGCTCACACCATTTCGTTCGGAGGACGAACCAAAGTCTTCGCCATGAACTACAAGGCCTTATAAGATCTCCCCCTTCTGGCGTTTCTCCACTCCTACCCTGTGACTCTCCAACTCCATCCCCACTGCTGTCTTCAACATTTCCACTATCCCAGCCCCACTGGCTTGCTACTCTTTGCACATGTCAGGTACTCCCCTGCTACAGACCCGCCGTTCACTCCACCTGGAATGCTTTTCCCGCAAGACATCTGTATGCTTCACTCCCTCACTTTAGATTCTAATTCAGAATTCGTCTTTCAGCACCTGCCCTGACATTTTATATCCCCCATCCTTACAGTATTTTTCATCTTAGTATAGTATTATCCAGCATATATATGTTTCCTAACTATTTGTTGGTTATCTCATCCATCAAAATATAAGCTCTGTGGGGTCAGACATGTTTGTTCCAACACCTAGAAGGAGGCTGGCGGATAATCAACATGCAAATAATTGTTTAATGAATGAATTAATCACTCCTTTTCTAGACTCTCTTATCCTTTCTCTCACTCGGAAATGATATAATCCTAGACTTCTAACTTTAGCTACCTTCAGGCCAGACTTAAGCAAACAACCTACAACATATGTCTGTGACAAAAAAAGATAAGAAAATCAATTCAGAGGATGTGGCTTGTTAATGATAGAAGTAATGATATACGGTATACAGACCACAACATATTTCACTATTTCTAGCTATCTGTTTACCTATCTCTGCTGAAATGTAAATACTTCCGGCAATGGTCTTCCCATCACGTGTTTCATCTTTAAAAAAGATTTAAACGTTTTTCTACTTTGCTCCCCAGCAGAATGGCACCACTCTCTAAACCGTGGTCTAAATGTTTGAAGAATAAGAAACTCTTCAACAGCGGCTCTACATTATGCTACACAACTTCTCTGATCTTCCTCATAGGTGCAATTTCATATCCTTAAAATTATTTTTAATCATTTCTGCTGTTTGTACTGGGGAATAAAAGCATACATGTGGACAGAGCCAGTTGGAGGTAGGAAGTAAAATCATGGTCTAGATTCTTCCACAAAAAGAATTATTCTGCTGGGAGCTGCCCTCATTTAGTGAGGGATGGTTAGCACCTCCTGTTGGTTTCCTAGCAACACAGACTTTTCTTGCAGCTAGGACAGAGGGTCATTTTTGCATCTTCTCTACAATTCTCTTGGAAATTAGTCTGGAAAATTGCTGCCACATAGGATGTACTGAAAAGGTGTGTCGGTGCGGGGAGTCACGGGGGTGGGGGAATGGCCATGCATCTGGAGGGAAAGATGAGGAGGAGAGGAGGGGAAGAAGAATGACGGGAAAGTTCAGAGAAAAAAGTCTTACTGGGAATGTCAGAAGGGTCAGAAGAATTTTTGGAGTCTATATATTCTCATCGTAGCTCAAATAACTGGTATTCTAACAGAGGCCAAGACAAATGATGCTTCCTCACCAAAGCTTCTTTTGTGGGATGGATACATTGAGCAAGTAGGCACTTGAGACCTCTGCTTTCCTTTCCTTTCATGTGCCAAAGCCACGGACTTTTCTTCCCCTGTCTCGTTTCTGTAGGTCTTTCCCACAAGAGCTATGTTTGAAGGTGGTTTCCCGATTGCCTCTGTTCCCCTCCAAGAGAGCCTGCATTTTGAACAAAATACATTAGTTTTGAGGCCCCGGATAGGTCCGGCTTCATCCTCTGATATCCACCTGTTAGTTATGTGATGTTGACTAAATATTTATCTCTGAAATATCAGTCTCCTCATCTGAAAATTGGAAGAATAAGACCTGCATGGGCAGACACTCCTAGTCACTTTAGCACTAGCCATTTACCCTTTCTCTTTATCAACCTGGCCCTGCTTTGGTTTGGAGCAACAATGTGTCTGACTTTGAATGAAAAGATAGTCCAATTCAGTTTTCCAGGGTTGCTTGTGGGACAGTTCTGGCTAATTAGATATAAGCAGATATGAGCAGAAGGAGAGCTTCCAGGAAAGACACTGTTTTCCTGATTAAAAAAAGAAGAACTGACCCAGTTGGAATGAATCTTCTACCCTTCTCAACCTCCTTCAGTCCCCGAGCTCAAACAAGACACTGGAGGTGGCAGTGCTGAGTGATCATGACCATGAAAACCACTCACCGAGGCTGGCACAGCATGAAGATTGCAAGAGCCCAAATCCTTACAGATTTCCTTCTATCCTTATAGATTTCCTTCTATCCTTATAGATTTCCTTCTATCCTTATAGATTTCCCTCTGTGCCTGGACCTGCTGTCTACCTCCAGATAGATTTTCACAGGATAAAAACACACCTCTATTTTTAAGCCACTCTTTGCCATTTCCCTGTTTGTTGGGTCTTCCATTGGCCATCAAACTGATACGCTGCATCAAACTGATAACAATTACAGAGTGATTGTGAAGATTGACTCAAGATGATAATTAGTCACGCTACTTACCACTAAGAGTTCCCTGTCTATAATGTCTCTTACTCTGCATTATAGATCAATTATCTTGTTTTTAAAAATATTTTGAGTCAACATTAAAATGAAACCAGATGCCTTTCATTCCTTACAACTTTTGCCATTTTGTGTGTAGTTCACCTGATATAATTCGATGGTTAATCAAAATCTTCCCTCATCCTTCTATTATTTCCTAAATAATGCCTGGGAAGTGGAGGAAATTGTGATTTTACTGTTCTAGTTCTGTCACTGGCTTGCTTTTTGGTTTTACATAAATTTCTCTCACAAACTCTCTTTCTTCACTTTTGCTAAGAGGAAACCAAACTAGGTCAGCAATTCCCAAACTGTATTCCAGGAAATGTTCATAGATGTTTCAAGAAGAAAGAGTTTGATGATGAAATAATCCTGTGAAATGTTCTCTGATTTCCCCATTCTTTTTCTGGAGTGCTATATTCTTTTTATATGCCCTTCTTGGAGGCAGACTGTGTATGTTAGCACTTTAAGGGCTGACCGAAGTGTAACAGAACATAGGTGTGGTTTTAGTTTATTTAGCCAACACTTCCAAAATGTATTTGATTTCTTGGCCTTTGTATCAGCAAGTATTACATAATATCTGTCAACCTAAGATTTTTATGATCACAATGTCAGGAAGCTAAGACCAATTAATCCCTAAATTTCATCTCATTACCAGCATGCTGCATTTATCTAGGTTTTTAATTTTCTGGTACTCTTGGGATTTCCCACCAACCTTTCTGATTTTCACCTCCATTTACTCTAAAACACCAAGTTACTTGGAGTTACACATCAATGGGTGGCAAATTTTATTGGACTCAAAGTATCCAATATGTCTACTTTTATTCAGTAATTCTGTAATGCTTAAAACGGAAGATTGCCTTAGGCAATCCTTATTAGAGAACTGGAAAGGGATAATTGAACATCAGCTGAGTGTGGTGAGCATAAATTTTCCTTTTTTTCTTTCTTTTTCCTTTTCTTTTCTTTTTTTCTTTTCTTTTTTAAAGATCTGCAACTCTGTTGGTTCTTTAAAAAAAAAAAAGTATCGACTTGGGTCCGAAGTCATTACTTCTGTCAACCCAAAGATTGAAAACATACTCGAGGATGGCACACAGAAGCCATCGGCCCACAGGGAAGAGGCAGGGCCGGGCAACCATGCAGAAGTGTGGATCGGGGGTTCCACCTCTCGTCTGAAGTGGCAAGCAGTCGTTATAGTTCTTAACTTTTGTTCTTTCCCAGGAAGGCAAAGCACTGCAGGCTTTAACACGCATTTGTTCAGGGATTAAACTGGAATAGAAGAGGGAAAAGTGAGTAGATCAGATTTATTCCGATATAAGTGGATGTTTCTATGCACGTGTGTGCAGAAAATATACCAGTGGTGCAGCCTATGAGGAGACAAGGTGGATAAACCCAGGTGATTATTCCAGCCTGGGATTTACAAACGGATTTCTGCTTTAGTCTTACTAGTGTTCATGGTTTAAACTTGTGTATTCTAGGGCAATACTCAACTTTTGCCCTTTATCTTATTACTGGTCGGATCTTGGAAAATTAATTGATTTTCACCAAAACCTTAAGAATCTGATATAAACGCAAAATATCAGTTTATTCATTAATACCGTAAGATAGACTTGACCTAACAAAAAGATCAGTTTGGGGGGATTACCTTCACTCAGAAAACTCAACTGTAAATTGGATACTTTCGTGGTAAGCAAAGATTGATCCCTCAGGAAAATTAGATTTAGCTAGGAGACAATTCTAACAAAGAATTTATTCCTGTATGAGGACTCTTTAGGGGTGTCAATTCATTTGTTCATTAGTAATTCACACTAATCAATCAACTATTTATTGTCTCCCGAATATAGTCCAAGAATCTTTCACGTTGAATCATAATATCGATGTCTACCAACCAGTGCTTGAGATGTTTAGTATCCCAGTCCAATGTTTAGTATCCCAGTCCTTTTTATTCTGTTCTTTAATTTTTGAAAAAATGTTTATTTATTTTTGAGAGAGAGAGAGAGAGAGAACAGGGGAGAGGAAGAGAAAGAGGGAGACACAGAATCCAAAGCAGGCTCCAGGCTCCAAGCTGTCAGCATAGAGCCTGACATGGGGCTTGAACCCACAAGCCCACAAACCGTGAGATCATGACCTGAACCGAAGTTGGACGCTTAGCCAACTGAGCTACTCAGGTGCCCCATTGTCTCTGTTCTTAATTCAATATACAAATTTCATATTCTGGCAATAAAATCTTATGATTTATTAAAATATCCAAGGTTTGGGCTCATTTTACACTATTTACAATTTAGAGAGATTCTTTTTGTTTTTGTAAATGTTTTATTTATTTTTGAGAGTCAGAGCACAAGCAGGGGAGGGACAGAGAGAGAGGGAGACACAGAAGCCGAAGCAGACTCCAGGCTCCAACACAGAGCCCCATGCAGGACTTGAACTAGGCACCCATAGAGAGATTCTTTTAAATTATGAGCAATAAAAGTAGGGAAGAATATTTACTTTAAAAATTGTCAGTGTCGGGGCGCCTGGGTGGCGCAGTCGGTTGAGCGTCCGACTTCAGCCAGGTCACGATCTCGCGGTCCGGGAGTTCGAGCCCCGCGTCGGGCTCTGGGCTGATGGCTCAGAGCCTGGAGCCTGTTTCCGATTCTGTGTCTCCCTCTCTCTCTGCCCCTCCCCCGTTCATGCTCTGTCTCTCTCTGTCCCAAAAATAAATAAACGTTGAAAAAAAAATTAAAAAAAAAAATTGTCAGTGTCTATTCCTTCACTTGATTATTTGTTTTTTGGGTGTTGAGTTTGATAAATTCTTTATAGATTTTGGATACTAACCCTTTATCCGATATGTCATTTGCAAATATCTTTTCCCATTCCATCAGTTGCCTTTTAGTTTTCTTGATTGTTTCCTTCACTGTGAAGATTTTTATCTTGATGAGGTCCCAATAGTTCATTTTTTGCTTTTGTTTCTCTTGCTTCTGGAGACATGTTTAGTAAAAAGTGGGCAAAAGACATGAGCAGACACTTTTTCAAAGAAGACATACAGATGGCAAGCTGACACATGAAAACATGCTCAACACCACTCATCATCAGGGAAACACAAATCAAAACCACAATGAGATACCACCTTACACCTATCAGAATGGCTAAAATTAACAACTCCTGAAACACCAGATGTTGGTGCGGATGCAGAGAAAGGGGAACACTTTTGCTCTGTTGGTGGGAATGCAAACCGGTGCAGCCACTCTGAAGAACAGAATGGAGGTTACTCAAAAAATTAAAAGTAGAACTACCCTACAACCCAGCAGTTGCACTATTAGGTATTTATCCAAAGGATACAAAAATGTTGATTCAAAGGGGCACATGCGCCCCAATATTTATAGCAGCACTATCAGCAATAGTCAAATTATGAAAAGAGACAAATGTCCATTGACTGATCAGTGGATCAAGGAGACATAGAATATATATGTATACACACACGCGCACACACACACACACACACACACACACACACACACACACACTGGAATATTACTTGGCGATCAAAAAGAATGAAATCTTGCCATTTGAAACAACATGGATGGAACTAGAATGTATTATGCTAAATAAGCGAAATAAGTCAGGTAGAGAAAGACAAATACCATATAATTTCACTCATATGTGGAATTTAAGAAACAAAGGAACAAAAGAAACAAAACAGATGAACATGGGGGAAGGGAAGAAAAAATAAGACAAAAACAGAGAGGGAGGCAAACCATAAGAGACTCTTAAATACAGAGAACAAACTGAGGGTTGCTGGAGGGGTGTTGGGTGAGGGGGTGGGCTAAATGGGTGATGGGCATTAAGGAGGGCACTTGTTGGGATGAGCACTGGGTGTTATATGTAAGTGACGAATCACTAAATTCTACTCCTGAAACCATTATTACACTATGTGGGTTAACTAGCTTAGATTTAAATAAAAAAAAAATAAAAAATTTTACAAATAAAAATAAAAATAAAAATTGTCAGTGTCCAAATGACAATTCAAACGTAATTATAACTAACTCTATTTATTATCATTAATACTAATTTCAGTGTTGGAGAATGATTTTTTTTCTGATGATCTTTTTCCTAGATTCTGGATCTGAAACTCATCTGGTTCCTACAGCTTATTACTCACATTTTACAGATATGCCTTTGAAAAGATTTTTTTAAGAAAAATATTGAATTATGTTTTTCAGTTCTCTTACAACATCAATATAAGGATGCTGTTTTTTAAAAAATCTCTTATTATTCTATTCATCAACTGTTAAAAGATTTTAATTCCTTGGTTTTGTCTTTTTCCAGAACTCCTAAACCACATCACCTCTACTTTCAATATTATAATAGGAGGTTATAGGTAAACAAAGCAAAAGAAAACAAACAACTATGTTGGTTTATTTTAAACAGGTAGGAGTCTTTTGTAGCACAAATACTGTATCAATTTAGTAAAATCTTACTTGATTATTAGGGTTTTTTTTTTAAGATGTTCAAGTCTACATTTAGTTATTTGAAAAACATCTTGTTAAAGCTCATTTTTAATGCTTTTTTTTAAAAAAAAAGAAATTATAAGCCAGGGGGGGTTGAATTGTTATGTTTCCAACATGTTTTATTTTTGAAAAACATTCAGGACTTTTTTTTTTTTTTTTTTTTTACAAATGTATTCCCACTCACTTATTTAAAGTTGCCTGAATGCTGGGTTTTCATTGGAAACCTCTTTGGTGTTTGAGTATCTTCCTCCCTTAAGCCCACATTAAAACAAATAATAATTTATGATAGCCAGAAGTTTCTATAAGATTCAGGGAAACAGACCTCATGGCAGAATGGTCTAGTGGAAGATATCTTGGAGCCTGTGGAAAGAGCACCTTCTCAGCTCAGTGCATTTTGCTCTGTTCATCCTTCACTGCTTTTCCTTTACAGCTTGAAGGCCCTGTTGAAAAAAAAAATGAATCATATTCCTGTATTTACACCCGATAGCTTATTTTGAAAGTTATTTACTTTTTATCAAAAAAAAATTCTCAGGAGCTTGGGTGGCTCAGTAGGTTGAGCGCCCAACTCTTTATTTCAGCTCAAGTCATGATCTCACTATTGGTGGGATTGAGCCCTTGCACTGACAGCACGGAGCCTGCTTGGGATTCTCTCTACCCTCTCTTTCTGCCCCTACCTTCTCTCAATCTCTCAAAATAAATAAATAGGCATTAGAAAAAATTATGTCTCTACTAATGCTATTTTAGTGCTTTATTACATTCTTTTTTTTTTTTTTTGGTTTCTATTTAATTCTGTTGATGTCACATTCACGTAACTCTTGTCATTAAATCAAAGTTAGAAAATTGGACTCATATAAAATTGTTATGTCTGTTTTCTGACGTCACTCCTGACACAGAATGTGTGGTGTTTGCCGACAGTAACCAATTCTCCAATTTTCTAACTCTGATGCCAACTGGATATCCTACATTTCAATTCAGTTTTGACACTAACCGCCTGGTGTTAGCAAAGTCTCCACAGGTCAAGGGCTTGGCCCCTCAAGATGCCAGCTGTCAGTGAGGTGCCCAGACTGCTCCCACTTCTACTTGGCTTACTACATAGTCAAACATCTCCTGGCCCTTGTGTACGTTTGGTAATTCATTAGACAACTCACAGAACTCCGGAAAACACTTCATGCTAACCTGTTTGTTATAAAGGATGCAACTAGGAACAGCCAAATGGAAGCAATACAGAGAGCAGAGGGGTGGTAAAGGGGACAGTGGAGACACCTGTCCAGCACTTTCAAGTGTTCACCAACCTGAAAGTTCTACTGACTCTGTCAAGAGATTTTCTGGAGGTTCCATAATGTAGGCATGACTGATGAAATCATAGGCCATTGGGGATTAGATCTCTAGTCCCCCTCTCCCCAGAGGTTGGGTGTGGGGCTAAAAGTTCCAACTCCCTAATCATGGCTTGGTCTTTCTGATGACCTACTTCCGTCCTGAAGTTTTCTGGGGTCTCCCGCTCCCAGTCAGCTCCTAAGCAATTGTTATCATCCCAGAAACTCCAAGTGTTTTAGGAGACAAACACCAAATATGTATTTCTTAGTATACTGCAAAATATATTAATCATGCAAGCGTTTATTAATTTCTTGCTCAATTCAGCTTTGAACATTTTTCTTAGTCTGAAGAGTTAAATACTATTATTTTGTGTTCTTATCTCAGCCACACATAATCTTTCTGTTAAGTAGACTCTCATGACACTTGGCAACTCTTTGTCTGCACACATTCTCCCTGTTATCATTATCTGAGTATCTTCCTTTCCTTCCTAAACCGTAAGTTTTCTAGAGTGTAAGATCATATATTCTTTTTATTCAGGCCTTACTCAGTCTAAATATTCCAGATTCCCCATGGAACGATAGTATGAGGGCAGAAAGACACAGGCGTTTGCCCCCAAAACGCCATTCTAACGGGCAGTACTCGCTTCAGATCATTCTGTGCTTGGTTGAGAACCTTCTGGGCTTGAGTTGTAGTTCAGCATCTCCCTTTGCCCAGTCTTGCTTCCTCCTACTTCCTTTCACAGGTATCGATCCCCAATAAACACCTTGCACCTCAAAATGCGTCTGCTTCAGGTGAGCCCAGCATCTAATATGGTCCCTCACATGGACGATGATTAGGTTGATAAAACACCCACGCCCATCTTCATCAATCTGGTTGAACAACTTCAACCAGAGTTGGCTTGGGGGGGGGGGTAGCTTTAGGCACTGACCTCAGGGTCAGAGGGTTGAAGATCTGGCTGAAGAGTCTTGTAATTGTGGTGATGACGAGATTGAGGATGGTGACGGTAGCAGCTCTTACTATGTGGTAGGAACACTTCTTTGACGGTACTGTGAGAGAGGTACTGTTACATTCTCAGTTTAAAAATGAGAAAATTGGGGGGGCGCCTGGGTGGCTCACTCGGTTGAGCGTCTGACTTCGGCTCAGGTCACAATGTCACAGTCCGTGAGTTGGAGCCCCACGTCGGGCTCTGGGCTGCCAGCTCGGAGCCTGGAGCCGGCTTCGGATTCTGGGTCTCCCTCTCTCTCGGCCCCTCCCCTGCTCAGGCTCTGTCTCAAAAATAAATAAAAACATTCAAAACATAAAAATAAATAAAAATGAGAAAATTGAACCGTGCAGAGATTCAGAAACATAACCTTCACCTCGTAAGTGATAGAGCCAAGATTTGGGCCCATTTCTTAGTTGTTACTTACTTTGCGTATCTAATAATGAATACTCCATAAAGGCAGGGATTTCTGTCACCTGCGTTCATTACTGAACCATTCAGAACTGCAACAGTGCCTGGCATATGTAGTAGGAGCTCAGGAAATATTTGTTGAAAGGAGTAAATTAGTGACTGTCGATTAAGACTTCCAGGTAAATTTCAGAAAACATTTGCTTTGATGGCAGGAATCAGCTCTTTTTCTCTTTTTAATAGACCTATGTTATAGAACATATTGTTTTGTGCATAGTGTGAGTACTGTTGTGTTTGCTGAATTTAATCAAGTAAAAAATCGATCTTTCTGTTGGCGGACATGCTAATTTTGTACTTGCTAACTCAGTCTTTGTAAATTATTTTTTTTGAATTTTTGTTAATGTTGACTTATTTTTGAGAGAGAGTGGGAGACAGAGCACAAGCAGGGGGGGGGCAGAGGGAGACAGAGACAAGGAATCTGAAGCAGGCTCCAGGCTCCAAGCTGTCAGCACAGAGCCCGACGCAGGGCTCAAACCCTCAAACCGGAAGATCATGACCTGAGCTGAAGTCAGACGCTGAACCAGCTGAGCCACCCCGGCGCCCCTAGTGTTTGTAAATTAAACTTGAAGTGTCTTCTGGGCCGTCATCCTTCTGCAGAGCCTCAGAAGATTCCCTGGTGCTGTTCTTGGGGCCTGTATCTATGAGATACCCCTTAGGAAAGTACAACAACTTTCCTTTCTCAGCGCATGATTCCCAGTATTCAAGGTTTGACTCTTGGTAGTTAGGTGTGCGTTCAGGGACCCTCCGGAGCCAAATGAGGAAACCTGGGGTAACCTCCTCATGAACTAATGAGGTATTCCTTCCTGAGAATCTAGCCATGGAACAAAGAGACACCAAATCTGAAAGTCTTTAAATTTGAATCCTACTAAGTACAGAAAGGTGACTAGAATGTCCATGAATTTGTGCGCCTGGAGCCTCCCCGGTTCCTGCCTTACCTGAGGTTTGATTGTGACTGGGAGATACCTCAATGACTTCCTAACAAACATGCTCCTTAGCCGGAACACCAGTGTTGGTTTCTGTGACTGGCAACAGAAAGAAACCACGTGACCACCTTGTGGCTCGGGAGGTATCTGTGCTCGTTGAGTGGTAGGACATAGCATAGAGGACCAGATGCATTCACCTGATCCGGTAAAATGGGAAGTGCCTGATTTTAGATTTTATAAGATACGGAGTAGAGGTGGGATAATAGGTGTGGATGTTCGGGGTCTCTTATTTGTAACTTCAACTGGCCAGTTCCAATTCCTGTGGGCGAATAGCCCAGACGATAGTCTGAAGGATTGTTGCTTTAAGTTTTGGATTCGGAAAAGAGCCAGGTCTTATGTTACCATAAGCTTATAGGGTTTGCTTAAAAGTATTTTTAAAGTCCCACTGATTTTTTTTTTGTTTTTCTTGTTTTTGTTTTCTACTCAAAAAAGATCATTAAAGCGAGCTCTCTCTCTCATGCCATGTTGGCATTCCCAAGGAAGATTCATGATTGGATTATATTTCTGAGCAATATAAATCAAACTTGGTGGCAGGGATATGTTGATGGCTTGAAGTAAGTGAAAAATAAATTAGAAAGGGAGAAGGCCTGGGGTAGCAAAGACATAAATTTAAAATTTAAATCTCAAAAGATGAAAAACTATGAAAAGCCATTTTGAAACCCTGGCTTAGATGCTTCTAAATGAGTGAAAAGGGGAGCGAGGGGAATAAGTTAGGAGCACGTGAATGAGTCTGGTTTCCATATAAGTCCTTATAACTCAGAAGAAGACAGTTTACGTGTTTAAGCAATACCAGAAGGTCCTTTCAAAAGGTATTAGAACCTCAAGAGAAATCACTTAGAATGTTTTAAAAACATTGAAACATTAAAATAGATTACTTTTGGCATTTGAAAAGAGAACATTATATTGAAGGTATACAGTCATCAGACTAGGCAATGCTACTATGATGAATTTATGATATTCATTCTCTTATATTACGGTCCTTCTTTTTCTCATAAAGCTAAATGCTCCTGATTCAGAATTTACATTAGTTCTTGGAATTAAGGAAAATAAATACCCTTAAGAATGGCAAAAAAGAAAGAAGTTGAAGGCTTTGGACTCTGATAGACCTTGAATTTGAACCTGTCTCCTAGGTGGCTGTATGATCTTGGGCAAGTCACTTGGCCTCTGAACCTCGGTGTTCCCAACTCAGAGGTTTTGCCAAAAATAAAGTGAGATACCTGCCTAAACCAAATATCACAGTGCCAGCTTACAGTCGATACATAATAATTGTAGATTATTAATAGATCCCTTGTTCCTTCCCTCTGAAACTTGAAACTTAACAAAGCAAGATATTAATTTATGTAAATTTGTCCTAGTTTAGAGAGAAACAGCTCCCTTGTGGCAGAGATAAGGAGGATGATTATAAAGTTCCACTAAATTAATAAAAAGTGTGCATTTCTAATCTACAGAGGTTTCATCCTGCTAAAACTTATTCAAAGTTTCCATATCTAATGGTTTACACACCCAGTATGCACACCTGTTACTTTTCTGCACATGCCTTTTCCAGGGGGTAAGGTCAGGTTGTATATTATTTAAATCAGAACTGGAGGTGAATCACACCCACAGTTCTTTAGATTTAGGAAGTTTGGATACACTGCAAGTGAGTGCTTTTTAAAAAAATGAAATATTTGACTACCCAAACTTTCTCTCTAGCTCCCTTTCATCTTCTTTTCTTCCTCAAACCATGATATGAAGATTAAAATGTTTCCTTTACAGCGCTGTAGATATGTGAATCATGTCTTACAAGAAACGAACGGCATAATGACAAAAGTGGCTCTTGAATGCTTGATTTTCACCATCGGGGGGATGGGTGTGCCTAGCCAATCAGTAAAGATGATTTGGATGGAGGTGGGGTGGTAAGAAGAATTTGATTTAGTTCACTTTACATAAAAGTTTTTCTTTTCTTTAAAAGGACAGATGTCTATTTCAAGTAATTCTGTAAGTTTTTTTCTGAAAGATGTTGGTGCTGATGTGCACTCTTTCATATTTCTGTCCTCTGCCAAGATCATTCTAGCATTCACTAGGGGGCTCCTCTGTGTGGGCCCCTATTTAATAAAGTATGAAGCCTTGGGACATCCCTGCCCTGGGTCAGGAGCAGCTGGAAGTGATTTCAAGTCTGCTGTACCTTATAGATAAAGTGATAAAAGGACTTAGTTTTAAGTTGGGGGGGGGGGAAGTTTAAATAAGCTTATATTTCTTTTGTAATGTGCATGTTTATTCTAGAAAAAAATAGAAAAATTAAAAATTAGAAGGAAGAATACCAATTCCCCGTAAGTCTAACACCCAAGGAGAGCCACTATCCAGTAAATGTCTTTCCAGAACACTTCCCAGGTGTCCCAGCAATGGTGGAATGAGGAGCCCTGAGCTATTGAAAGCTCATTCTCTTAATCAGGTTATGTGGGAATGATAATCTCTGATGGGTGAGGAGGTCACATGACGATGTCAGGATGATGAGTCGTGGGTTGCAAGGACTTAGCTCATTTCCTTCTGCATTATCCTGGATCCAACTGATTTGTCATTTTGGCTTAGAGTGATGAGTAATGCTCACCTCCTTCCCTCTTACCTTATGGTTCTAGTCTCTTGAACACATGTGCATCCTGCTTGTCAGCTGGTTCCTGTCAGCTTTGCATATAGTTGCGGGGGTTTGCCAGTCCCCTTAGGGCTTGCTAGCTCACACATGGTCTGCATGAATTCTTGGAGAAGTCTCCAGAGGAAGGGTGTAATGGAGCAGGACAGAGCATTAGGAGTGCCAGTGCTCCAGAAAACATTTGCCAAAACTTTCGTTCAGAAAGGCTGAACTGAGATTTCTCTAGGACATGAGAACTTCGTAAGCAGCCAGTCATGGTTCCATGACAGCTGAGATTTGACAGGGGACGTTTCTTTCTCTTTATGCCAGGGAGGGCATGGAGCCTGTTCCTTACCATTATGGGAAAGTTAAACCACTGGAATTTACTGAAAGGGTTGTGGCTAATGGCATAGACTTTTAAGCAAATAATGCATGCTGGGCTGGGGGGCACAGAAAGATCTTCAAAGCACGCTTTCCCTCTAAACTCTTGGTATGGAAAAATCTGAATCTGGGCAGAGAGAAAATAAACATACAAACAAATTGTAAGAAACTTGTGAACAAAAACCTTACAGCCTTCATATCCTTCTTCCATACATCAGAACTCTTTCTAGTGACAAGCTCAGGAAAAAAATATTTGGAAGTAGGAACATGCTGTGAATAAACAATCTGTGCATCGCTTTTCTTCTCCCTGAATTGGAATGCTCAAAACTGAGATTCTTTGGGATCCCAGACGCTCCACTCCAAGGATATAGTGACGGATAATACCCTGTTAGCGAGTCTAAGGAAGCCACAAAAATGCAGGAGAAGCCTGTGGGATGACTGGAAAGTAAGGGGGAGGGTCACCAGATAGAGAGTGAATGAGCTCGAAGCGTGACCTGTTCAAAGACCTTCACTTCCCTAGAATCCACCATCGTTTACACGTCTTTAACATCCAGGTGAACGGCCCTTTTGACAATCTGGACCCTCAAGTTTTAGAATTTTTTCCAGGTGACCATCCTCTCCAATTACCTTCATACTTCCACACTTACGACAAAAATGTGCGCCTTGTGGTCTTTTCGAAGGGTTCCACATGTGAGACCCTGTACAAAAGGACCTACCGTCTGACCACCATTTATTTTCCTAAAAGCTCTCTGTGGGTTATTCCCATGGTCCCTGCTGTCAGATCCCACGGAGACCTCCAAAATCCCACGTCCCTCGTTACTGCTTACTACCAACCACCTCTGCTTGTCCCTCCTTCCCTGCTCAGTGTCTAGGCTTCGTCACTATAATCCTTCTCTTACCATTCATCTCACACCCTTACCCTCTTATTTTTTTTCTAATACATCTGCCTGTTAAAAACCCAAATCTAGAGTTCCATATGAAAGTGCCCAGGGGCGCCTGGGTGGTGCAGTCGGTTGAGCGTCCGACTTCAGCCAGGTCACGATCTCGCGGTCCGGGAGTTCGAGCCCCGCGTCGGGCTCTGGGCTGATGGCTCAGAGCCTGGAGCCTGTTTCCGATTCTGTGTCTCCCTCTCTCTCTGCCCCTCCCCCGTTCATGCTCTGTCTCTCTCTGTCCCAAAAAATAAATAAACGTTGAAAAAAAAAAAAAAAAAAAAAAAGAAAGTGCCCATACCTGGACTGAGGCGCAGGGGAGAGAGAAAATCCATACAACTGCAAAGATAGGCCATAAACTCAACTCAAGAGTAACTCAACGACCATGGCGATTAAGGGCGTGACCTCTGGGATCACGCTGACTAGATTCACACCCCTGCTCATCACTTCCTAGAAGTGAGATCTGGGCCAAGTTACTCAACATTCTTTTTTTTTTCCTATGACTACCTTTCTTATCTGTATCGTGGGAATCTCAAAGAAATTGCCTCACGATCTCTCGTGATCATGAGCTCTCATGTGCAGGGAGCAGCATCTGACGTGAACCTCAAACCCGTCACCATCTACTTCACTTTCACAAATGACCCTTCCGCTTTGTAACAAAAACAGAAGCCATGAAACGAGAGAAAGTCATCATGGGTTCATAAATTTAAGGAGCCGTTATTGTCTTTAATTTGCAGGGTTTGTTTCAATATTCTAGGAAGGACATGCAGAAGATAATCTCGGTATTGTTCATCTGTCCATGCCCAGAGGGGGGAATAGAGTATCTTATAGACTATGGAGTTGGCATTTCCGTCATTTCAAATTATAATATTAATCTAACAAATATGTATTGAGTAGATGTTTGGTTGCAGACACACGGTTAGGTAAAATGAGGGATACGTGGGTAAGTGAGATGGGTATTAGCAAGTGGAATTGGATTTTTCTTAAATGTCTAAATCTGGTCAGCTCCGACTTGATAAATAACCTCATTTGCTTTTTAAAAATCTTATCTCTTCCTTTTCTTTTCTTGTTCTATCGTGAAAAAAAATTTCCCCCATGTTTATAACTCCCTTTGAGAGGTCTGCTACTGCAGCATTCAGTTTCAAACGAAGCAAAACAGAACAAAACAAATCACACATGTGTGGGCATACAATGGAAACGGACTGTGTTTGTTAAATTGAACCATAGCTTCTTGCTCCCTTTTTAAAATTCAGGGATTTGAACAATAAATATGCAGTCCATGAAACTAGAAAATTTCAACCTGGGGGCAAATCAGTTGATGCACTTGTGTATGCTTTTCTCCTGCAGTACCTGCCTCTATAACACCTGCAAACGTTACTACCATCCAAATGATTTACAACCATGCAAACTGTCAACTATAAGCGATATGACAAAATATCAAAATTAGATGTTACTCACTGCTTCACGAGCTACGCTGCTTACAAAAGTAGTTTTTCGGTGGATTCTTCCCTCTACCGCAGCTGTTTTTGTGGTGTAAAAGAGGACGTTCTAGGTAACATCAGTAAAAAATGGTAGATAGGCAACCCCATGTCCCCGTTCTCCCACGAAAGCAGTGAATACACTGACAAATCCTGTTGGAATCAACTTTATCAGAACTCTGGGAACTAGCCAAAGTTTTACAGCATCCAGACAAACATTTGATCAAGCAAAGGGTGGCTGAATCTCAGTGCGAGAGCTTTGGGGTATTTTAGCTTACCTTGGTCCCAACCTCCCTCCCCAGCTCAGGAAGGGTCTTGAAGATGGCATCCTGCATTCCTGGTTTGGGTTTCCAGTGCTGGCTAAGGCAGAGAAGATCTGCCCTCAAAGAATTATGCTTATGGGTTTTGGCCCATCTGGTGGTTCCCTGAATAAGGCAATAAAGGGTTTGCCTTTATTCAACCTAGGTCTCCTAAGGTGAGCTCTCCTAAGGTGGAGAGATGACCCCATGGGGACATTCGTCAGAAATGGTTAAGGCAACCTTAGTAGCTACTGCCACTTGGGGCAAGGGATAACAGTTGGAGCGAATAATAGATACACTGAAAAGCATATCTACAAGGCCAGAGGCACATAGGGCGGGATGCATACTCAGAAAATATACTCAGAAAAGCTCTAAACTCTCATCCTGCTTGGCCTTCTGAATCTGTGCAGACAGAAAGTGAAGGTTAAAGCAGACTTATAAGTTGCCCAGCTGAGTATTGAAGGTTTACCCTGGAAAGTTTATTAGTAAAAAACTGTGAGGTGTTTTTGTTTTGTTTGTTTGTTTTTAATTTTTTAATGTTTATTTTTGAGAGAAAGAGAGAAAGAGGGACAGACAGACAGAGCATGAGCAGGGGAGCAACAGAGAGAGGGGGAGAAACAGAATCCGAAGCAAGCTCCAGGCTCTGAGCTGTCAGTACAGAGCCCGACGTGGGGCTCAAACTCACAAACCATGAGATCATGATTCGAGCCGAAGTCAGACACTTAACTGACTGAGCCACCCAGGGGCCCCTGTTTATTTCTTTTGTGAGGTAGGGGGGATTCCTAGATGTTTAAGAAAATCTCTGCCAAATCACTAGCTGACCACCAAGGTAACCTAATACAGACAACAGTGACTACATATAACAAAAAAATACTGATTTTACAAAATTGGTTCAGAAAACAAACAAACAAATGCAGCCACAATCAGTGGCCATAACAAACTCTGGGAAAGGGAAAGAACCTGACTACAAGAGTTGCCACATTGTAATAGTCAAAATGTACTCCAAAAGCCTAGCTTTCAAAAAATGTTATAAGGTATTCAAAGAAACAAGAAGGTATAGTCCATATACTGGAAAAATAAAAATGCATACACACTGTATCTGAGGAAGCCTAGGTATTGTACTTAGTAGATAAAGACTAACTCAGGTACCTAAATATGCTCAAATGCTAAAGAAAACAATGTATGAAGAATTAAGGGAGAGGTGAGAATGATGTCTCACCAAATAGAGGCTATCAACAAAAAGAAGTTATGAAAAGTAACCAGATAGAAATTCTGGAATTGAGAAAATTAAAACAACTGAAATAAAAAATTCACTAGAGGGATTAATAACAGATTTGAGCAGGCAGAAGAAAGAATCAGCAAACTTGAACATAGGTCATTTGAGATTAGCCAGTATGAGGAGAAGAAAGAAAAAAGAATGAAGAAACATGAACAAAGCCTAAAATACCTGTGGGACACTATCAAGTATGCTAACATAAGCCTAATATCTCTCCCATAGAAGAGAAAGGGTTAGAAATAATATATGAAATATATTAGTTATTATATTGATAGAATAGTTGAAAACCTCTGAAATTTAATGAAACACGAAAAATCACACATCTAAGAAGTGCAGTGCACCCCAAATAAGATCAACTCAAAAGAGATCCACAGGGAAACACATTCTATCAAACTGCTGAGTGCCAAAGGCAAAGAGAGAGAACACTGAAAACAGGAAGGGGGAAGTGATTCGCTATGGGCAAGTGATCCCTAATAAGATTAGTAACTGATTCCTCATCAAAAATCATGGAAGCCAGAAGGCAGTCGGATGCCATATTCAAAGTGCGGAAAGAAAATAAAGACACAAGAAACTTAAGCAAAAATTCTGTATCTGGCAAAAGGGTCCATCAAAAATGAAGGAGAAATTAAGACATTCTCTGAAGAATAAAAAGAGAGGTTTTTTTGTTTGTTTGTTTGTTTGTTTGTTTTTCCAGTAGATCTGCTGTACAATAAACGCTAAAGGAAGTCCCTCAGGTTGAAATGATAGGGCACTAGAGAGTAATCAAATCTGCATGAGGAAATAAAGAACACCAATAAAGGTCTATAAAGTCAGTGTTAATGTGTTTCTGGTTAGTAACTTATATGTTTTTTCCTAAATTATTGAAAAAACTACTACATAAAACAATAATTATAAATCTATGTTGCTGTACACACAGGTATAAAGATGAAATTTGTGACAATAATAACATAAAATGTGGGGGACAGAGCTCCATAGGAGCAAATGTTTTATATAGTATTGAAACTAAGTTGCTACTAATTCAAACTAAATTGTTACAAATGAAGATATTAACTGTAGTCCCCAGAGCAACAACTAAGAAACTAACTAAAAACATATATGATAAAGGAAATGAGAAAGGCATCAAAATGGTATATTAGGAAATGTTTACCTAACACAAAAGTAGATATTAATGGATGAATTCAGGAAATAAAAGATATAAGACATATTGAAAACAGCAAAATGGCAGAAGTCCTTTTTTATCAGTAATTATATTAGATGTAAATAGATTAAACTTTCCAGTGAAAAGGTAGAGATGGGCAGATGGATTTAAAAAAATGAATCCATCTATATGTTGACCCCAAGACACCTATTTTGGAATCAAAGACACAAAGAAGTTGAAAGCAAAAGGATGAAAATAATTATTCCATGCAAGCAGTAATCAGAAGAGAGCTAGTATGACTATTAGATAAGATAGACCTTAAAACACAAATTGTTATAAAAGATGAAGAATATTATAAAACAACAAAAAAAGTGTCAATCCCTTTAGAAGCTATATCAACTATAAGTATATATGCACCTAACAACAGAGTTTCCAAATTTATGAAGTACAAACTGACAGAATTCAAGGGCAAAATAGGTCAATAATAATAGTTGGTGACTTCAACACCCCACTTTCAAGAATAGCATAACTAAACAAAAGATGAAGACGGAAATAGAAGACTAGAAAAATATAAACTCACTAGCACTAACAAGACATATATAGAACACTCCACCTAATAATAGCAGAATACATATTCCTTTTTTGGTACATGAGACATTCTCTAGGATAGACCATATCTTAGGCCACATATGATTATAAATAAATTTTGAAAGATTGAAATTGGAATGAAGTGAGAAATCAATAACAGAAGGAAATTTGGAAATAAAGTTGATTGATGATGATTTAGATAATCATCTGACCGAGAGAGAGAGAGAGAGAGAGAGAGAGAGAAAGTCTTAAATTACTAAAATCAGGAATGAAACAGGAGACATTATTACTGACCATAGAGAAACACAAAACATTATAAGACAATACTATGAACAGTTGTATGTCACTAAATTAGATAATCCAGCAAAATGGACAAATTCTTAGAAATATGCAAACCACCAAAACTGCCTCAAAAAGAAATAGAAAATATGAATAGACCTATATAATAAGAGACTGAATTGTAATCAGAAACCTCTAACAAAAGAAAGCCTGGAACCAGATATTTTCACTGTTGAATTCTATTAAATGTGTAAAAAAGAATTATCACCACTCCTTCCCAAACTTTTCTAAGAAGTTGAGGGAGGAGAGGACATTTCTTAACTCATTCTGAGGCCAGCGTTACCCTGATACCAATGCCAGACAAAGACATCACAAGAAAATAAAATTGCAGACCAATATCCCTTATTAATATAGATGCAAAAATTCTCAACAAAGTAGTAGCAAACTGAATCCAGCAACGTATTCATAAAATTATACACCATTACTAAGTGCTATTTATCTTAGGAATGTAGGGTGGGTTCAACACAGAAAAATCAATCAGTGTAATAGAATAAAGGGTAAAAAAAAACACACACACACACACAAAAACAAAAACAAAAACAAAAACAAAAACAAATAATCCAGTGAAGAAATGGGCAGAAAACATGAATAGACACTTCTTTAAAGAAGACATCCAGATGGCCAACAGGCACGTGAAAAGATGCTCAGTGTCACTCCTCACCAGGGAAATACAAATCAAACCACACTGAGATACCACCTCACGCCAGTCAGAGTGGCTAAAATGAACAAATCAGGAG
Source organism: Leopardus geoffroyi (assembly GCF_018350155.1). Classification (NCBI taxonomy): domain Eukaryota; kingdom Metazoa; phylum Chordata; class Mammalia; order Carnivora; family Felidae; genus Leopardus; species Leopardus geoffroyi. The sequence goes on along the minus strand of NC_059328.1, from coordinate 205,974,748 downwards.
ACTATAGATACTGGAGAGGATGTGGAGAAATGGGAACCCTCTTGCACTGGTGGTGGGAATGCAGACTGGTGCAGCCACTCTGGAAAACAGTGTGGAGGTTCTCAAAAAATTAAAAATAGATCTACCCTATGACCCAGCAATAGCACTGCTAGGAATCTACCCAAGGGATACAGGAGTGCTGATGCACAGGGGCACTTGTACCCCAATGTTTCTAGCAGCACTCTCAACAATAGCCAAATTGTGGAAAGAGCCTAAATGTCCATCAACTGATGAATGGATGAAGAAGATGTGGTTTCTATTTACAATGGAATACTACTTGGCAATGAGAAAGAATGAAATATGGCCTTTTGTAGCAACGTGGATGGAACTGGAGAGTGTTATGCTGAGTGAAATAAGTCAGGCAGAGAAAGACAGATACCAGATGTTTTCACTCCTATGTGGATCCTGAGAAACTTAACAGAAGATAATGGGGGAGGGGAATGGGGAAAAAAGTTACAGAGAGGGAAGGAGGCAAACCATAAGAGACTCTTAAAAACTGAGAATAAACTGAGGGTTGATGGGGGGTGGGAGGGTGGGGAGAGTGGGTGATGGGCATTGAGGAGGACACCTGTTGGGATGAGCCCTGGGTGTTGTATGGAAACCAATTTGACAATAAATTTCATATTAAAAAAAAGAAAGTTACTTAATTTACAATAGTATCAAAATGAATAAAATACTTCGGATTAAATTTAACCTAACAGGTGTAAGATTTGTACACTGAAAACTTAAAACACAAACAATGTTGAAAGAAATTAAAGAAAGTCCAAATAAATGGAAAGACATGCCATGTTCGTAGATTGGAAGACTTAACATTTTTAGGATGGCCAAACTACCCAAAAGAATCTATAGCTTTGATGTAACCTTTACCCAAATCCCAGTGCTCTTTTCTACAAAAATGGAAAAGTTAACCCTGAAATTCAAATGACATTGCAAGTGATCCATAATAACCAAAACAATCTTTAAAAAGAATAAAGTTGGAAAACATACACTTCTTTTTTTTTTAATGTATAATTTATTGTCAAATTGGTTTCCATACGACATCCAGGGCTCATCCCAACAGGTGCCCTCCTCAATGCCCATCACCCACTTTCCCCTCTCCCCCACCCCCCATCAACCCTGTTTGTTCTCAGTATTTAAGAGTCTCTTATGGTTTGCCTCCTTCTCTCTCTGTAACTTTTTCTCCCCCCTTCCCCTCCCCCCTGGTCTTCTGTTAAGTTTCTCAGGATCCACATAGGAGTGAAAACATCTGGCATCTGTCTTTCTCTGCCTGACTTATTTCACTCAGCATAATACTCTCCAGTTCCATCCACGTTGCTACAAAAGGCCATATTTCATTCTTTCTCATTGCCAAGTAGTATTCCATTGTGTATATAAACCACAATTTCTTTATCCATTCATCAGTTGATGGACATTTAGGCTCTTTCCATAATTTGGCTGTTGTTGAGAGTGCTGCTAGAAACATTGGGGTACAAGTGCCCCTGTGCATCAGCACTCCAGTATCCCTTGGGCAGATTCCTAGCAGTGCTATTGCTGGGTCATAGGGTAGATCTATTTTTAATTTTTTGAGGAACCTCCACACTGTGGAAAACATACGCTTCTTGACTCTAAAATTTACTATAAGCTAGAGTAATCAATGTGGTACTGCCATATATATATCAATGGAATAAAATCAAAAGTTCAGAAATAAGACTTTATATCCATGGTTGACTTTTGACAAAGGCACCAAGATGATTCCGTGGGGGAAAGACAATCTCTTCAATGGATGATTCTAGGACAATTTGATACACACATGGAAAAGAATGAAGCTAGACCCTTACTTAGTTCACACCACATACAAAAATTATCTCAAAATGGATCAAAGATCTAAATGTAAGAGATAAATATATAAACCTTTAGAAGACAGCATAGATGTAAATGGTCATGAGCTTGGATTTGGCAACAGTTTCCTATCCATGACAACCAAAGAAAAAGCAACAACAGCAAATAAATAAATTGGACCTTACGACAATGAAAAACTCTTATGCATCAAAGGACATTATCAAGAATGTGAAAAGATGACCCACAGAATGGAAGAAAATATAAATCATAAAGCTGATAAGGGTCTAGACTATATAAATACCTTGTGAACAACAAAAACACCCCCCTCCCCCAACACAACTAAACAACGGGCAGAGGACGTGGATGGATGTTTCTCGAGAAAAAGATATACAAAGGGACAATAATCACATAAAAAGATGCTCAACATCACTAGTCACACATTGCGGATGGGAATGCGAAATGGCACAGCCACTGTGGAAGACAGCTTGGTGATTTCCCAAAATGTTAAACAGATAGCATATGAGCAGCAATTCTACTCTTAGGTACGTGCCAAAGAGAATTGAAAACATTGTTCAGGCAAACACTTGTCCCTGAATGTTCATGGCAGCATAATTCATAATAGCCAGAAAGTGGAAACAACCCAAATGTCTATCAACTGAAGAATGGATAAATAAATGTTTTACGTCCCTGCTATGAAATATTTTTCAGCCATAAGCGGAGGTAAAGTACTGATACATGCTACAGAATGAGTGATCCATGAAAATAGTATCCAAAAGGAAAGAAGACAGACACAAAAAGCTACATATCATATGATGCCACTTATGGGGAATGACTGCTCAGTGGTAACATTACCTTTTCGGGGTGAAGGAAATATTCTGGAATTCGATACTGGTGACGGTTGCACAACATTGTGAATGTACCGGAAGCCACTGACTTGTACATTTCAAGTGAATTTTATGCCATGTGGATTTTACCTCAATTAAAAAAAAAAACAAAAAACAATCAGGGACACACTGAAAAAGCAATGCTTCAAATGAACACAAATAAAATAATGGTTAAAAAATGGCCCCAAATCATCTCGACTGTTTCTTCTCGAGTCATAGTCATTTCCTCAGTAACGCAGCCTTTGCAGTAGAAGCATGTATCAGGCTGCTGTAATTAACACAATTTCTTTGTGAAATTACATTTGCAAGACTATAGATGTGTTTTCGGTTGTCTTTTATTCATTCCAGATAGCACACCATCATCGTGAATTATGCCAGGGACTGCAATAATTTAATCAATATTATAATTAAACAGTCCCCAGTATAAGTATATATTTATATACTATGGCGTTGACAACTGGCTTTTAAAAGAGTCTAGAGTTTAATAGTTTTGCGCATCATTTACAGTTCCCTTGCACCACTGACATGATTGATTAGCACCACAATAAGAAATTATGTCTTCTGCAGAATCCATCCTGTATTGGGAGAATTGATTATATTTCCCTGGGGAGGTCAGGTCTCATAATGCAAATGTTAATTAATTTTTTTGTATTAAAAGCTAAATACAAAGCTTGAATCACTTTTATTAGGAACTTCTTTTAATGAATTCACTGCCCTTTGAACCCAAACAGTTTATCTTTTGGCACATGCATCCTATTAAAGAGCAAAAACAATTGATTGTGCAATCATCCACATGGAGTGTCCCAACTAGGTTACAGACATGCTGTGGGAGCCTCTCAGGAGCCGTTAAATTTAATCGTAGACTGTTAGCAGGTTTCCTTCCATCCATTTTTTTCTTTCTCTCTTTTTCCCCCTTCCCTCTGTGGAAAAAAAAATACTTCGAAGAATAACTTTAGGAAGTTAAAACAAATAGCATCACTTTAACTTTTAATGTGAGGGTATAGAATGGAATGGAATTGCATATACTGTTTATTTCAAATATATTATACTAGGAAAACATATGAAAGAGCATTATGTTTATATAGATGGTAGAACAGTCTGTAATTAAACTAGATTGCTGCTAGGTTATATTTCATCGGCTTTTCTGGGTAATGAAAGTTCATGACTTTAATGGAGACCACCTCAAATGTATTTTACTAGAAATTTCACTGGAAATTTACATTCAAATGTAGCAAGGGTGGTTTGCAGTTGACTGGTCTTTGTAATGGCCAGGTCTATCTGCAAGGCGTGCAGGGTTTTGAAACTCTGTTACAGTCTAGCATTTCTGTATTGAAACTCTTTGTTAATTAATCTGATGAAACATACTTTGGTTCCCATCCTATTTAAATTCAGATTTCTGGAACCAAAGGTATCTTACTCAATTCTTCCCAGCATGGGGTCATTGGCCTGGTTTATTTTCTTAATGTTGTTTCTGTCTTCTTTTGAAAACTTTTGTAAGCCTGCAATTAGTTTGAAAAATCTCATTAGGTATCAAATGAGAAAATCGTTAAATGTGCTCACTGCCGAAAGCATGCCCCACTTGGAAATCAACATTGCTTGGAATGTTTCACTTCAGAGCCCTGTGCTAACCAAACCATTAGAGGAGGCTTCATCAAGGGGTACATCTCTCATTTCTGAATATATGTGATTCATCGATGTATACTGATGGTGATAAATATATTGGACCCCCAATTTTGGATTAATTATGCCAAGGCAATTTTCATTGATTCTATTAATTACTGATGGCTCATAGAACTTGTTCTCTGATACCTCTGTGCAAGGTCTACTAAAGCAAAGGACACTTGGGTGGACTAAGTGCGATTCTGTCTATCCACCATCCTCTCTACTGGTAAAAATAGGGATACATTTTCCTGACTTCCTATCAAGGTGCCTAAATCTGTCGCTGTCCCGCTCCTATAGTTCTTCAAGATAATGTCTTACTCGGACACATTTCATCCAAACAGTAGCTGGTTTAGAGGGCACCATCTTCCAGAGCCCCCACAACGGGACAAATCATAGCTTTCCAGAGCCGATAGTGCATGAAGCCTAACTCATAAATTATGAAATGGTAATTGGGAGGTTATTTGCTTTGCTGTAGTGTAAAACTGCATATTTTTCAACAACCAAGGTGATAATAATAGCAATTTTTTTAAGCTTATTTATTTTGAGGGGTGGGGGGAGGGCAGAGAGAGTGAGGGATAGAGACAGAATCCCAAGCAGGCTCTGCACTGTGAGCTCAAAGCCCGATGCAGGGCTGGAACTCACCAACCATGAGATCATGACCTTAGCTGAAGTTGGACGCTTAACTGATAGAGCCACCCAGGTGCTCCAATAATAGAGATTTTTAATAACGTATCATTACATTATAAATATTCAATTTCTTACCCATTCTCTTACTCTAAGGAAGTAATACTGCCTGCTGAGTCAGTCCTGATGTTGGAGGAACCGGGGAATGGGTGAATAGCAGCCAGAGATCTCAGATAAATTTATCTACATAATAAAAAGCTGAAGCAGGGAGGTGGGGGGTAAGAGACAAGAACTGGGTCTGTGAGTGGGGGAGTCTGGAGTTGGGGGCAATGGGAGCAGTTGTTGCCATGTGAGTGAAATGGAGAGTGAGAGAGTGGGGCGTAAGGGCCCTTAAGTTTTGTGTTACAATAACAAAGCGCTTTTCCTTGGATCGCTTAAAATATCCAAAAAGCTACCGGCGTCGGTTAAATGCTTTTAAGCTATTTTGGACGCGGAACTGATGTATCTTTGAATGGCACTCAAAGCAGAGCTGGGACCACAGAGGATTCAGTTTTGCAGGTGACACAACGATGACTATGAGCGCCCTCCGGTGGGCATCTCGACTACTACCTGCCTGGGCAATTTTTTTGTTTTTGTTTTTGTTTGTTGGTTTGTGTGTTTTTAATATATTTTTAGTTTTTGTGTAATCTCTACACCCATTGTGAGGCTTGAATTTACAATCCCGAGATTAAGAGTCGTGTGCTCTACCGGCTGAGCCAGCCAGGCCCCCGACTGGGCAATTTTTAGTACATGCCTCAGCCTTACAAACACGTTGACTCTTCCTGTGAGTTTCAAACCTTTCTTCTTGATCAAAGTTACCTCTCTTTCAGGGCGCCTGGGTGGCTCCGCCAGTGAAGCATCCAACTTCGGGTCATGATCTCATGGTTTGTGAGTTTGAGCCCAGCATTGGGCTCTGCGCTGACAGCTTGGAGCCTGCTTCAGATTCTGTGTCTCCCCCTCTCTCTCTGCCCCTCTCGCACTCTCTCTCTCTCTCTCTCAAAAATAAATAAATGTTAAAAAAATTACTTCTCTTTTGACCGGTTTTCTTGAGAGTCTGCTCTTTGCTGCCTACCTATTGGGTTCATCTGGACTAATGATTCTAATTAAGGTGACAAATTTTCCACCTGATATGAATTTCTTAAAAATCTGACTTGACTCGGGATAGTTTCCAATTGTGGAGATTCTAGCCATCATGATTTACCAATGACACATTTTTTTCCTGGCCATCAAAATATATCAGATGGGAAACTACTATGTTGTGTACTTCCCACTTGTTTTCCTTATTCTTTCTTCAAAGAGATTTGTCCCCCTCTGTTTTCAGTCATATGAGAGGCTATTCAATTAACGATAAGTCAGACTGGGGTGCCAGTTGAATGTCCGAGTCTTGATTTCAGCTTAGGTCATGATCCTCGGGTCGTGGGATCAAGTCCCTCGTTGGCCTCTGCACTGAGCATAAAGCCTGCTTAAGGTTCTCTTTCTCTCTCTCTGTCTCCCTCTGCCCCTCTCCCCTGCTCACGCTCTCTCTCTCTCTCTTTCTCTAAAAAACGTCAGACTGTGAATCAAATATGTGGCCAAATACTTGCTGAATGTGGCATTTTGCTAAGTCCTGGGGTAATGGTGGAATGCAAAAAGACAAGGTTCTTACCCTCAAAGAATTAATAATCCAATGAGAATAACAAATAATAAGAAGAAAGGTATATTCATGAACTATGTTAAATGCTCTGGGAGAAAGGATGCTATGAGATCATGTAACAGGGGACCCGTCCTAGTGCAGGCTCAAGGAAGGCTTCTCTGAGGAAGTGACAATAAAGTCAAGATCATATTTGCAGTTATTAATTAGGCAAAGGGGATGAAGGAAGAATGGTCAGGTCAGTCATAGAGAACAGGATGTGCAAAAGTCCTGAGGCAGATTGAAGTGTGAAATATTTGTTCAAGAAACAGAGGGAAGTCAGTGTGACTGAAGAACCGGAAAGAGGTCAGAGGGAATGAACTATGAGCCTGAAGAGACAAGAGGGGAAAATCCTGTTGGCTACATTTAAGACTTTTTTTTTTTTGTCCTAAGAGCTGTGGAAAGCCATAGATGTGTTCTAAGCAGAAAAGTAGCATGATCAGATTTGCTCTGAGAACATTGGGCGAAGAAAGAGGGAAGTTGGAAGATGAGGTGAAGATCGTGGCCATGGTGTGGATGAGTTGTGGTAGCAATTTGGTCTAGCTTGGCAATCAGGGTGACAGAATTCAGGGGACGGGTTGAAGGGTGTATACAAGATAAAAATGTGTAAGACTGAACAATGAACTGAACGTGGAGGTAAGGGAGAAGAAGGAAAGAAGGACACCTCCCAGTTTCTACCTTTAGCACTGAACAGAGAGTGGGGTCCTTCACAAAGATCGGAAAACGTGAAAGACTAGACTGGGGAGGACACAGGTCATGATGAGGCACCATCATAAACCGACTCCATTGAGTTGTGCTGAAGGTTGAACCGACTTTGAGTTACCCAAGTTGAGACGGTATCGTCGTCTCTAAAGTGAACCAACTAACACTTGTCTTACAAGGTGGTTCTGTGTTTTACAGGAGAGAGTGGATGTAAAACACAGTTCCTGTCACTTAAAAAGCCCCCGGTAAAGGCGAGGAGATCGCTTGAGAAAGACATCGTGTGTACGTGTACGTATGAAGTTTGGGTGCCTGTATGTAAGTAATCAAATTAAAGCTCCCCATTTTTATTTAAATTCAGTCAACATAAAGCTACTATTATATAGAAGAGAGTTCTTGTGTTTCTTATTAACCTCTGAACTCCAGAGTAATAACTTAATTCCAAATACAAGATAGACAAGATAATATATAGCCAACTTGTGTTATTGCTATTTCATCTCTGCACTCATTGGAGCCTATGCATTCACGAAGTCAGTTAAAAAATGGCATCCTGGTTCTAAATAATTACAGTCTTTTAACTTTAATTTAATTACAGTGCATTGCACAGTAGACCTTTCAGACTGTGTGGTGATTTGCTCCCGTGAGTTAGACTAATCGGTCCACCTCATTACACTCAATGCATTTAAGGATATATGTCTCCCACTTTCTAACACATTCCTTTAATGCGCTCCTATAATGCTATCAAAACTGGTGCCTGAGCTTTTGCAGAGCATGTATTTTTCCTTAAAACAAAACAAAACGAAACGTAACTCATCATTATCTATACGTGGGTGGAAAAAGAATACTAGGGAATCCCAAGTGCAAATAACATTGCAGTGGACGTTCCTGGGATGCTGTCGGCATTTCTACATCAAAGATTGCCATGTGAACGAGTGTTAGATGTACCTGCTGTGAAAAAACCGGGGCTAAGGTAGTTTTATGGGAAGATTGATAAAGCTTTAATCAGCTAACATTAAGTGAAGATTTGTTTTTTTAAATAGAAGTTGACTCGAAAGGAGAACAGTTACCAAGAACCAACACAGGTTTTGAGCTGGTCCTTAAATTCTCCATTTACGGAATTGACTAATTGGAGAAATGCCCGGAGTGGGGGATGGGATGGGCAGAGAGGCGGAAGAGGCAGGACCCAAGTTTGTAATTGAAAGAGAATAAATTGGGTGAAGTGACTGGACAGTGAGAGGGACTGGCCAGATGATTTTCATCTTTATTGACTTGACTTATTAAACAGTGCTGTGGCTTTATTTATTTACTGATGAATTGCAGGAGATAGTCTGGCAGCTGCGGTTCGGATAAAAACACACCATTTCCTTTTCTTATCCCGCTTCTAATATCCCCACATCCATCAGATTTTGGTTTGGGTTTGCAGGAGCGGGAGCCATCCAAAGTTTCTATCCTGGAAGGAAAAAAAAAAATATTCCGCCCCTAAAGCTGCAGAGGTGGAGTGGTGATGAAACAGGCCACGCCCAGACCACGCCCACAGGGAAGGCCCCCAGTTTTCTGATGCTGCGTGTTTCATACGGTCACCCCTCGAGGATTCAGGTGACTTTTCCTCCCCAAGGCAGATATTGGAAACATTTTTCAGAATTACGAGAATTTGGAACTGAATTTGACCCCTTCTCTTCTGCTTTTTCGTGGCCTCCCACAAGCCTAGTAGCTTTTCAGAATAACACCCATAGTTAAAGAGGGCTTAGTGGGAAGAACCAAAAATTTCCAGGATTTGGAAAAGTTAGGGCACCTCTGTGAATATATTTCAGGTGTATATTTTAGTGTGGGTGGCCATTTGTTGATTCAACTTAATTTCTGGTATTTCCAGGGTATCACCTACTGACTTGGTCCTAGCTATGTCTTCAACCCAGGCAGAAAATGTCTCCACAATCTTGTCTCTGTCTTCTAGCTCTTATTGTCTTTCAACTGTCTTGGGTATGTCTTTCCATTCTTCTGGTCAGGAACAAAACAAATTCCTTTCTTTTTTTTTTAATTTTTTTTTTCAATGTTTATTTATTTATTTTGGGACAGAGAGAGACAGAGCATGAACGGGGGAGGGGCAGAGAGAGAGGGAGACACAGAATCGGAAACAGGCTCCAGGCTCTGAGCCATCAGCCCAGAGCCTGACGCGGGGCTCGAACTCCCAGGCCGCAAGATCGTGACCTGGCTGAAGTCGGATGCTTAACCGACTGCGCCACCCAGGCGCCCCAAAACAAATTCCTTTCTATGTGGGATGTCCAGTATTTTCTCTCAGTTCAGCCTGTATTATCCGTTAAGTAGTGTTCTGACTTTCCACGGGATCATATTCTCCTATAAGAGTACACATTTCCCCAAATGTCTGGCATTCTTTGGACATTTTCTGTCTGCCTGGACCACTTTCCTCTATTTAATCCTTTCCTAGCTGACTCTTGTAACTCTAGTGACCAAGTAATAGGCTCCTTCTGGTTGTTCGTGCACCCTTCCAGATTAGATCAGGTTTTATTTCTGTTTCTGCAATTTTCCTTTTGCACTCAGCCCCCACCACCAACCCTTCCCTCTGTCTCTCTGTCTCTGTTTATCTCTCTCTCTCTCGCTCACACACACACACACACACACACACACACACGCACACCAGCTGGAATGCAGCCTGCCCTCACCTGACACTTTTGAATTATTACATGAAGGCTTTCATTCCTTGGTTCCATTGCCCTTTTTTTCTGTCCTGGCATTTCTAAAACTATTTGGCATTTGGAAATTTCTTACATGTACGATGGAACAAAAGGCAAGGGTGAGTGACAGAAGTGAATCCCACTGCCACTGACCTGGTATGATTTCCAACCTGCCCTGGAAAGCCTGGCTGGAGAGTTTAGAACACGTGCTATTCATATCAGGTGCAGCTAGCCACCTAGACCTCACATGCACGAGATTTCAATCACGGTATCGGGCACCTGTCAGCGATAGAAAGGTTGCAACAACACGGTGTCTTGATTTTTATGATTATTTTGAATTTTTCGTGGCTGCCTCCATCAAGCCAGGGTAGCAATGACTTGTTAACACTGTGTGGATATATGGCTAGATAAGGAAGCTAAAATGAAATTTGTCATCCTGCATAGATAGGACACTCTCATACCAGAATGGTGATTGGTTTTACACACACACACACACACACACACACAGGGAAGTCATTTTCTCTGTTATTTTTTCTATTCCTTACCTTAAAAATGTTCTGGTTTATGTGACACAGAGAGAGTTATCCCTATTCCAAATTTATAAATTGAGGTGTGGAGGATAAGTTTATGTAACAGGAAAATGAATTCTCCTTTCTCAACTTCTGCTAAGGAAATAATTCTTTTTCTTTTTTTCCTCCAACATGAAAACATTTGAACATCGGTTAGTTGTGTTTTGTGCTTTCAGTGTTCACTCTGGTAGGATATTTTATTTTTTATTCTAGGTACAGCATGTGTTCTTTTTTAACGTGTCCAGTGTTGATACAGACACATTAATTTTTTTAAATGTTTTTTTCATTTTTTTGAGAGACAGAGTGAGACAGAGCACAAGCGGGGAAGGGGCAGAGAGAGAGAGGGAGACACAGAATCTGAAACAGACTCCAGGCTCTGAGTTGTCGGCACAGAGCCTGACGCGGGATTGGAACCTGTGAACCGTGAGATCATGACCTGAGCCGAAGTCGTTCGCTTAACAGACTGAGCCACCCACGCATCCCAATACAGGCACATTCAATTAAAACAACCAAAAATGGTATTTTCCAAACCAAGGCAAATATCTTTTTTGAAAACACGGGCTCTGATCTCTGTGCCCCAAGAACCGAAGAGCTGTCCCCAGTGGGGTATGACTTCCTCTATGCTCTTTGGGAGCAGCACATAGGTGCTGTGGGGGAGGAGAGGAGCCTTGAGCTGGGTGCGGCTTCAGGGTCAGGGGTAAGGAAAGAGGAGGACCAGCTCCAAAAATGGTACTTCCTCAAAGATACAGTGTATCTTAGTAAGTGGATCCCTGCCCCTCAACCACTGAGCACCAGCTGATCAGAGCCCTCTTGAGGAAGATCATAGCCCTGTTACTTGATTGTAAACACAGAGCCCAAAGGCGTGTCCACAACTCCTGCCCCCATCTAGTCTGTGGTCACTCCAAACAGAACTGGCCTCACTCTGAGGGCCCTTGAAGTCCCTTGCATCTCTATTTCTTTTCTGATTTTCTTTTCTACTTCTCAGTCTCCCTCTCTCCACTCTTTCTACCCACCGCCACCAGCATCCTTGATCCAATCTTCCAGAATTCCACATGGATAGATCAAGAGAAACTATTTTTCAGTCTACCCCCTCAGTTTTTCTTCCGGCTTTATTGAGTTATAACGGGCATGCAGAAAAACTGCATGTAATTAATGTATACAATTTGGGGAGTTTGGACGTATATACTTGTAATACCATTGCCAAGATCTAGGTCATAAACACCTCCATCACCTCCAAATGCTTCCCCGTGCCTCTCGGTTTTGTTTATTTTTGTGGCAAAAACACTTAACATGAGATCTACCCTTTTAACAAATCCTTAAGTACACAATCCCTTATTGGAACTATAGGCACTATATTCTAGCAGAACTCTGGAACTTAGTCCTCTTGTATAACTATAACTTTATACCCACTGAACAACACCTCATATACCCCACCCCATCCCCAGCAACTACCGTTCCATCGTGTACTTCTATACCTTTGACTCTTTTCAATGCCCGACGTAAGAGGAATCGTGTAGCACTTGTCCTTCTGTGACTGACATAGTTCCCTTAGCATAATGTCTTCCGGGTCCATCCATGATGTCGCAATTATCCGCCACACCCCCAGTTTTAATGTGGGGTGACCATGATCGGTGACTCCTAGCATCCATTAGACTGACACACCACTCTTCAATAGTCTTGATTTCCTTGTGGGGTATAACTTAAAGGCTAAAAGCTCCCCTTCGCACCAGGCAGGAGAATAGGAAGGAAATGAGGGACGGAGGGAAGAGAGAAACCACATTGTCACCTTGGGCATTCACTTGTAGTTCAATAGCCATGGGTTGGGACTATTATTTTTAGAATTTAAAGTAGTAATAAATTAATCTATCCGGGCATCCTTGGGATCTTGGTCTCATAGGAAGGGTCTTCGGTGAGTCCATTTTATTTTTACTTTTTGACATCTGCTTTTTCACCAGAAAAATGACATCTCTTCCTTTGCTCATCAGGAAAGAGAAGGCAGAGTTAAAAAGAGGCTAAGTCATTTGTTAAAATCCCTCTCATGAGTGATTTGCAGAACAGGGGTTAGAATCCAGAATCCCTGGTGTGAAGGAGACATTAGCCCAGGTAACCCTAATTTCAGACAGATCCCTTCAAGTATAGCTAAATTTTATGCAAATTCTCATGGCATCTATTTTGCGCACAACTCAGGAATGTAAGGAAAAGTCTTTGACCCACTTTACAAGCCAAAGTAGCTGATGCAAGTCGGGCTGATGCCCCGTGCTCTTGTGAAGAACTGAACATTTCCAGGCAAGTGACCACATTCCGCTGAATGCGGTGTCATCGCTGTCACTCAAAAGAGCCGATCTGATTCAGTGCCTCAACACCTGACTTTGGGCAAGATGGGCACCAGTGCCTTCTCCTGGGGAGTCTCGTTGGGTAGAACGAGTGCGTCTCGGAGCGTGGGGTGTTGGTTCCCGAGACTCCAGCAGTCAGCCCCTCCCGTGGTCTGCAGGCAGCTTGACAGTTTCAGAGGCAAGGCAGAGAAATGATTTATTCACGGCCATTGCTGAATTTGAAAGGTGCAATTAATGATTATATCCTGAGAGACTCTGCTTCATCTACAAGCACCGTAGTAGCTTTCTCCCAGCCAGTTCACTCAGGAAACAGGGTGTCCTTGATCTCCACGAACTCATTCTCGCCTCATTTACGTATTTTTGTTTACATTGGTTCCATTTGCCCAGTTTTAGTCTTTCTTCTCTAAGGTGTTACATTCTCGACTCACAGAAGTGGATCAGGGACTGGAGAGTTGTGAACGGAAGCATGAAAGTAGTGAGGAAAACAGGAAAGCAAATACCACAACTCTGAATAACATCGTCAACATCAATAGCGAGCAGGGCTTAGATGCGAATATGGAATGGGACTCTGCATGTGCTGAGATAACTGAGTTTCTAAATGGGATGCGTTTTCACGAGCCGTGAAAGGAAAGTGCAAACAAGAACAATGGAAGTCTGAAAATCTGATTTTGTGAGACCAAACTTCCGTTTTACCTTAAGAGTCCACTGCTCCCTCTGATGTGAAACTTTGTCGAATAGTGCCAGGGAGCCACCAGATTTTCAAATCAATCTGAAGTATAGTCACCACGCTAGGAAGTTTGTCAATATTGTCTTCAGAACGATGATAAAATAATGCTTTCCACCCTTCAGTGGACAAATTTTATTTCTGAAGGCCAAGAAAAGGCCATTGAGAATTTCCCTCCTTGTAGGGAAACAAAACAAAACAAAACAAAACAAAACAAAACAAAACAAAACAAAACCCTACGCCAGTCATAATACGGTCGACAAGCTTATAAAATTTGATGACAAATATTATGCTTGGAGAGAAAGTAGGAGAAGCTACTGGAAGAACCCTTTTATCAAAGGTTGCTGTTGGACGTCACATCATATCAACGGCAGAGTATCAGATATTTTGCTTTAGAGTTGCCGAGGTCACTGACGTGCAGAGTGTGTGAATCAACTCTTCCCAAGTCGGAAAAGATATTCAAGAACACAGAGCAAATATTTACTGAGAACTTTCTCTGTGCTCTTTGCTTGAGGTGTTCTATCTCATTTCATCCCCCCCCAGGTCCTCAAAAGTACAAAGTTGTGTTGGAAAGGGCTTAATCGCTAACAGTTTGTCTCTTTTCTAATACTTTTTTTTTTTTTTTAACTCAGTGCCAAAACACTCAGTGAGGAACAACTGGGCACATGGGAAACACACACACACACACACACACACACACACACACACACAATTTCCATGTATACAGCAATAGGACATAGAAAATGCAACAGAAAGAGAATTCAAAATTCATTTGTCATTATTTCCCAACTTGAAATAGCTGACCTTCCAGTTTTCGAGAAGAATGTACTTTGGTGAAGAGTTGACTATGGTCAAAACAAAACAGAGCAAAACACAGAAACAAAAACCAAAACCTCTCTGTAGTTTCTGGATTTATGTTCCATCTGAACATATGTAACTGTTGGACATCTCAAACAGCCCATGATGGTGAATGTGGATTGTCTGGGTTGGTAAAAGTGAAGTGTAAGGAAAGAAGCTGAATGACGATGTAAAAGCAGCACGAGGGCTCAAGGTCTCTGTCATTAGACTGAATGCACACCAAGTGGAAGAAATGTGGGAGTCTTGGTTTATTCACGGCTGAGAAACGATTATCGCCATATTCTTCATGTTTAAATATTTTACTTTTAGTTAATTTCCTAATTGTGAAAAACATTTTATTTTTTTGATTTAAAAAAATTTTAATAACATCTATTTGTTTTTGAGAGACAGATAGAGACAGAGCATGAGCAGGGGAGGAACGGAGAGAGAGGGAGGCACAGAATCCGAAGCAGGCTCCAGGCTCCGAGCTGTCAGCACAGAGCCCGGCGCGGGACTCGAACTCATGAACCGTGAGATCATGACCTGAGCCGAAATGGAGTCAGACGCTTAACCAACTGAGCCACCCAGGCGCCCCAAGAAAAGCATTTTAAAAGTGTCCTTAAAAAGAGTGGCATACCTAATGTGCCAAATGCTAATCGGGGGATCCACAAGTACAGAATCACTGAGAAGCACAGTGTAACAGAAAGAAGATCGGCTGCTGGGTCCCAATTCTGACTGCAAGACAGCACAGCTTTGTGACTTACGTTGATTATTTACCTCCCCAGGTCTAGGTACTTCCATCTTTAAGACAAAAAGAGTGGGGTGTCTGGGTGGCTCAGTCCGTTAGGTGACCGACTTCAGCTCGGGTTATGATCTCACGGTGTGTGAGTTCAAGCCCCACATCAGGCTGTGTGCTGACAGCTCAGAGCCTGGAGGCTGCTTTGGATTCTGTGTCTCCCTCTCCCTCTGCCCCTTCCCCCACTCGTGCTCTGTGTCTCGTTATCTCTCAAAAAGAAACATTAAAAAAATTAAAATAAAAAGATTATTTTTTTTAATTTAAAAATAAAGTCAAAGGGTTTATTTACATCACTGTTTCTCAACTTCAGCAACATTGACATTTAGGGCCAGATAATTCTTTCTTGGGGAAGGAAGCTTTCCTGTGCCATTGGAGGATGTTTGGCAGCATTCCTGGTCTCGACCTTCCAGAAGTCAGTAGCACCTACTCCTCCTTTCCCCACATTATGAGGACCAGCGATGTGTTTAGGCAGAAATGTATCGAGGGGGCACAAAGTGGTCTCCAGTTGAGAATCACTAATTTAGTTTTTCTCCAAGGCTACGTCAACTTGAAATTTCTATTAATGTTGTGAACTCTCTCTGACATGTAATAGTTTGTGACTTTAGGAAACAGGACTTGATGATTCAGGAAATTCTCAATCTTTCCAGATGGCAGATAATGCTAAAATTAAGAGATTGTTTTTGAAAGCATGGCACGAGGAAAAACCAAGGATGTGACTGTAGAGCATTTCGCGGAAACTTTTTACTGAAACTCTGAAAGATCAAAAGGTCAGAGTTCTCAGTAGCAGGAGATTAAGGGTCACAGATCTTCTCAATCAAACCAGGGGGCCCTAGTTGAAGGGCATTGCCTTTCAGCCATCTCAGCAGAAGCTAAACATAGCGAAGAGATTATCCACAGACGATCTGTGGACGAACCTTTTTATCTAATGGAGCGAACACCCGTCAAATCCATGCCCACGAGGTTCTTGAGAATTTTCCGTCAGCAGAAACACTGCCAGGTTGGGCTGCAAGGCATCAAGAGATTGCAAGGGCTCTCAGACCCAACAGTCTCCTGATAGGACGTAGGCAGATAAAACTTCTTAGCTGAAATTTCATTGCTACCATTTTCACAAAAACGAAAGCAAGAGAGGGAGGGCAGAACCAGGGGCACAGACAGTGAAACCCACAGAGCACAGGGGTCAGAGCTGAGAGCCACAGAAATGTTGACACCTAAAGAAATTTGACCAGCGAGGTTTCAAAACTGCTTGTAGCAGTGACTGGTTTTTATTTTCCATGTTACTTCTTTTTTTTTTTTTTTTTTTTTTGCGTCTGAATATCCATAACTGTTATCCTATGCCTGCCCCACCGCTGTACGTTAGGAACAGATAATTCATTTCTTTATTTCCATAGATCGACAGGTAGAAATTGCGGTCAGGAGCTTCGCCTGTAGTGATTTAGATGATCAAGCTCTTGAGATTTTGGACTTTTAAGGTGATAAGATTGTGGACTTTGAACTATACAGTAGGATGAGACCCTGGGCAATTTTGAGAGGGTGTGAATGTGTTTTGCATTTGGGAGCCATGTGAACCACTGGGGACGGGAACGTGAATGGCAGTTGGCAGAATTTCTAAAATGCCCTGCCTCCCAAATATGTCCTCCTCTAATCATTGGAACCTGTGAATATGATGAGCTATCACTCCCATGATGATGTTATATGACACAGTTGACTTGAAGATAGGGAGATTCACAAGTGGTCCTGATTTAATCGCATGAGCCCTTAGACATGGAAGAGGAAATCAGAGAGATCCAAAGCATGAGGGAGAATTCACCATGTCATTGTTCACTTGAAGGTGGATAGGGGATGCACGAGAAAGAATATGGGTGGCCTTAAAAATCTATGTGAGCCTCCCCTCCCCCTGGGGCCACCAGTCAGCAGAGAAATGGGGATCTCAGTCCTACAACTGCAAGGAACCGGATTCTGCCAGCTTGAATGAGGTTGAAAGTAGATTCTTTCTTAGAACCTCCAGATAAGGACCCAGCCTGACTGACGATGATGCCTTGATTCCAGTCTTGTCATACCCTGAGCATTGAAGTCTATTGAGCCCTCCCAGGTTTCTGAGTTATGGAACTGTCAGTTACTATATGGGTATTGTTTTAAGCTTAAGTTTGAGATCATTTGTTAAGCAGCAGTAGAAAATAAATGTATAGGCTACATGTAAAAGAGCTACTGAAAGATATAATTTGAACAAAAAAAAAAATAGCAACGGCATAGTAGAAGAGAGCAATGCGGCACACACAAGAGAAATCTTTCTGGAGCTTAAAAGCATGAATTCCCCCAAAATATTCAGAGATGCACTGTGTTGGAGGATGGTTGTTGTTCAAATGTAAAATAGTGATTTATAACATCAAAAGGAATAAATATCCTCAAGGAAATATAAATGAATGGAAAGAGTGACAGAAATGCAAACAAAACAGACTGACAGAAAAAATCTAGAAAATATAAAACGCAACATAAACGACAAGAGAACAAAATTATGAAACCAGCAGAGATGAAAGAAAGAAGGGATACAAGGAAGATAAAATCATGACAGATTGTGTGTTACTCTACTAAAATAAATTTGAAAACCCGGGGTGGAAAGAATAACTTTACAGGAAAATATAATCTACCCCAAATGACCCCAGTAAAATAGAAAGTATAAACAAAACAGAAAAAAAAAAAAAAGAAAAAAAAGTGCAATACTATAAAAGAGCTCCATCATAAAAAAAAAAAAAAAAAAACAAAAACCAAAAAAAAAAAAAAAAAACCAGCCCCAGAAAAATTCTACCAAATCTTTATCAAAGAGGTCATCTCCGTGCTACGTAAAATGATGTTGAAAAAGAATGAAATCTTGCCATTTGCAACAATGTGGATGGAACTAGAATGTATTATGCTAAGCAAAATAAGTCAGAGAAAGACAAATATCATATGATTTCACTCACATGTGGAATTTAAGAAACAAAACAGATGAACATAGGGGAAGGGAAGGGAAAATAAGGTAAAATCAGAGAGGGAGGCAAACTCTAAGAGACTCTGAAATACAGAGAACAAACTGAGGGTTGCTAGAAAGGTGTTGGGTGGGGGGGGGTGGGCTAAATGGGGGATCGGCATTAAGAAGGGCACTTGCTGGGAGGAGCACTGCGTGTTATATGTAAATAATGATCACTAAATTCTGTTCCTGAAACCATTATTACACTATATGTTAACTAACTTGGATTTAAATAAAAAATAAGTAAAATAAAATGTTGAAGATATAGAAAAAAGGTCAACTTCTAAATTCTTTTAAAGACACAAATATCTATCAACACTTGATACAGATTATACAAAAAGGAAAACCATAAATTAATATCACATATGGGTATTCAGGCAAAATTCTTTTAAAAACATGAATACATAGGGGCGCCCGGGTGGCTCAGTCAGTTATGCATCTGACTTCAGGTCAGGTCATGATCTCACAGTTTGTGAGTTCGAGCCCCGCGTCGGCCTCTGTGCTGACAGCTCAGAGTCTGGAGCCTGCTTCGGATTCTGTGTCTCCCTCTCTCTCTGCCCCTCCCCTGCTCATGCTCTGTCTCTCTCTGTTTCTCAATAATAAATAAACGTTAAAAAAATTTTTTTAAACATGAATAAATAGATTCCCACACACATTAAAAAATAATATATCACATTTGCAACTACTTGGATGGAACTGGAGGGTATTATGCTAAGCGAAATTAGTCAGTCAGAGAAAGACAAATATCATATGACTTCACTCGTATGAGGACTTTAAGACACAGAACAGATGAACATAAGGGAAGGAAAACAAAAATAATATAAAAACAGGGAGGGGGACAAAACAGAAGAGACTCTTAAATATCGAGAGCACACAGAGGGTTGCTGGAGGGGGTGTGGGAGGGGGAATGGGCTAAATGGGAAAGGGGCATTAAGAAATCTACTCCTGAAATCATTGTTGCACTATATGCTAACTAATTTGGATGTAAATTAAAAAAATAAAATTAAACAAAAATTTAAAAAGATAATATATCGTTACAAAGTGGAGTTTATTCCAAAAATGTAAGAATGCTTCAATATTAGAAAATCTGTAAATAATATAGAAATATAATATTAAAAATCTAAACAATATGTATTAACATATCAAAGAAAAAATCAGGATTGTTTCTGTAGGTGCCTAAAAGGCACTTCACAAAATTTAACACTTATTCCTGACAAAACCAATCAATAGAATAAGAATCATAGATACTTCTGTAGTATAATTACATGTACATGTGTATAATCTCTGAAACCTGCTTCTAAATGGGAAAACAACAGGGGCACTTCCGCTAAAGGGAGGGAAAAGATCAGGATGCCCAACATAACAAATACAATTTAACTTGGTTTTAGTATGAGCCAAAAAAATTCGATGAGAAGGAATTTAGATGCATCAGACTTAGGAAGAATGAAGGCAAACTTTTGAAACTGAATATCCGGAAAAGTCAGAAAAATGGGAAAACTAATACAGGCAAATGAATGTAGTAAAAAAACAGGATCTCAAATAAATACCTAGAAATCAATAGAGCTTTGTGTATATAAAGGTTAGATGACGTAATCAAAGAGAAGCCCCCGCTAAAATCACAACAAAGAAAATGAGACACCTTGTTATAAACTTAACAAGAAATGTAATATTAAGTGAGGACAATTTTTAAATATCCCTGAAATACCCCAAATTAGGTTTGCATAAGTGGAAAAACTTACAATGCTAGCTAAGAAGACTCAGTATCAGAAAATACCAATTCTTCTTTATTTATTTTATAAATTTAACCCAATCCCAGTAAAAATACTAAGACATTTTTTTTATGCAGCTACCCAAATTTTGAACTTCCTAGACAGGTAAGCAAGCAAAGATAGACCAAAAAAAAAAAAAAAAAAAAGACACCTTGAAAACTCAGTGTTGGGGATGGTGACATGGAGACATGCTGTGTCAGATGGCCTGACACTTGATAAACCCTCTATGTGAGTACTACATCAATGCATGAATAGACAAACAGATTATAATGAAGAATTGACCCCATTGCACATGGAAATTGGGAGATAACAAAAATGGTGTTTCATATCTTTAGAGAAAAGTTGACTTTTCTTTCTTTTTTTAACGTTTATTCATTCTTTGAGAGACAGAGAGACAACGCATGAGTGGGGGAGAGGCAGAGAGAGACAGAGGGAGACATAGAATCCGAAGCGGACTCCAGGCTCTGAGCTGTCAGCACAGCGCCTGACATAGGGCTCGAACCATGAACCGTGAGATCGTGACCTAAGCCGAAGTCGGATGCTTAACCAACTGAGCCACCCAGGCACCCTGAAAAGTTGAACTTTTAAATTAATGGTGTTGAGACATTTGGAAAAGGATACAATTAGACCTGTACCTCATTCTGGATACCAGGATAAACTCAAACTTCATCAGAGACCTGAATGTAGAAATTTAAAGCATTCGACTCCTGAAAGCAAGCACAGGTTGATCCTTAACAAACTGGAAATAGGGATACCTACCAACTGCAACTCAAAGTCAATAAGCAATTAGGATAATTAGGTTCAATTTCATAAAAAAAAGTAATTAAAAAAACTTGACACGATTAAAATCACCATAAGCAAAGTAAAAAAATAAATAAGTTGCAATTTACACAAAAGGTTATCATCACTAAAATATAAATAGCTACTAAAATTGATGGAAAGATTAATAACCCAGTAGAAAAATGGGAAAAATATATGACAAGTAATTCACAGACAAAATAATTGTAAATGGCCTTTAAACATATGAAAAATCATTAATCTCAGTGTAAATAAGAGAAGTCCAAATTAAATTATATCGCCGTTTCTTATGGGTCAATTTGATAAAAATTTAAAAGTGTAGGAATGGAAAATTTTGGTGAGGCTCTGGGGTAACTCATACATTTTGGGGAAATGCAGTGTCATGCAACCCAAAATGCAGGGGCATTTTGTAATATCTAGAAAAATTATATATGCATATATCCTTTCTCAGCAACCTCACTTCTAGGAGTCTAGCCTAAAAATATAGTGCAAAAATATGAAATGACTTATACTCAAGATGATTCACTGTGGCATTTTTTATAGTAGCAAAAGATTGAAATCAACCCCAATGTTCATCAGTTGGAGATTGGTTGAATATACTGGGATGCATATATACAATGTAATTCTGTGGAGCTATAAAAAAAAAGAATAGTGAAAGTCTTCATAGACTCATGTGGCTTGAGAACCAGAATATGTTTTCAAGGGAAAAGAGTTAAGTACAGAAAAAAATATATAGGGCATGCTACCTTTTGTGTAAGGAAAGGGGTTAAATGTATAAATTCAAATGTAAATCAGTATATTTGAAAAGAATTACAAGAGAATTAACTAATAATGAATAAAAATTATTGCTCCTAAGAGAAGGAAGCAATATGTTGGAAGCAGTATGATGGGGACAGTGACAGAAAAGTGGCTTCTTTCAATGAAATTGTTTATATGGTTTTGTCTTTGGAATCGTGTAATGACGTTTTACATATCCAAAATTTAAATACAGTCAAAAAAAAAGAAAAGAAAAGAAAAGAAAGAAGCAATTCCTAAAGATTGAAAAAATTATAAACATCTGTTACTGACAGGGACACAGAAAGAGTATTTTCTCACACATTGGTGGTGTGAATTAAAATATTATTTTGAAAACCACCTGCCTAGCAATATCTGTTATAATAGTGTATGTGTGTGTGTGTGTGTGTTCACCTAACAACGCCACTCCTGGAAACCCATACCAGAGAAGTAACACATGTATATTGGCATTTATGGTAGCAAAAGTCTGGGGGTGACGTTCTTATTTTTATGGGAATGATTGACAAAATAGTCATGGATCTACACCATGGAATATTATACAATATTCAAAAGAACGAATCGGAACTGAGAATGACAGGATACAGAAAAGTGTGCATAACATAATCTTATTTTTATAAAGTAAGCAATGAAGAAAAACCCTATAGATGACAGAGAGAGAGAGAGAGAGAGAGAGAGAGACAGAGAGACAGAGAGAGACAGAGAGAGACAGAGATTATATGGTTATGAGAAAGATAGGTAAGACTGCAGAGAAATGGAAATTACCTGTATGGTTGGGGAAAATTTCTGAAAGAATGGGAGCACCAAGCAAAAAAATGGGGGCAACGGACTGCTTTAAAATGGGTGATAAAATACAAAGTTTGTTTGCATTTGCACACTTTGATTGCATTTTGTTTTTTCATGAAATTATATACATGTTTGTATGTGATAAAGTAGGCCCACATTTAAGAAAAGGAATGCAGTTATAAGCTTAGATATGGTATGCATAATTAATATTGACCCAAGCCTTTGAAAAGAAGGACAAAGTATGAGGGAAAAGCAAAAAAGAAAAAGGGATCAGGACTGGAAGACTGTGGAGGAAAAAGAGACCAGGAAGAGCATGCAGGGTAAGGCTTGTGGAACAAATGCATCAGAGGCCAAATAGGAGCCTCCGTTTACAGGGCATGGCCTGGAGAGACTATTGCTAGCATCCTGCTCAGTGGTATCTTCTTCAGCAAAGACTTTCCTCTTTACTCAAGCAGAAATGGTTGCGTTCTTCCTAATAACGCCTGTGATCTAGTGTGTTTCTGCAAACATCTCAGTGTTGTAATTATGTGGGCTTTCTCTCCTTTGATCTCCTTGTTGGCCTCCATGCCAATGCCTGGCACATGGAAGGTATTATACCAGTATTTACCCAATGAATTGTTTAAGTCAAATGGATAAGGTTAGAACCTAGATCTTCTTTCTTTCTCTGTGGTTATTCTGCTGCCCTGAAAGTAATTTATGTCACAAAGTGGAGGATCTATCTGAAGTTTCTGAAGTACGTATTTGCAGTAGCCCAAAAGAGCAAGGGTTCTGTCCTGGGAAGTAAAGAATGGAAATAAGCAGGAAAGAGAAAAGGTGTGAGACCAGCTTCCTTTCCGGTTCTTCAGTCTGTGTGGCTGGAAAACTCTGTATATAAATAAACAGAGAATGGTTTAGTAGAATAACTAAACGGTCTCCTCCAATTTGGGCAGCTAAGCCTGGGAAAAGGACTAGAATGTATTCTCTTTGGTCGTGGCATTCGCAAGCTCAGAAAGGGCAAGTTTACGGAACTGGGACAAAGGTGGTCTCTTCCACCCTAGTGTCCTGGGAAGTGACCTGTGCTGGGGATCACCTTGACCTCTGCTGGGGATCACCTACACTCTGTGGAGAGAAAGGCCTGGGCTCTGGGGAGCTGAAAGCTCCTTTCTACTCCCCATCTTTTCCCTTTGCTTTCTTTCCCCGTTCTCTGGGTAAATCATACTTCCATGCTCCACATCCTAAGAACACATGCCTAGCGCCGAGCCAAGCGTTTCCATTGCCACGGTATTATTCTCCTCATTCCTTGTTGAAACCACAAGGTTTGGGGCTTGAATTGCCTACGTGTGGTCTTAATTCCTTCTAAAAATACTAAATCTGTTGAACACTTTGAGTTGTAGGAGCAGCGTGATAAAATGTGTGCCTTTCCATTTCAGGGGTCTATGTGCATAAATATCTCTTAAGCAATAAAATATTATAGCTTCATACTTTTCAAATGGTAAGTTCCCTACGTGAAGTTGAAAGCCTAAGAAAAATGTTATGTTTTAACAATACCGTATTACTTACTTAACCATTCCAATTGCTCCATCCACATATGATTGCAGTGTATGGATTTCTTGCCTGCATATTTCTTTTCTTATGCATGTAATTTTGAAAACAGTTAGAAATCTCTGATCCTAAAAGTAGAATATTGGTGACGGTAGCCCTATGGAAAAACCATCTCAGAATAAACCATATGTAGAGAAACAGAAACAATAAGATATATATAAATCATCAGGATTTTGATTATGATTATATCTGTTTATCTATAGAGAGATTTTGTACATATATGTATTCACACACACACACACACACACACACACACACATGCAGAAGGAGGAGGGGCAGGAGCAGGAGAAGAAGGAGAAGAAGGAATTATCTCACATGGTTATGGAAGCTGAAAAGTCCCGAGATCTGCCATCCACATACTGGAGATATAGGGCAGCCAGGGCTGTGGTTCCAGTCTGGGTCCAAAGTCCTGAGAACTTTGAGAGCTGTTGATGTAAGTTATGGTAACTTGAAGGCAGGAGAAGAATGATGTCCCAGCTCAATTATTCAGGCAGACAAAATTCCCTCTTACGCAGTCTTTTCTTTCCATTCGGGCCCTCACCTGACTGGGTGATACCCATCAACACTGGAGAGGACCATCTGCTTTGTTCAGCCTACCAATTGAAATGTTAATCTCACCCAGAAACAGACTCATAGACATACTCAGAATAATATATATATATACATACATACATACATATGTATATATGTATGTATGTATATATATATATATATATATATATATATATATATATATATGTTTATTTATTTTGAGTGGGGGGACGAGCTGGGGAGGGGCAGAAAGAGAGGGGGACAGAGAATCTGAAGCAGGCTCTGCACTGACACCAGAGGTCCTGACGCGGGGCTCGAACTCACAAACCGTAAGATCATGACCTGAGCCGAAGTCAGACGCTTAACCAACTGAGCCACCCAGGTGCCCAGACACACCCAGAATAATACATGATCAAATGTCTGGACACCCTGTGGCCCAGTCGAGTTAACACATAAAATTAACCATCACACCATATGAATCACAGCACACTCTTGAAAAATATCCCTTGCAGGCACAGTTACAGCATTAAAGGTATTTGACTTCCCTTGAATAACACTCATATAGTACATTACATCTTGCAAATATGGGCCAAAAAGCCACTCTTATGACTTGAGAATGCCATGAACAACCAATTGTGCATTATAGGTACAATTTATTTTGTCTGTTGTTGAGATTGTAGCTCAACATAAATCTTAATTTGGCACATTTTGGTGATGTTCTAATTCCTATTATTAGATCAGTTGCCCTTATTTAGAAATGTTTTATGTAATAATTTTCTAAAATAGTTTTTAATAAATTATCTGTCTGACAGTTTTTTTTTCGCACCAAGATAATTAATTTTATATTTTCTCCCCATCATTAAGTATTTTAAATACGCAAGTCTGTTGGCATTTAGTACTGTCTATCACAGAGGTGCCAAAAAAGCCTGCAGAATCTTGTTTTCAGAGATTTTGTTCACAAGCTTCCTTAATAGGGTATAATTTGCATAAAATAAGCTTAAATTGATTACATATTTCTGATAAGATTTGCTATTTCACAAGACTGGAGTTGAGAGAAGGCATATGTGTGTCACCACTGGCTGGTTTTCCTCCCTCTGGGAAGATGGCTGTCTGCCACTCTGAGCCCAAAACAATGTCCTGAAGTCACGAAATAGTGTTTCCACGTCCTTTTTAACTGTGGTGATGCATTCCATGACTCTTAAACTTGTACATACCCGATTAGCAAGCTTCAACCAAATAAAGATAAGCAAAAGGAAAACAGAGAAAAGAAAAGGAAAAACCTTTTATAAATGGCCCTCCACACCCTGAGCTTCTCCATAGTGGCACCAGAAGGGCACAAGATATGAGCTTGGGGAATATTCGTTTGGAACTTGGGGGGCAAGTCACAATGGAAGTTGTTCATTCAGCACCCAAGAGTCAGTTCAAAGTTCTAAAGCCCATAAAAGCTTAAATGTATTTCCCCTGCCTGCTCAGAAAAGCATAAACATTCCCTCCTTCGCAACAATGATCATTCGACAAATATTTATTGAGTGTTTACTAGTAACCATGCTAGACTCTTGACTTACAGAGGTAAAAGATAAAAAAAAAAAAAAACCCTGCTTCTGCACTCTTGGAGAATGCAGTATAATAAGGAAGACACACATTAACTAAATAATCACGCAGTGAATGTAAGATTACAAACTGAGGCAGCCTGGGAAAAGAAAGAGTTACGAACTGGCCGAAGCCCACTTGATAGTTTGCAATGATACGGTTATTTTACAGCAGATCAAGGTAGGCTCTGAAAATTACGTGGAATTCTGCCACATCAGTGGCAATCAGTAAGCTGGCATCCAAAGAGAACAAAATTAAAGCAGTTTGACAAGCTGGTCTGTAAGCTTGATACGGTTCCAGCCTTCAGCCCTCAAATGTCCGTGCCTGGAAGTCTTGTTGAGATCCAGAAGGCCCGGGGTCTGCAAGTCTGCATTTCCAACCAGCTCTTAGGTAGGGCTGATGATGCTGTCCCCATCATCCCCGACCTTCGCTCGGGGAAGCCTGGGTGGCTCAGTCCATTGAGTGTCTGACTCTTGATTTCGGCTCAGCTCCTGATCTCGAGGGTTTGTGAGTTCGAGCCCCCCACTGAGCTCTGAGCTGACAGTGCAGAGCCTGCTTGAGATTCTCTCTCTCTCTCTTTCTCTCTCAACATAAGTAAATAAAACTTTAAAAACCATTAAAACTTCACTTCAAATTAATGTGACCACACTCCAGCGGCAAGATTCAGGCATCACCATACTCTGTTGAACCCAAACCCAGATGGCCCCTTAAACCTAAGTCACCCTTCTGAAGGGTTTATGCCCCTGAACTTGCTCAATTCTTTACCCTTTTGCTGCAGAGGCAAGAGACGGTGCAGAAGATTTGGTGCCAGAAATGTGCCAATCCACATTTTTGAAATGCCAGTCATCAAGTCAATGAAAATTATTTTTTTTCAACATTTATTTATTTTGGGGACAGAGAGAGACAGAGCATGAATGGGGGAGGGGCAGAGAGAGAGGGAGACACAGAATCGGAAACAGGCTCCAGGCTCTGAGCCATCAGCCCAGAGCCCGACGCGGGGCTCGAACTCACGGACCGCGAGATCGTGACCTGGCAGAAGTCGGACGCTCAACCAACTGCGCCACCCAGGCGCCCCTGAAAATTATTTTTAAAGATGCAATTTACTCAGTGTTAAACCATCTTGTGGACTAAGAGACACTTGAAGTCTTTGTGGAGCTGTCCCTGGAGTATAGATTTTGTTGTTCTTGTTGTCGTTCTTGTTGGAGCTTTTAGATGCTAACGAACCAAACTGGAGTGTGCATTTTAGATTAAAGTCCTTCAACTATGAATTAAACACCCTCAAGATAGAGATCAAGACACACACAGTGTATGCGGAAGCACTTATAAGTAATTTATGGGCAACATAAATGCTCTATAATCTGGGTTCTATGCATGCCTGGATTAAAGAAGCATGGCCCAGCTAGGGCTGGCTTCTCTGGGGAAGGGCTGAAATGTATAGGATGAGGAGGGGCTACATTGGAGGTGGGAGCACTCCAGGCCAAGGAAACAGCAGCACACAAAGCTCCCTCCCATGACAAGAGAGAGGCCATGTCTTACAGCGTCCTGCCATCAGATGACTAGACAGGTCACAGCGAGTGTCCTCAGGTGGACAAAGGAACACGCCTTCGGTTCTTTCTCCCCTTGGGGCGTAGTCTTAGTCTTAGAGTAGTACTTGACAGCAACTGAGTCAAAATTCCTTCCGTGACGAAGCTGTAACACTGACCTTCCCCAAAACTCAGTCTTGTCTTCCGCCTAAACTGAGCGTGCCCCAGTTAGCACCTGAAAGGAGAATCCATGCTTCTCCCGCTGCTACGGAAATGCCTGAGGCTTCCAGAAGGGAAATTCCGTGAGTTAGCTAGGAAAACCAAGCTCTGTTCAAGGAGAAGCATCTGTTAGCAATACAGAACTTTGCATGTGGTTCAAGGCATGCTTTCATACCTCATTCAAAATCACATGACTCCAGACTAAACCTGATGATAGATGACAGTTATTTTGATGTAGTCACAAAAACAATGCTGCATAATGGCAAGACCAGAGACTCAGGTTACAGTGAATGAATTTCTGATTTGGAGAAATGCGTAGTACATAAAATTTGTCCTTAAAGAGAGACTTTATTAGAATTCGATATTATGCTTTTTCTAAGGAACATGATTCAAGCTAATACACAGTGTCATTACATAGAATGCACGTCTGTCCTTCATGCACGATGTCCCTCAGAATTCATGGTCAATATGATGTGCTCTTTGAATTTTTTTTTCTTGGACTCAGAGTTTTTTCCTCCCTTATCCCATCCTACTAGAGATGAGCACATGATGTATCCAGAAAAGGAAGGGGCAGGAAAAAGGACACAGATCAGCTTTGGTGGAGGAGTTAGAGATTTTGTTTGCTGGTAAAACTAATGAGCTTGTTTGGGGATGGAGATTCATCATCCTCAGAATTCTATTTTAACCTCAAAAGGCAACGCCACACAGCAGGTATGTCCAATTTTGCCGTGACTGTGTGCAGATGTGTTGGTTTAGGCGATAGACTCGTTAGTGATAAAGAGAAAATTGTACTAGTTCACCTGCTACTTCGACTGCTCGGCTTTGGATTTCGTTTGTATCTCGTGGCGTAAAATCCATGCAGGTGTAATTTATTACCTGTCCCACCACCTTCTGATTCCACTTCCATATCTCCATGGTCTCTCCCGGGCTCTTTCAGAACTGGCACAGGCTAGAAATAGAAGTGGCTTCAAAAAATGTGTAGATAAACTCATGGATGGGCCGTGTAATTAATTATTAAGGGGGGCTGCATGGTGTGTGTTACCTCCCTGGCCTTTTTATGGTTGGGATCGGAGGCAGTAAACACGTTCTCCTGCCTAATTCCTAGCAGGGACAAAAAGGAGAACTGCGTGGACTGACCTGACGGGTGAACATTTTGATGACCTTTTCAATTGCCTTCTGTTTTTACGAAAGGGAGCAAACACATTATATCTCGGGTAGATTTGCTTCAACCGTTCAGACTAAGTCTGCCAGGAGGAATGGCCTATAATAACTGAGCGAGGCAGGATCTGATCTTGAAAGGCAGGGCTTGCCCACGCTGAAGTGCAAATATGGCTTGAGTCAAAATGTAATTGTGCAGTATTGAAATGATTTGCTAGTTATGCAACTCTTTTTACCGTCATAAACTTAAAAAGTAATTGTGAGGCTGTCTGATGGGTGCACGGGAGTTCATTATCCCCCTCTACTTTTATATATGTTTGACATTTTCCATAATAAAAATTTTAAGGTAATTGTTAGTGATGTCATTATTGAATAAAGGAGCTATAAACGTGCATGTTTGGCCTGGACAATTTGTAGCTAATCTGGTATCATTTAGCCATGTTTAGCACTTGACCGCTCAGTGGGCCATGGGCCAACATAGATTTGGAATGCAGGCATTTCAGTTTCCAGGGCTACCCTTCGCCAGGATAGGGTGGCATGGGAGAGTTTCCCCAGGCAGCCCAGAATGGGTTACTGCCTCGCTCAGGGAAAACTTGAGAGGCAGGCTGTGTCGTTGGGCCACCCAGTGTGGGCACAGCCAAATCTCTGCTAGGGCTCAGTTTGGAAATGATGAGCCTGGGTGGGATTAAGGAGAAATAGGAGAGAAAGGGCTGAGAATGACCAGACAGGTGAGAGATTAGGTCAAAGTAAACAAAGACCACAGGCTGATCCCCGACTTTCCCTCCCATACTGGGGCTTAGTACCACATTGTACTGAAATTTCTCATCCTGCGGGAGGCACTGCATGAAATCAAGGCCTACCTGCTCAACTCCACTGAGTCCTAAAGGAATCTGCTCCCTTTAGAATCTCAGATTTGGAGAGACGTCAATCATTCTTCTAGCCTGATCATCACTGAGGACTTCACAGAGGTGGTCAGTGAGAAAATTGAAAAAAAAAATTTTTTTTTTAATGTTTATTCTTGAGAGAGAGACAGTGCCCAAGCAGGGGAGGGCAGAGAGAGGTGGAGACACAGAATCTGAAGCAGGTTCCGGGGTTTGAGCTGTCAGCACAGAGCCAGACATGGAGCTTGAACTCACAAACTAGGAGATCATGACCTGAGCCAAAGTCGAATGCTTAACTGACTGAGCCACTCAGGCATCCCTTTTGAATGAATAAGTAAATTATCTTTTTTAAAAGTTTATTCATTTATTTTGAGAGAGAGAGAGAGAGACAGAGCAGGGGAGGGGAGAGAGAGGGAGGGAGGGAGAGAGAGAGAGAGAGAGAGAGAGAGAGAGAGAGAATCCCAAGCAGGCTCCTTGCTCTCAGCACGGAGCCCTATGTGGGGCTTGATTTCACAAACCATGAGATCATGACCTGAGCCGAAATCAACAGTCAGACGCTTAACTGATGGGGCCACCCAGGTTCCCCTGAATGAATAAGTAAATAGAACCTAGTTCTTCTGAAAGCTCAGCGCAAATCCAAGACATTAGACGCAAAAGAAGAGTTCTTACTTTTGATTATTGTTCTCCCTCCAATGCTCGATGTTAGCCTGTCTCTCTGGTGTCAGAAATGGAGATTTATTTCAGGTTTTGGCAGGTCATACTGACAAGTGCTGAAAAATGCCTGCTTCTGATATTTCTGAAGGCTCTTTAGAACTTGACTCTTTGATCATACGTATGTTTATCATCCCAGTTTCCAGTCTCCATTTACTATTTCATGGTTGTAGGCAAAGTAATAAGCCCGGGAGATACAATTTTTTTTTAATGTTTGTTTATTTCTGAGACAGAGGGAGACAGGGCGCAAGTGGGGGAAGGGCAGAGAGAGAGGGAGACACAGAATCCCAAGCAGGCTCCAGGCTCTGAACTGTCAGCACAGAGCCTGACGCAGGGCTCGAACCCATGAACCGCGAGATGATGACCTGAGCCGAAGTCGGACGCTCAACTGACGGAGCCACCTAGGCACCCCAAGTTTTCATAACGTAATCTGGGTGAAACCAGAGAAGATACAAACTCATCTGCGTGGAACGGCGTGATGCCCCGAAGCGAGGAAAGAAGCCTCACACACATCTCCAGACTGTCCGTATCTTCCTGGGCCTTCCTGGATTTTCTGGTTCCAGAAATATCACAATGGGGCTGTGTACAATTTCTGTATTCCGTTGGGTTAAAATTTCTGCGCCTTTCTTATACAATTTCCTTCTAGAGTGAGTTGTATCCTTCCAAAGCAGAAACCTGTTTGGCAAGCTGCGAATTCAGGCAGACGATTTTGTCTGGAGTACTGGATCTATTCCTACAGCGGTATTTATCCAGAATCGTCTCTGTACTTCCACTGCCAATCTTTTCC
The DNA here is from genome assembly GCF_018350155.1 of Leopardus geoffroyi. Lineage (NCBI taxonomy): Eukaryota > Metazoa > Chordata > Mammalia > Carnivora > Felidae > Leopardus > Leopardus geoffroyi. The sequence goes on along the minus strand of NC_059328.1, from coordinate 205,943,235 downwards.
AGCTGTAACAGCCAAAGCAGTTGCCTCGTCTTCAGCAAAGAGACCCTGTTGTTAAATCATTAGATGTTAGGTTTGGAAGGCTAGAACCATTCATGGGGGCAATTTTCCTCATTAAGGCAATTTTCTTGGCTTCCCTTTCAAGCAAGAACCGGAAATAGGAATGCTATCTACTCTAATTTGATAAAGCCACTCACTTTCACTTTCTTGGGCAGTGAGTTTTGGGTGCTTTTCAGTGTTCCCCCTTTTCAGTAACCTCATCATCTTCCTCAGTTTGGCTTTCAGTAAATTCTTGGATTTGGAGGAAAGGGCATTCAGTTGATACAAGAAAATAACAAACACCTTTGTATTTTTTGGATCTTAGCTTTGAAGAAACAATAAAGGCAGGTGTTTTCAGTTCACAGTCACAGCAATTGGTCGCAGCTGGTGACCCTAGCTTCCTTCTGGTCTTGATAATCATCTCTTTGTAGTCACCTGGAGCACCAGGCTATAGAAATAATACTAATAATTGCAACCATTTACTTATTT